>NC_056503.1:34954949-34965324 GCF_014905685.2 Nematolebias whitei
CGCTCTCTGAGGTCAGCAGACCAGATGCTTCTCTCAGTCCCAGAAACTCGTCGTAAGCTCAGAGGTGACAGGGCTTTCTCTGTTGCAGGTCCACGACTGTGGAATGAGTTGCCACTGAGTGTCCGGCAGGCTCCCACACTCTCAGTCTTTAAGTCTCGCTTGAAGACCCACTTCTATTTGCTTGCCTTTAACACGGTGTGATTTGTTTTGGTCCGGTCTGTCCTCTACTCTGTTGGCCATTTTAGTTAGCTTCTGCTGCTATTTGTATCTGTATTTCTATTTTATGTTTTCCTGTCTGCTGTGCATGTTTGGTTCTTTTGTACAGCACTTTGGTTGGCCTTGTTGCTGTTTTAAGTGCTATATAAATAAATGGTATGGTATGGTATGGTACTTCAAGAGGAGCCAGTTGAGGTGGTTCAGGCATCTGGTAAATTGCCCCTAGATGCCTCCCTAGGGAGGTTTTTCTGGCCATGTCTAACTGGGAGACCACAGTGAAGACCCAGACCACACTGGGGAGATAATGTCTCTTGGTTGGCCTTTTAATCCTCCTATAAGAACTGGAAGAGGTGGTTGTGGAAAGAGATATAAAGGCCTCCCTGCTGAAGCTACAGGTCATGACCTGATTCCAGAACAAACCAAAGTTGACTGACTGACTGAAGGACAGACAGACAGACAGACAGACAGACAGGCAGGCAGGCAGGCAGGCAGACAGACAGACAGACAGGCAGGCAGACTGGTAGGTAGGTAGGTAAGGTAGAATGTTGGTAGATAGCTGAGAGCAATCCCCAACATGTTCATGTCTCCTGAAAAGTACAGAGCATTTTCTATACGGTAACTGTTTAACTGATAGTTAACTGTTGGTTTCTGTCAATTTTAATGAAACTCTCAGAAAGTAATCACTGAATGTACATTTTAAACATCAAAGTTCATGCTCAATAAAACAGGTAAAAATCCAAGAATGTTCAGTCAGGTCATCTGGATAGTTTCTTTCGTTGCCAAGATGTTTCGTCCTTCATCCAAAGGACTTCATCAATCTGAGGAGCCACAAACAAACTGAGTCCCACAAGCAGCACACTCACAGTTGAAAAACACAGTTTGCTGGTGATAAGATGGTTATGCTGAACATTGTTGGATTTTTACCTGGATTATTGAGCATGAACTTTGATGTTTTGAACCACTTTGACTATGGCTGCCTCAAAGAAGTCGACAGGGAAGAAGGACTCAATAAACCATCTTATCACCATCAAACTGGTTGACCCCCTATGTGAGTGGGCTCCTCGGACTGATGAAGTCCTTTGGATGGACGAAACATTTCAACAAAAAAGAAACTGTCCAGAGGATCTGACTTAAATGATGGAATGCATTTTATATTTTCTTAAGCTTTTTTTTTTTTTCCTTTTAATATCTCGATATGTTATTTTTTGTCTTAATGTCAACCTTTTTGTCTTTTCTGCTGTCTTCTTGCTTTTTCACTTTGGCACTCATTTTTAATTCTGCTTCATCTGCTGCTGCTTTTTTTTTTGTTCATAAATTTCAGCAAACGTTTAATGTTCAGCTAATAGTTAACTTCTTAAAGCAACTTTCAGCAGTTTTTCTACTTTGCTAAAACTTCCAACTATTCAGATTTAACTAGTATATTCTGCCCAGCTATTGAAATATTTCAAGTAAGCTTCAGCTTTCTGCAGCGGCTTCCAGCACTAAGCATTGACACTATTATTTTATACCTATAAAATAAAGGGTTGTGCTTACAAAGGAAGGTTTCACTTTTTTACTTTATTACTTAAATGTTTTGGTCACATTATACCTCAAAGGACCTGCTCTTTAAGTACTTAAAGACACTTATTTCACAAAAACTCTCATGGTGGTGTGTGAGAGGAACAAGTAAGAGTTCATCCTTTAGATCACTTTGGACTTGTTGAACAATTTGGTGTTTCCGTAGCAACAGTGGGAACCTTCCCATATCTCCATTTTGCTCATGTCCCACTTCATATTCCTAATGAAAGCTGGAGGCTTCGTATCAAACTTCAAGTCACAATGTTTAACTCTGTCAATCATTTCAAAATTTTTAAGGCTTACAAATGGAAAATAAAAATCCATAAACCTTTGCAGCAGATGTAATGGAAACTTTAATGCAAAAATGAACTTACTTCTTGATTTTCTGGGGACAATAAATGGTTTTCATAGCTCCCACAGAAAACTCATTACAGCACGCACTTTGTGTTTACATTTTTATACTTTTGTAAGACTTCTACACTTACTTTGGTTCTGTCAAGTCATTGAAAAAATAAATAAATGCATTAGTGTCCTTAAATGTAGACTTTCAGAGCTCCCAATAATAAACAGCTGGATTTGGATTAATGAGTCACTCAGTCTTTCTGAAGATCCTCCTCATCAGTCTGATTAAAGAGTTGTCTCTGAGAGCGTTGGACGTCCTCTCCCACAGACTCTCCGTCTTCCACAGACCCCGACCCTTCTTCTCAGCTTTCACCTCTGCCCTGTGGAGTCGTTTGTGAAGGCGCCAGTAGAGATCAGAGCCAGGCGGGACTCCTGCAATGGGCGCAGTGCGAGCCAGACCCAGTCTGAGGAGCTCTTCGTTGGTACAGAAGCTCCACACTGACCTCTGTTGGAGACATGAGAGCAGACTGGGAGATAAAAAGCTTGTCTCTTGGTTATACATTAACAGAGCGGGGAATTTGCATCATTTCTTCTGGTCTCAGAAGTCCTTACCTTACTCTGAGACACCAAACAGTTCAGTGCGTCGTCCTCTCGGCTGATAAGTTTCAGCCACACCGTCTGGGCCGGCGTCAGGTTCTTCAGCAGCCATAACTTCCCCTCTGGTGTCAGATTGACCCCTACGAGGCGCACCAGCAACAAAGATGTGCAGGCATCTGAAAAGAACCCACAACCGTGAATTTATTATTGTAGTAAGTCAGAATTTGAGCTGACCTGTGACATTTTCACCTCAACTGCATGAATGTTACATGGACTGTACTTATGTAGTGCCTTTCTATCTAATCAAGATACTCAAAGCTCTTTACAACCTGTGCCCTCATTTACCTCCACACACATTCATGCAGCACTCTAAATATCTACAAAGTAGAGAATGGCATTTTTTCAGGAATCCTGCAAGTCACAAGATTCCCGCAGGACTCCGGCAGGACAGGAGTCAACTTTAATATAACTCCCATGACTGGGATGGGACAGGACGAAAAGTTAACAGGACCAGACAGGAGCAGGAACCAATCAATAGGACAAAAACGAAAAGAAAATACTTTGGACAGGCACCTCTATTTTGTAGTTTTCTTTCAATAAGCCTTCACTTTGGAATACTAGACCTGCAATGCTCTAGTCTGTAAATGATGCTCTGAAGTCTGGTAAGTCTACCTACTGTATTATGAACTTCTTGAGGACGTTGTCCAATGGATAAGAATGCCTTTAAGCATTTTTATTGTAGTGGACTAGGCCCATGTCAAAAACTAAGTCTAAGGTCAAAAATCTTGACCTTAAGAACCTTGTGGGACAGGGACTGTCATTTCATTGATTTGAACTCAGAAATACAGGTTCACCCATCCTGAGACTTTCTTTCTTGAAGATTCAAGTGAAAAGAACACTCTCTTTTTATTATCATTACTATTTTTCAAATGTTGATAATCAAAGTGTCTTAGTTCAAACCATTTTAGATGTGGCAGTGAACTAATCAATTTTATTAACTGTGTAATGATTTTTATTCTCATGCAAAGTAGAACTCATGTCAAAGCTGTTACAGAGTAATTATGCCTTTTCTGATTTCTGCTTTTGAATGAGCAAGTGTAAGTTGGTCCAAGGTTGGAGTCAAACGCAAAACAAGTTGTTATGTTAAAACTGTCATGTTTTTAGAATCCTCTCAGACGTAATATAGAGGTTTTTGGCACCTGTTTCTGAAACGCGCCAAAACAAAACTCTCTCTGTCTGTGAGAACATTTCTGATCTTTCCATAACAATTCTTGTTTTTCGTCTAACCTCTTACGTCACAAAACACACCCCGTCTGGTTGTTTCTGTCCAATGGGGATACTCCCAAAAGTGAACCGGAAACGGCTCTTTAAAATGTCAGTACTTCCTGGTCTACTCAGTTCTGTAAGAGTTCTGTTAGAAGTTCGGTGGAAGTTCTGCTAGAGAGTTCTGATGGAGTGCTGTTGGAGTTCTGCTGGATACACAGTCCAACCAGTTCTGTTGAAGCTCTGGAGAAGTTCTGTTCTGTTCAGTCTCTGCTCAGTTCTGTGAGAGACGGGATGATCCTGACATGACAACAAGCTCTTCCGAGTTCCATGGGAGTATAACACCTTTCACTCGCCACTACTTCTGACGAGCTACAGCCATACTAAGGAGACGCTGGACAGGTAGCGTTAACGGAACACCATATCTGCTGATTATCATCAGAAAGGTAATGGGTCAAGTTTCCTACCAAGCGTACCGAGGCGAGCTGGGTTTCTGATGGAGAGTGCCGTTCTGGTGAACACTTACTTCCCCTCAAACCCCATCTTTTACTCTTCTCTAAACTTCTTTTCATCTTTAAACTTTTCTCTCAAGTAGAAATTCTTCCAGATATTTTAGAAATGTCTGTGTAAAATGCTCACCCACATCCATGTGGGTAAAAGATCATAATTGTACAGTTTTCATAAATGTCTGTGGTGAAGCAACGGAAAAATCATGGCCGTATGATTTTTCCTGATTGATTGCTTATGTTGTTATTTTCATAATTTGCCAAATTAATGTAAATGTTTGATGTTAAGCTTTGATTCTGTAAATAAATGACCGCATTCATTTTGATGGGTCAAACGTAAATGACGTCTCACGTTTGCATTTCCTTAAATTCAATGCACGTTTTATTCAGTCCAGAAAAATGAGGAATCCGTGTTAAATGATGAATATATCTGAGCATCTGTTCATCTACATTATTCATTGAGTTCTCTTGCTTGGCACTTTTTTCCCTATTTTTTGTTTTGTTTAAGCAATTTGAAACATGACAGTAATGTCACTGTTTAAAGGAAACAATTGCTCAGTAAGTTTGTACAATGCAACTTTATATGTTATGTTTGGGTTCATGTTGTGACCATACTCTTGTTTTTTGAGGTTTTGTTTTTACTGTAACTGACCTCCAAAAGAGTTAGAAAAGGACTCAGCAGCTGATTCTCCGTGGGAAAAACTATAGGAACCACACATTTTCATACTAAGAAACTGGTTTGTTGTTACCTACCTGGATTATTGAGCTTACAAACCATTTTTAAAGGGACTACAGGACATGTATTATTTGTTTTGTGACCTTTAATGAAGGTTTTTGTTTGGATTAAGGCAATAAATGCTTCCCTACTTCACCACAGATGAACTGTTCCTGTTGCCATACCTTTTGAAATAAAATTGCAGAACACAAAAAGTAATATAAAAAGGAAAGGGTAGAAGATTTAATCAAATTCAACGTATTTCCTAAAGACTAAATAAAAGAGGGGAAAAAAAATGGGAGCAGTACAGGAGTGGGAGTCATTCTGAATGGGAGCAGGAGTCAAGTTACCAGGAGTGGGATCAGGACAGGACAGGAGTGAAAATGCACTCCCGTGTCATCCTCTACAAAGCTAATCTGAATCTGTAGAAACTAATCAGAGCTTTGTTACATTCATACACCGATGGGACACACTTCGGAGTCAATGAAGGGTTCAGCGTCTTGCCCAGGGACACGTCGGCATGTGATTGCTGGTGGAATCGAACCTCCAGCTCTCCCACTGGAGGACGACTGCTCTAACCACTCAGCCACAGCTGCCCCAAGCTGCATGAAAAGGAATATTTATGTTGTCTAAAAATTAAAGAAACAAATAAATGAATAAAAAACAACTATGGGCAATTTTGCAGCTGAATAATGGTATCTGGCACAAAGGACCAATTTCTTTGACAAGACTACAATAAGTGGAATTTTCAATTCCCAAACATTAAAAAACAACATAAATTAGTGCCCTAGCACTCCATGAAGGAATACATTTCTCACACCGTCTTTCTTGCCAGAGTTTTAAACTAAGATCATATTATTTTGAAAAATGTCAGGAGTTTTAACAGTTTTGGTAAAATATAAATTAAAGATATGCAGAATGTCACACTATTCCAAGATGTTGCAAGATCCATTAGTGCTCAGAGTGTGCGTTGGGCAGTGGAGGGCACAGTTTCGCTAATCTGATGATAGCTAATAGTGGAACTAAATTTTCGTTGAGCAGATTATCATTTTCGCTAACTTTGAAAGCCATTATCGTAATTACCGTAGCTGCTTCTTCTGTTTTTTTTTTGTTTTTTTTGGAATTAGCTTCTGCTAAATTAAGTTTTGCCACCTTTAAGTCTACTAACCAAATTCACAAGCTTGTTCTCGTCTGTTGCGGGCGTGTTTTGAAGCGTCTATTAAGCATGCAGTTGGTTTACAATAGTGTAACAATATGCAATATCGGTGTACACAAGACAAGATGTGATTGGTCGACACAACTTCAAATATAAACCGGATTCCAAAAAAGTTGGGACACTAAACAAATTGTGAATAAAAACTGAATGCAATGATGTAGAGGTGACAACATCTAATATTTTATTCAGAATAGAACACAAATCACAGATCAAAAGTTTAAACTGAGAGAATGTATCATTTTAAGGGAAAAATCTGTTGTTTCCAAATTTCATGGCGTCAACAAATCTCAAAAAAGTTGGGACAAGTCCATTTTTACCACTGTGTGGCATCCCCCCTTCTTCTTACAACACTCAACAGACGTCTGGGGACAGAGGAGACCAGTTTCTCAAGTTTAGAAATAGGAATGCTCTCCCATTCATGTCTAATACAAGCCTCTAACTGTTAAATCGTCTTGGGCCTTCTTTGTCGCACCTTCCTCTTTATGATGCGCCAAATGTTCTCTATAGGTGAAAGATCTGGACTGCAGGCTGGCCCTTTCAGTACCCGGAACCTTCTCCTACGTAGCCATGATGTTGTGATTGCAGCAGAACGTGGTCTGGCATTATCGTGTTGAAAAATGTAGGATCTTCCCTGAAAGAGATGACGTCTAGATGGGAGCATATGTTGTTCTAGAACCTGAACATAGTTCTCTGCATTAATGGTGCCTTTCCAGACATGCAAGCTGCCCATGCCACAAGCGCTCATGCAATCCCATAACATCAGTGATGCAGGCTTCTGAACGGAGCGTAGATAACAACTTGGGCTATCCTTGTCCTCTCTGGTCCGGATGACATGGCGTCCCAGTGTTCCATAAAGAACTTCAAATCGTGACTCATCTGACCACAGAACAGTCTTCCATTTTGCCACACTCCATTTTAAATGACCCCTGGCCCAGTGCAAACGTCTGAGCTTGTGGAGCTTGCTTAGAAATGGCTTCCTCTTTGCACTGTCGAGTTTCAGCTGGCAACGGCGGATGGCACGGTGGATTGTGTTCACTGACAATGCTTTCTGGAAGTATTCCTGAGCCCATTCTGTTATTTCCTTGACAGTGGCATTCCTGTTTGAGGTGCAGTGACGTTTAAGGGCCCGGAGATCACGAGCATCCAGTAGAGTTTTACGGCCTTGACCCTTACGCACAGCGATTGTTCCAGATTCTCTGAATCTTTTGATGATGTTATGCACGGTTGATGATGATAACTTAAAAGTCTTTGCTATATTACGCTGGGTAACACCATTCTGGTATTGCTGCATTATCTTTCTGTGCAACAATGGTGGAATTGGTGATCCTCTTACCATCTTGGCTTCTGAGAGACACTGACACTCTGAGAAGCTCTTTTTATACCCAATCATGTTGTAAATTGACCTAATTAGTGTTAACTGGTCTTCCAGCTGTTCATTATATGCTCAATTTCCTTTTTCCAGCCACTTATTGCTACTTGTCCCAACTTTTTTGGGATTTGTTGACACTGTGAAATTTTGAATCAACATTTTTCCTTTAAAATGTTACCTTTACTTAGATTAAACTTTTGATCTGTCATCTATGTTATATTACGAATAAAATATTGACATTTGCCATCTCCACATCATTGCGTTCAGTTTTTATTCACAATTTGTTTAGTGTCCCAACTTTTTTGGAATCCGGTTTGTAGAAGGAGACAAACATGTGTGACGCAGACTGAGTGACAGTCGTCTTAATTTTTTAGTTTGCGGAACATGGATTAGAAAAGCTTTAGCAAAGTTTAGCAAAGTTAGCAAAGTTTTGGTTAGCTGTGCCCACCACCAGTGTTGGGAATGACTCTCTGCTACTGCCACATCAAATATTAGCTCAATATCTGTAAAACTGATTAAGTTAAAGACATTTTTGTGTTTTCTAAGGCTAATTGGCTGCGGCAGCCATCTTAATTTTTTTACTTCTTGTTGTAATCATTTGTAAATGTGCTACATTCAATTTTTTTTTTTTCATTTAGCCTTTATTTATCCAGGTTAGTCTCATTGAGCCACGAGAACTCATTTTCAAGAGAGGCCTGTTTAGGGAGCACATGGTGGGGTTAAGGGCCTTGCTCATGGGCCCAGAGTGGGGCGAATGAGGGTGGGGGCAAGTGTGGGTGTTTCACCTACCCCACCCACAATTTTTGATGTTGTCGGGGCCGGGGCGTGAACCGGCGATCTTCGGATCACAAGCCCACCTCTCTAACCTCTGCGCCACCACTCCCCACCAAATTCAATAAATTCAATAAATACATTCAATAAATCCAAAAAAAGTTGTTTTGCTTTTTGACCTTTATTTTTATGTCTTTACCGTATCCAGCATGACTGAGCATCTTCACAAACAGCTAACATAACACAATTTTTAAAAATTGGATTTAAAAAAATAAATATTGTTAAAATACCCCAATTTTCAAAAAATCTTTATCTCTGATGTGGGTTTTTTTTCCCAGCAAGATCTGTGTCTAATGTTTTATTATTATATAATGAGAGCCCCCCAAAAAATATAAAAATACATCATATTTGGTTTCAAATTAAATGACAAGCAAATGGGATATTACTTTTTAAAAACTGACTATTTGAATGTTAATGGAAAGTTCATATTAATTTGATTAGTGTAAAATAATCCAGTGACTGTCATGCTGCATTAAGATTTACTTTGATAAGTTCAAATCAATTCATTGAATTAAAACAATTAATATCCATCCATTATTTTTATCTGCTCCTTCCATTTCAGGTCACTGGTGCCCATATCCAGCAGTCACTGTGCGAGAGGCAGGGGACACCCTGGACAGGTCTCCAGTCCATCACAGGGACACAATGAGACAACCATTCACACTCTCACTCACACCTAGAGACAATTTTAGTTTATTAATTTGCCTAAAATGCATGTTTTTGAGATAAAAAGTGCAAACTCCACCCAGAAAAGACCCAGCCAGGATTCAATCCAGCAACCTTGTCGCTGAGAGGCGACAGCTCTATCAACTGTGCCATCATTAACAGAACAAGATCAAACACACACACAGCACACACACTTTACCTTTGTGCTTTGATAGTAATGAAGAGAAAACGGGCAGATAAATTGGAACATGCTCCACTTTGATTCCCTCCTCTGTGATGGAATGAACTTTCCCACGAAGGCTGACGTTCCTCTCAAAGAAACGAGCAGGAATCTCGTGCACCGTTTGAAATTTTGTGATCTGGAGAAAGAAAACAATCATCTGGATCAAATGTGTGAAAATGTTTTAACACACTGAATGCTTCACTTTATAAGCAATGTTTGACTAATTATTACTAATTTAAGCTATGTGAGATATTGGTGATTTTGTTATATATATCACCTGCAGTCGATGGCAAATGCGGAACAAAACTGTTTTTACTTGTATCAGTATTGTCTGCACTGTTAGCCAAACATAATTAATGAACAAATTTTACAAATACTTTTAGAATGTAATCATTGGGTGTCAGTGGCGATTTTAGCCTCTTTTCGGGGTGCTTAAGCACCCCTAAATTTTAACTCAGCACCCCTGAAAAATAAAGTTAAAAAAAAGGGTTTTTTGTTTGTTTATTTTGGGGCAGTTCTGGGTTTTGTTCTGTTTATTGCATTTATGATTCAATGCAACAAAATAAACAAATTTAAAAGGTAACAGATCATTGTAATACTTGGTTTATTTACATAATGACTTTAATCGCTGGATGTCTGACCCTGGAGCTGCTGACTTTCAGTAACTGTGGCCCCCTTTAGAGGGTGGAATACAGTTTATTCCATTTCCAAAACCTCAACTGAGTTTGGAAAAAAGTAAAATAAGGATAAAGCTCTGCGGCCGACATCATCAGCAGCTGAATATAATAATATAATAATAACCTGATGCATGCTCAATAATCCAGGTAGAAAAATCCAAAAAAGTTCAATCTGGTCCTCTGGACATTCAAAAAAA
>NC_056503.1:34965724-35063331 GCF_014905685.2 Nematolebias whitei
ATTTTAACCCAGGTGTCGTCAACATACCTGAACCAATGACTTGGTGGTGTCCCTGAAAAGGACGTCAAGGCTCTCTTTTCTACCTCCTCCATGTACAGGTTGGCAACAATAGGAGAAACTGGAGACCCCATAGCACACCCATGTTTCTGCCTATAATATTGCTCCCCATATGTGAAGTAGGTTGACTGCAGGCACAGTTTCAAGAGTTGACACAGTTGTTCTGTGGAAAGTGTGGTCCTGCTGCTCAGAGTGGTGTCTGAGAGAGGAGTAAAGGAGGCCATCTTTGTGAAAAGAAACCGTCCATCGTTAAACAGGGGTGGAGGCCTACGTGTTCAATTGTCCCCCTCTTACAATGCTGTGATTGCTAGTATCACTCAGCCCTTTGTGAATAGTAAACAGCCATCAGTGTGCTAATGATCCATTGTTAGGCTGATGGTCCTTCTTGAGCATGTGATCAGCTGGTTTTGGTTGTCAGCAGCAAAACTGGTTGATCCACTCTGAGAAGGTGCTATTTAAGAGACTGAGCTGAATACAGCACCTCAGACTGAGGAAGTCTCTCGGATGAGAGACGAAACATTTCTATATTTTTTTGTTGTTTTGCTTTGTTTTGTTTTTTTGAATGTCCAGAGGACCAGATTTAACTTTTTTAGATTTTTCTACCTGGATTATTGAGCATGCATCAGGGTAACCGTAGATGTTTAACAACCCATTAAAATACACCAGAATGCAGGAAATGGCATCTACTTTATTCAAAATTTTCTGGGGGAGGACCCCTAACCCCCCCCCCCCCCCAGTGTGTCCCTCCGCATTATAAATGTTTCTGACACCAATGGCCACCACTCAAGCCAAGAGCCATCAGCACTGGGGGCTAAGCACCCCTAAAGGGCAGATTGTAGAATCACCCCTGTTGGGTGTACATTAATGGCCACCACAGCCAACAGACCTTAAAAATACATAAATGACAATAACTCATTCAATTTTGTAATCATTGAGGTAAAATGTGGTGTGGTAGTAGCTGAATGTCATCCCAAACATCCCAAGCACTTTGGTTGGCCTTGTCACTGTTTTAAGTGCTCTATAAATAAAATGGTATGGTATAAATTAAGTGTAACACAATGCACAACATCTTAGTTTAAGACATTGGCATTAACTGTTGGGAGTCAACTCACTTTGTTTGTTCGAAAAAGACCTCATGAACCACTGAAAGTAAAGTAAATGTTGGCTGAATGTCTAAAACTGATCACCTTTTGGAGTCAACCCGTTTTAACATGGCCACCACAGCTAATCAACTTTGGCCTAGACCAGGGGCCTGCTACCTTTGCAATAAAAAGAGCAATTTCTGCCACTTTGCTTACTAATTACGATGTGTCTGGAGCCATAAAACCTGCTACAACTCCGTACTATCAACTGGTGGCTCATGGACCACTTGAAGATGGCTTTTCCAGCCAGTGGGGGTGATATTATAAAAGAAAAATGTCTAACAATTATTAACATTTATTGATATTTTTACATTTTATTACAGAAGAAAATACCAGATTCATGTAAAGAAAGAATTTTTTTTTTAACAACTTTATAAAAATTTAAACAGTGAACTCTGCAGGCCGATGCGAGTTCTCTTAATTGTTGAAGAATTACGTTTCCTACTTAAAGCATAAAGTTAAAATCAGTTTAAAATTAGGCCAGTTTGTTGGATATCCAATTACATTTTTAAAGAAAAATGAATACTTTTGTTTATTTTGACTTTATTTTTTGTGTGTGTTATTCTTAGTGTTATCAAATATTCCTTCTTGGCAACTTGTCTTCAAGATATTCCAGAACATTCTGGTGGTTTTGAGAGAAAGATCACGCTGAGAGACTGGAAGTCGATTTAAAGTGGCTAACAAACTACTAGCATGATGTAGTCCACATGTTTTACACCTTGTATTTGTAATATCCTTCACATATTTGAAAATGACAGGAAATCTGCTTAAACTAGCCATTTTCACTGTTGGTAATATTTAAATAAAATTCAGTTTTATTAGTTTAGGTCAAAGCCTGAAAGAGCCGCAGCAGAGGGACCAAAGAGCCACATGTGGCCCTATACTTCAATGATTTTTTAAGACACTGAGGCAAAAAATGTGACCCCTGCTGACAAAATGAGATGAGCTGAATAAGAAAAAAGCATGAAAATATTGATTTTGTTGTTGTAACTGAGGTTTAGTAATCCCAGTAACTTTAAGAAAAACAAATAATCCTCCTAATATACTTTTAAGTCAAAGTTTTCTAACAGGTATGTCTTCGGAAATAATATTTTATCTTCTAACATTTAATTTTCTTTTAAATTAACCCCTTTTCTCTGCGGGCTGCCACGAAGCTGGGAAATCCCTTCATAAAATGTTTGGATTCATGGTGAAGCTTGGGGATTCCCCTTTTTAAATATAGGGCTGTAATTCCTGATGACATCTTTGGAGTTTTTAAAGTAGTTTAACAGGCCAAATGATGAATCCCAAATTGCAACAACCCACAAACCATTTTGAAGATTTTGAAATGGAGAATTTGAAAATAATAACAACTCAATATTTAAAAAAAATTCCTCAATGGGACTCATTTTGCCAGCATGGGTCACAAATTTTGTGTGGTAGTAGCTGACGGTCATTCCCAATACGTACTCCCAAGTCTTTACAGATCACGAGATAAAAATGAACATATATAAACATAAAAATTTGCAGTTATTTCCAAGATTTGACCAAAATGACTTGTATGTATTCCTTCCCTTTTTAAGTTAATGGTCATGAGTCACTTGTCTATCACAGATTCCTTATGAGGGTTATTTCGATTGTGGCTTTCATGCTTACCACTCTGATGCTCCTTGCAATCACAATCACACCAGCAACAACCAGTCCTGTACTGACGTTCTGCATGAAAGAGGAGAAAGTAGATGACAGGATGAGTGAAATTTTACACCCAGCTGTGCTGCCCACTGATTATGACAGTAACATAAGAGCACTTCAGACTGCTAACAGGTGATGGGATATCTGGGCACTATTTCTAATCATTAGACACTATGTGATGCAGATGAACACTGCACATCGCACTTCCTCCAGTACTTCCACCATGTGGAAGGAAGTGCTACTGTTCATCCAGCTACATGTGTCGTTGCTTTCAAACAAAGACTCCTACCCGCACGAGGAACAAATTATCGTCAGCGAACTTAGATATAACAGTCACGATGTTACGAGACGCCTTGTTTTCTTCCCGTCTTTGTTGTCTGTCCCTCAGCGCCTCCTCAGTTTCTGTTTTTCTGGAAGACTCCGGCATGTTGTTGACATTTTCTGGAGGCGTCCAAAGCTCCGCCCACGTGTGGGTGGAGCTTCGGGGGTGGAAAAGGCTTGTAAGCAGAAGCTCCACCCCCTCGGCGCTGAAGCGAAAGCGTCAAGTTCACATAAAGAGCTACAGAACATTATGTGCAATCGACTTTGCTCCATTTAAATTGGAGAATTGGAGAAAGCCAAAAGTTGAGGATGCACATGCGCACTGCAACCGAGCATTCCGTTCGGATTTTCTGCACAGTTTGACCACGATCACTCCACTTCTGCATAATTATCATCAATTACGCAACCGAATAGTAACATTTACGTCTATTAAAACTTCGTGCCAACAACCGCGTTCCTCCTGCTCAGATTACTTTGTGCATAATGACAGCGGCAGAGGTCGCACGGTGAGACATGTTAAGTAAGGAGGGACCACCGTGTGACAGATGCACTAAAGCTCTCATCTTGTAAACTGTGAAGTCATGGAGCTTCTTGAAGCCGGATAACGCCTCCATCAACACAAATTGGCCAATGAGAGCTGAGAGGCAGAGTTGTCCTCCTGGCCGCCATTAAAGAATTCAATCCATGTAGTGAAATAATGGAAATCTGCAGAAGCCATGGATCAGACAGAGAAGAGTAGCCGATGAGTAGCCTCGGAGATTTGACGTTTATTCCGTTTTGAGAACAGTTGTGTTATGACGGAGCTCTGCGGGGGGGTGGTTCGAGGAAAGGAGGGCGGTGTAGCTGATTGTTTTATTTAGCTGGCAGGCTAGCTGAGCTCAGGGGGAGGGGAGAGTTCCTCTGCTTTGAAATTGTTTCAGATCAGGCTAGCTGACATTAGCATTAGCACACCAGGGACTAAGCTTTTGTGATGAAGTTTTTTTAGTTTCCGAGCTCATTTTTCTCATCTCCGGCGTTGGATTCAAGTCCACACTCCTTTCGGGTTGTGATATTTTTGACTGTTTGATCTTTAGGTGCTGTGGCCGCAGCCTTGCGGCTAACCAGATCAGACAATACATTTCAAATAGGATTGATGAATCGAATAGCTGGGAGCCTACAGTTGACGCTTTCTGCCTGCCTGTCTAACGTTAGCTTAGCCACCAGGCTATCGGTGGCTAGCGCCGGTTAGAAGTTGGCTGACTAAATTACAAGTGAACGCTTCGCTGGCGAGCTACACCTATCACTTATTGCCCCGAAGGTGATTGAGACGATGGACTTTAACGTTACCACCGCGCTGTGAAAGGATGAGTTCGTGCTTTGTACCAAACGGGGCCAGTTTGGAGGACTGCCACTCCAACATCTTCTGCCTGGTAAGACTAGCTAGCGTTAGCCGTGATACTGAGAGGCCAGAAAGCCATTTTGGCTCAACAAGCTTTGTAACGTCAGTTGCAGACTGGCGTGAAGGCATCGGGCCTGCAACTCTTTAAATTGTCATTTAGCCAACTTTCTTAACAGAAAACATTGATGCGGCACGGCAACTTTTAACACAGTACGTTTTTACTAGGATGGCGTGTTATTTTGCTCACCGCAATTGTTAGGGTTCACACAGTGTTAGCTACGTGTTTATAAGAGGCTAATTGTTTAAAACACACCCTGTTCTTTTCTAAATTAATGCAGCTCTGCTCTCACATGGAATCTGGACAATGTGAAGTTCAGGGTTTTATGTAAACTTGAAATGTATAAGATTTTTTTTGGAGTATATTCTAGCATGTCAAAGCATTTGTGTTGCCAGACTTGTTCCGATTATTAGATAATAATTAGCTTTCTAAAAGTAAATTGCTCAAACAAGCAGAACTTTTTTTTTTTTTTTACATTGAGTTGACCTGAGCTGTGGATATAATCATATTTGTAGTTCATCTGCAATGTTAGGCCTCAAGTTTAACTTTCTAGCCTTTTTTTTAATTATTATTATTAAAGCGAAAAAAAAAAAAAAATGGTGAATCAAAATTAATATTTTTAAAGCAAATTTCTTAAAGCAAAAGTGTGGTTTATATGTAGAAACTGCATTACTTTGAACTAGTTTTCTTGGAAATATTTGACAACATAATGACATAAATAGTCAGAATATATAATCTATATTAATCACTGGGTTGCAAAAACCTGTAATAAATGAAGTAAATAAAAAGATGTGTAGCATAACGGCTGCAAAAAAAAAAACAAGAAGAAGTTGAATCAAGTAAAGTTTGTAAAGTTGAATGAAAACTGTGTTGGAACTTTGTCCTAAATTTCCATCCACGTAACTTTCATAACACAGAAAACACACGCTGCACAACAACTTGAAAAAATGTTTAAAATGTTCACGAGTGCAGCATAATCCAGTGTTTACACTGATGTTGTTGGAGGAACATCTAGCTACATGTTTATAACAGGCACACCTTTTTTTTTTTTACTAAATTAAGGCTACTTTGGCTTCTAAAACTTACAAATATAAGAAGTTAAATCAGGGACTGTCTTAAATTATTTAAACTAAACATCTTTTTAAACTCATATGTCTTAATTAGTTGTTAATTCTATGCTTAGATACTACAAAGTTCTGTTTTAAGGTGTGTTTGTGGTGACAGATTTATGACAGAGGGCCTTACTTATTAGTCTTTAAGAGTTTGGGGGGGAAAAAATAAAAAATTCTCAAAATGAACAATTCATCTTATTGATTTATATATTTTAAATGAACATAATCTCTCAGGTGTCTTTTGTTACATCAAGCCTTGAGTTTAGCGTTTTATCCATGAGGATCTTTGTTTTGGAGGTTTTTTAATTGAGAACATACAGATCCAGCCTCACGTGCGCCATGGGTCACAGTGTCTCAGGTGATGGAACACGTTGTCCATTAAGTTAAGACTGCAGCCTCTGTCTTTACATGGTGTGTTTTTGAACAAGACTCTGAACCTCAAGTTACTTCCAGTGCTGACACCTTGCACGGTGTACATCGCCTTGCAAGCTTTAAGTTTAAAAGATGTGTTAAATTAAATAAATAAATCTGTGGGCATTTCTATAACATCTTGCATGTGGAGGAGCTGGCATAGCCCTGAAGCACACAGCTTTTTTTCAGTATCCTGAATGGGAACATAGTTTAACAAATTGGACTTGTTTTCTACTCACAAAGCTTGAACCTGAGTTCATTTGGAAAACAAGTGTAGTTTGAAGTGTTGTCTGTGTGTAGCTTGTGACTTTTTCATTGTGTTTGGAGAAAATCTAGAATAAAACTGGTTGGGGAATCGAGAAACTTTGAATCTTGAAAGGTATTTTTAATAAGATGCATGGAACCCTACAACCGTTGGAACAACCCTCTTTATTTTTATAAATTGAGTGATTTATTTATTTTTGTCAGGGCAGGAAGGGAATTGCTGATAAATACATACATGGTTCTGAAGTTGGCATCTGTTCATTGCCTTTTGTGTTCAATTTCCTTACTTCTTCTCCGTCTTCTTTTAGGCTGATCTGACTGGAATAAAATGGCGGTGTTTTGTGTGGCAAGGACCCACCTCTTCGCCCATCCTCTTCCCGACTGAGGAGGACCCCATCCTGTGTAGTTTCAGCCGATGCCTGGCCGCAGATGTGCTGAGTGTGTGGAGAAGGCACCAGACCCGGGGTCGCAGGGAGCTTTGGCTTTTCTGGTGGGGGGATGACCCCAGTTTCGCGGAGCTTATCCACAATGAGCTCTCGAGTGAGTGAATGCATCATTTGCATGTTTTGTGCAGGATTTGTGATCTTCACAGTATCTTATTTTTAAATAGACAAATAGTGATGGCATTTTTTAGCTACATAAAATCCAGGCAAAGCTTAAGTTAAACATGGTTTTGTTCAGACTATATTGGAGGAGTGGTGGCGCAGAGGTTAGAGAAGATGGGCCTGTGATCGGAAAGTCGCAGGTTCAACTCCCGGTACCGTCAACATCAAAGTGTGGGTGGAAAAGGTGAAACACCCACACCTGCATCCACCCTCATTTGCCCCACTCTGGGCCCCTGAGAAGGCCCCTAACCTCCACCATCTGTTCTCAAAAACAGGTCTCTCTTGAAAACAAGTTCTCTTGACTCAATGAGACTACCTGTATAAATAAAGTGTAAATGGAAAAAGATGCAGAAAGTGCAACATCGACATAAATGAAGCAAAAGCAGGTGGTTGCCAGGTTGTACAGTACATTATTTTAGCTAGTGGGAAAACATTATCCATGAAACTTTAGAGTGTAACATAAATAATGACACTCTTTTTTTTGCTGTTCTTGAGAATTCTCCTGCGTTTGTTTAAATGAGGGGTTCTCAGACATTTTGGGTTCAGGGACCCCATCGTAACCCTCATGTTTATTAAATAATTTTCTTCAATTTGTCTCTCTAATGTAATAGAAATATTTCTGTAGCATAAATATCAGAACTTAAAACCTGTTCTTTATGCGTCGGTACAATTTTTATACTTTTAAACATGGGTGTTTTTTTTGGTTCAAGACACAGTTAACAAAATCTTTAATTTTAATTTCCAAAAATTACACTTTTGAGAAAATTAATGGCATCAAAAACACTTTAAAACTTTTACCTATTCACACAATTAACATAAATGTATCACCACGTCAAATTATTACAGAAACTCTTCACATAAAACTGAACAGGATCGTAACAGCAGTAGTCATTAGGGGTGTACGATAAATCGGCCCCGATCTTTTTAACTTTGGGAAATCGGTAATCGGCCGATACTTGCATGAGAAACCGATTTTACCGATTTAAAAAAATAAACACATTTTTTTTTTAGTTTTAACAACATTTGTCTGAACTTCATTTTTATTTCAGAGCACTACCTCATGACCAGTTAAAACAAGTTTGTATTGTTTCTAGGATATTGTTCAAGGGTATGTTTTTCAATACAATAAGATTGAAAATTGAAGGTACATTGTGATCTTATAACACCTGACCGTGTTGCATAGAAAACAAAATCGGAATCGACAGGTCAGACTTTTGAGAAATCAGTGATCGGCCAGGAAACTGCAATCGGTGCACCCCTAGTAGTAACAGGGCTTCGTCAACTGATCTATGCCAGAAAGAAAAGGGCTGGAGTGGGGGTCCTCCCCCAGAAAATTTTGAATAAAGCAGAAGTGATTTCCTACATTTTAGTGTATTTTAAGGGGTTGCTAAACATCTACGTGCTTGTAAAATAAAAAAATATATATATTTTTTTGCGGCCCTCCAAGCACCAGCTCGCTGACCTCCATTTGAGAACCATTGCTTTAAATAAACTGAAAGAAAAATATATTCTTAGTGAACCACTCGCTGTTTGGTGGTTTATAGTTAGAATTTAATATTTTAATTTACATCTTCCTTTCATTTTCTGACACAAATTGCCTCGTGTCGTGGCAAAGAAAGTCATTCCCCTGCATTGCTGCAACAGGTTTGCACTTTTACAATTAGTTCCAATAAACGTCTCTTTAAACGTAACAGCACAGTGGTTAGTTCCTGTTTGACACCACATAGCCACACCATTTTCATATCTCTGAGGTGACAAGATCATTTCTCCTTGGCATTGTTTCAGGGCCCTCGAGGCCATGCCATTAATCAAACTTATTGTCGACTAGTAAAGCTCATACTTGCAGGCATCGCCAAGGAAACGAACCATATGCATTACGGCCACAACTACAGAGAACAGCTTGGGTTTGAGGGACGGCAGAGGTAGCACTGATTTATTCATTTTGTAAAGGTGTTTTACACACTGTTAAAAATGTAAGTTTTTAAAGTGACTTTACTTCTTTCCCACTTCCACATCTGTTAAAGAACGTATGTATTTGTTTGCAAACTTAAATCAGAGGCACCCAACGCAGTTTAGGAATAATTGTTGATGCTGATAAGAGCGGAGCTGCTGCTGCTCTGATGGAAAACTGCAGGAAATGGAGCCCAATTTGTGGGTTCTTTGTTCGTGTTAAAACATGTTTGGTGTTTCACAGTCAGATTTATCATTCTGAACTGTGGAAGGGAATTGAATGCATTTTTAATAATGCAAAGTTATTAAAGTACAGCTGGTTTATGGTCTTTAAAGCCTTGTGGAATTCACTGAGGCTCAAGCTCACATGACTTTATTAGTCCATGCTGTTGTTCATCTGAGCTATCTGACACGGTCTTCATAGTTAGAGTTATGTTTAACCCTATTTTTTATGTAATTTATTTGAATTGAAAATATTTTTATGGGGCTCTCACACTTACTAGGCTTTCTGTTTACTTTAGAGGATCGTAACTATTACAGGCTGTCAACACGTGTTATATTTAATACATTACTCCTGATTTGAAACACTGATTTTCATGTACGCATTTGGAAGAGGATGCAGTCTTTCTTGTGATTTTTAGTCCATGCCAGATTTTATCAGTTATGTGACTGCTAAAATCAGATGTTCGCATATATTCAAATTGGACTCTTCATGCGTTGGTATGGCCAGTTTGCAAACCATGCTAAGTCTTGAAATTTGTAAAGAAAAGCTTTTTATTATTAAACCTTTATTTATACAGGTTAGTTCCCATTGAGCCTCGAAGACTCATTTTAAGAGAGAACTGTCGATTTAGCACGCCACTTTAGGTATTTAATGTGAGGCAGTCGTCTTTACATGGAAGTTTGTTTATAGTTGTATAGTTTAGTTGTGTAAGTTACATTGTAGTTGTATAATTTAATACATTTGTTTGTTTTAAGGTGAGGAGGATGGCGAGTGGGACAGCGGCCTGTCCTACGAGTGTCGGACACTCCTCTTCAAAGCCATTCACAACCTGTTGGAGCGCTGTCTCATGAACCGCGGCTTCGTTCGCATCGGCAAGTGGTTCGTTAAGCCATACCAGAAGGAGGAGAAGATCATCAACAAAAGGTGTGTTCTTTATCCCAACGGCAGGAAGCTAAAATATTACATAAATCATACACATCCTGTTTATTACGGGTAAGTGTTGGTAAGTAGATTTCTACGTCTCATGATATGACGTATTTGAAGGAAACATATCTCAAGCTGCGTTTTATTTTTTTCTGACTAGTTGCACATTTCAGTGTCGAGCTGCTGTTAATGATTCTCAGTCGTTCTGCAAATGTTTAGAAGAAATCATCTGCAATTGAGGGAAGAGTTCAAAAGGTTGCCAAGTCAGAATTCAGCTAAAATTTTAGATCACAATTAAAATGAGTATCAGCAAAAAGCCCTCTCATCTGCGTAAGTGCTCTGGATTTTAAAAAATGACACAATAAAGCACATTTAGTGGTGTTAAATGTGGCATCAGAAAAGTGTAATAGTTTGTGCTGACAAGCCTAATATTAGTCAGTGTCTGGTGTTTGTTTTTTAACATTTAACATGTGCTTGCACAGTTACATTAAAAGTGACAAATGTTGAACAGAAATCAACTGCAAACCGTTTCATTTATTTATTAACATTTTGTTATAACTAAAACATTAACTGCAGAGCATCTGCTGTCTGAAGTTAAACTTTAATAAATGTTTCTTTTAATTTAGTAGACGATCTGTTTTCAGTCGTTATCATTTTGTTTTGGACAAACACATTTGAGTTGTTTGCAAGCGTTATTGAACAAAGATGGATTTCTCTTTCCATTTTCACAATTTGACACTATTCCCTGAAGTCTCTGATTTTCTTTGCACAAGATTTACAGTACCGTTGCTCTTTTATAATGCAATGCCTGTTTTGTTTTTCACTCTTCCTCCCTCTGTGGTTGGTATTGTGTGTTTTGAGATGGTTATATTCAGATAAATGAACATAAACTTTGACAGGAGCCTTTAGCTTTAGTTTTCAACAAGACAAGCTCTGGCTAGCACTCAGTAAAACTAAACAACACATGTTGAACACCCTGGTTTCCTCATCTATAATTTAGGCATGATTATTTGGTATTGGTTGATTTACATCTGGTTATAAAGGTAACACCAGTCACTTCACTGTGGGTCCATTCCTTTGTAACAATTTACAATTAAATTCAATTCATTTTATTTATATAGAGCCAAGATGCAACAGAAGTCATCTCAGGGCACTGAACAGAAACAAAGTTCATGCTCAACAGAAACATTCTTATATAAAAATTATTTTTCTGAGGAGCAGACTGCTTTGAATTTAACTTCGTCACAGACTCATCTTGAAGGCAACAGTTTATGCGCTAATTTTAGAAGCACTTGCTTAATTGAGCTAATTTCAAGCAATTAATGCCTAATATCATGAAGTCAGCTTCCTTTAATGAAGCATTTAATAACAAAAGTTGGGGGAAAAAACTAATAATATAATAAAATAATGACATTATTAGAATATATTATATATATTAGAATTAATGAAGCATCATCTCCTAAATTACATGAAGTATGTGACTTTTGAATATAATTTGTGGAGGTTTTATTGAGTTTTAACAATGAGTGGTTTCTGCAAATCAGAAAATTGCGATCTGCAACTAAACGTTTGTTTTAAACTGAGAATCACAGAACAAAGTGACCTAATGAATTCAGCATTTCTTTAATCGAGATATAAAAAGGTTAAAATAAGTGAACATATTTAATGTTCCTTGTCAAATAAGTGATTCTTTAAATTGTTCCTGTGATTTAGTCAAATAAATATTAGTAATCCAGTTACATCACTTGTTAGTGATGTCGGCACCAGGTGGTATTAAATGTTTGCAAAATCATAAAAAATTATTTTGTCGCACATTTACTCTCAGTTTAGAAAAGCCGTTTGTTTTATGTTCACATATAAATGTATCCAGGCTGATTTGTTTTTGTTGTTATAGAATGAAAATGATTTGCGGACCAGCAGTTTTCTAGTTGGATCTAAATCTGGTGCCGTTTTCTCTTATTGTTTGATTTTGAGGCTGCTTACATAGATTTAATGTTTGCTCTTGAAAGAAGGACCAGGGGAACCCTAGTTTCCCAACGAGCTAATTTAAGCCTCAGCTTTTTGGCCGTGTTCACGCGCATTTGACGTCCAGCTCCATCTGGCTACCTTCTCGTTAAATTTCATGGAGCTTTAGCAGCTGTTGTATAAGGGGATGTGATTTATTGCTCACTTGTGTTCATTTTCTCTCTTTTATATTAAGAGATCTGAACATAAACACAAAACGAGCGCTGACACCTCCACACACACACACACACACACGCGCAGCGGCACCTTTAGCAGAAGTGTGTGTGGCAGGCTTGCTGTCGCCTGTCTGCCGTCTCTCGCTGGTAAACACAGCAGTCTTTGGAAAATGCTGAGTGAGCACTGTGGTTTTACAGCAGCCATGTCAACAAATACTATTTTAGTGCTTTTAGCTGCCTGGATCGCCGCACATGGCTCGAAGATGAACGTTGTTTGAACGTTTTAGGGATAAATTCCCATTCATATTTTTGACTGATTTTTTTTCTTTACACAAGTAGAACTGAGCCGTGACTCAAAGTGACTTGATGTAGAATTGAATACTTGAGTTTAAACTCATCACTGTGTCCCAGACCCTGTTCGCACCTTGCTCTTTGTCTCTTTTTGGTGACTGGACTGCAAGCAGTCAGCCCTGACTGAGAGCGTTTACCTGGGTCTAAATGTGGACCCCACAAACATTCTTGTGATTTGTTGTCAATTACCTGCGCAGTATGAAGATACACGCAGTGCACTGTGGGTGAGCACCAAACAACAGAAAAATTACATTCACACATCTAGACTAAATAATTTTGACATTTTACTTCAGAGCCATTAATCACATTTTTGTTCAGGTATTGCTTGATAAACTAAATTACTTAACAGACACAATATAAAAGTAATAATGGAGCATACAGTGATTAGTGACTTCACAGAGCTTTGTATCTCAGGATAAACTGAGTTTTTTGTATTTGTAAAAGTCCACTGCAGTAAAACTGTTGACATCCTGTTTTACACAGCTTCCTTGAATATAATCCATCCATTATCTTTACCCGCTTCTTCCTTTTCGAGTCACGGGGGTCACTGGTGCCCATATCTAGCAGTCACTGTGCGAGAGGCGGGGGACACCCTGGACAGATCTCAGTCCATCACAGGGACACATGGAGACAAATGAGCCAACCATTCACTCACACTTGGGAACAATTTAGAGTTACCAATCAGCCTAACATGCATGTCAACAATGTTAATTTGGGTGAATACAAAGTAACAAACTGCTGCTCAGACTTGTCCTGGGAGTAACACATCACATTTTAACACAGTGACCACAGTGGGGCAAATCAGCTTTAAAACAATCAGAAGTAAGTAAACTTTATTTATATTGCACTTTTCATATATACAATCGCAAAGTGCTTCCAAAAAAATACAAAATACAGGGTTAAAATAAAACAAAAACAATAAGAACAGTTGATAAAAAGAGTAAATTAAACATTTAACTAAAAGCTTGTTTAAATAAAAATGTCTTGCGCTGCTTTTTAAAGAAATCAACAGAGATGGTCACACGAAGAGACGGAGACAGGGCGTTCCACAGTCTGGGGGCTACAGCCTGAAAGGATGGGTCACCCTGAGTTTTAAACCGGGTCTTATGGACCTTTAGGAGGTTCAGCGCTGAAGAACGAAGGGTGTGGGCTGGAGAACAAGGAATCAACATTTCAGTGATGTTTTGGGGGGCCTGTCCATTTAAAGCTCTAAAAATCAAGACTAAAATAAGAAACAAACAGAACAAATAAAGGAGAAACTCACACTTTTTACTCTAAATTCCCCCAAATTTACTTTGTTTTTTACTTTTTTTATTAAGAATTTTGCTAAATCCTTAAAACTTCAAGTAAAAAAAAACATCTTGAAAATTTTGCACAGTTAGTGAAACCAGACCATTAAATCTGTTTTTGTTTTGTAAAATAAACGGTATGTAAGGAATAATGTATTGTGTTCACTGTCGGGTTTTCATCTTTTATTTTTTTTAATTTATAAGTCAAAAGAAGATTTTGTTGTTGAGATTTAAAACATTTAATTTTGTGTCTAATTTTCCAAAAAACTTCTCAATGCCTCCTTTGCAGCGAGCACCTGTCTTGCGCGTTCACCTTCTTCGTTCACGGTGACAGCAACGTTTGCACGAGTGTGGAGATCGCCCAGCATCAACCTCTCCAGAGACTCAGCGACGAGCACCTTAGCCTCGCGCAGCAGAGTTCCAGCCCGCTGCAAGGTAGGATCACAGGAGTTTGGGATATTAGTGAGGATTTAAAACGTTTTTCTTTGTTTCGGTTAGTGCATGTATTTTATGTGCGATGCAACTCCTCTGCCCTGCAGTTATCCTCAGCCCATATGGTTTGAACGGGACTCTCACCGGCCAGGCTTTCAAGATGTCAGATCACCCTACTCAGAAGCTCATAGAGGAGTGGAGGCAGTTTTATCCCATTTGCCCCAATTCCAAGGAGGCCCAAGAAGACAAGATGGATGATTCAGACTGGGAGGATGACTCCCTGGCAGCTGTGGAAGTCCTTGTCGGTAAGGCTTTATAACTATTTACGAAGGCAGCGATGGGTGACGGGAATGTAAGCAGTTGTCCCTGAACTTGGTATGTATAAAAAAATCTTTATAAGATGACTTTACTTACACAGAACTTTTTATGTTTAAATAAAGTCATTTACCGCACCGACGATCTGTCGTCATTTGACCTATTTTGAGTGAAACCGCACCTTACTCTCTGCGCTTCTGCTGTTCATTTACACAACACTAGTAGCCCCTGCTCTTTGAATCCGGAGGTTTTGCAACCCACCTCTCAGAGTGGAGGTTTTCGGGGGATCTCCCGCAGAGGTGTTGTGTTAAATCACATGCGCA
Source organism: Nematolebias whitei (assembly GCF_014905685.2). Classification (NCBI taxonomy): domain Eukaryota; kingdom Metazoa; phylum Chordata; class Actinopteri; order Cyprinodontiformes; family Rivulidae; genus Nematolebias; species Nematolebias whitei. Next base: position 34,980,731 of record NC_056503.1, read on the forward strand.
CACACACACGCGGACCGACGGCATATTTCTATCAACAATGGCGGCGGAGTATAACGCACTGCTTTCTGAGCTACGACTGATGGAATATATTTTGGGTCTCGTAGTTGATTTACGCAGGAATTTAGCTGCTGTGACTGACATCTGTGTTGGGAAGAGAGAGAGAGTCGGATCCAGTTCTAATATCGCTATTTACTGAACGAGCCTGTCGAGGCAGGTGGATATTTCACGCATCGCGCTGGACTATAACATACTATATGTGCTAAATAATAACAGTTTAACAATAATAAACAGTATTTATGTTAGTGTGTGAGATATATAATGAAGACACATCACATGTTGTTAAAGTTGAAAATGAAAACGTCAGGTTTAATTTTTATTTATTTATTCAACACCACTAACTGTATGTCACACAAACACTGATAATTAAACTGAACACACTATTAAAAACACGTTAACTGAACTGTAAACTACATTAATGAACTGGACTCTGCTCTCTGTTGTCATCCTGGATACTGACACCATGTTGTTTATCTGGCTTGTACAGGCTGTCACTATTTTGCTTAATGTAGCTTAAAACATTGAAGGGATTAAATAAAAGAATTGATGGAATTTTAAATAAATAGTTCATCCAACATTTCTCTCTTCGACGTCCTCCTGCACCGCACCTGGGCTCAGGCTCGTTCGAAACCGGTCCACCTCTGGTGGGAGGACAGCTTCTCCTCGCAGGAAAAATAAAAAAGTCGTTGCAGGAAGCAGTCCGAGGCAGCACGCATGCACATTAGATGAATGTACAAAATTCACAGCGCCAACTAATGACCCAGCTTGGCAACTACAGTGGATTTGGGGGGTGGGGGGGATTCCTTCAGATGCATTTAAACACAAAATCCATCTATGTCGACGTGGATCTTTTCCTCAAATTAACATAAGAATGAACCTACGTTTCCCACCACTGTGTCCATGTAAATAGGGCCCTAAAGCCCTAAAGACAACTTGGCTACAGTGCAATGATGAAAAACTAACTTGATGTTTTCAGGCATCTACATTACTTTAAAATATGTAAATGTGCTTGGTTCCAGCGGGAGTCAGGATGGTCTACCCGTCCTGTCTGGTGCTTCTCCCCCTGTCAGACCTCCCTGCCATGGTCCCTCAGGGCTCAGCCAACACCCCGGGGAGCCAGTGTGGTGCTCAGCAGGGCCAGACGACTCACAGAGACTCTGCCATATCCTCTGTTACCCTGACTCCTCCAACGTCACCAGAAGAGGCTCACACTGGTAAAACTTGGATCTGAACATATCAGCTGATGCTTCTGTGATACCGGTGCTTCATTTGTCGTTTTTCCTCTTCAGACTATCAGCCTGCTCACAGGTGGCTAAAGCTGTCCTCTGCGTCCGATTGCTACAACTCAAATAACACTCTTCATGGGGGGAAAATCCCCCGGAGGCTGGCTGGCCAGATGGTGGAGTCCGTATGGCAGGAATATAACATAAACCGTACAGGGAACAAGTATGTTTATTCACACTTGTTTTATTATTAATGAGCTCTTTTTGGCAAAACTGAATCCTTGTGCTGACAGAAAATGTGACTTTCCATTGATGTTTAGAAGGAAGTTAACAAACTTGACGAACGGAGCGTGTGAGGAGGAGCCTGACAACACTGGACTCTGGGATTTTGTGGAATCAACTTGCAGACCAACTTGCAATTGTTCAAGGTATCCTGAAAGGAACATTTTCACAACTAGGGATGTGCGATATGGCATAAAATTCATATCCCAATATCTATTGTGATGGGTGGTGGTAGCGATATATAAATATGTTTTTGATATAAAACTTGGAATAGGAATTTTTAAAAAGCATAGGGTGCCATTTTGCCATCATTTATTTTGAAAACTGCTATACCACAAAATAATCTCAATCAAGAAAATTCCACTACTAGGTCCAGAGAGTTTTTAAATAAAAAACAAATCAAGTATTAGAATTCTTTCTTGTAGTGCAAAACAGTGCAAAATATATCAAATGTAGTTGTAGACATGTGTTTTAAACAAAATAATATGTTGTTAACGCTTAACGGTTTCCAGTCCTCGTAAGAAATGAACGGCAACAGAGCAGCATTTTACATATAAAAAAGTGCACACTGAAACGCTTAACAAAACTCAAATTCAAAATCTCGCTGTCATTTGTTAGTCTAAAGATTGTTGGCTAAAAACACTAGCTTGTCCACAGTCTCTGGCTTTAACAGAGACCGGTGGTATGAAACAATGCTGCTAAATGCCCTTTCTGAAGGAGCACTCGTGGCTGAAATGTAAAGATAATAAATGTTTTTGCTCCTGCCTTGTTAACGAGCTCCTCCCCTGTGCTCTCAGCCATGCTGCTACCAGCTTGCTCTATGCTTTGACGCCGGCTGATTACGTTATCAACAAGCATTACTGCGGTTAGGCAGAAGAATGCAGATCTCTATTAGGGATGGGGCCGATCCGGTGTGGGTATCGGATTCCGATACCAGCATAATTTACGTAGCGGATTTTTCCGATCCAACCTGCAGAGATTTCTGATTCATGATGCATGTATGCGTCTGTTGAAACGTCTCCACGTGTGATTCCCTGCCAGCTGCTCTGCAAGTTAGCTTCAAACTATGGAATGGATTTCCTGAACGGAGGCGCGTCTCATGAGCCCAGCGTAATAAGACCCGCCTCACATTCAGGAAATCCAGTTCACACTTTGCAGCCAACTTTAACATGTGTAAATATGTGAGGACTGAGCAGCACTGTGGCTAACAGCTAACCAACTTTTCATCGCAACATGTCTGCTGTGTGGAAGTATTTTACACTAGAAACACTGCGAAGCAAGACAGCAACGTGCAATGTTACAAGAAGATAATACAAGAAACTTAATCAAACATTTGAAAAAGCACCACATTAAAGGGCACGAGGATTGTTTAACCAGGTGGGAGAAAGACAAAAGGAGTCGGCCGAAATCATTTTTTGGAGTCATTCCAACGGCAAGGTAAACTTCTGCTGGACAACGTGTAAGCTAGAAGTTGCTAAACTTCATCATAATTAATGACCAACCGCTATCAGTTGTAGAAAACAAAGGATTTCTCAGCTTGATACTTGCTTCCAAGATATAGTTTGCCCTCCAGGAGATATGTATCAGTACAACAGCAGACAATCATAAAAAAGCATATTGCTTGAAAAATACAAGAAAATTATACATAAAAAAACCCGAAACAAAAACTGCTACATTATAAAGCGATGTAAAATACTAAAAACAGGAACATGTCTGTGTTGGTTTTTGTCATGAACTTAGCAGATATTTAAAGCCATTTAATCACTTTAATATCCATTTTAAAGCTAGGAATAAAAAACGTGTTTTGTGTTAGCAGGATTTAATTCTAACTTTGAAACTTATCCAACAGTAATAAAACTTACTTCAAGTTGCCTTTTTGGACATGCATGCATATATTTGTACAAATTGTAGGTGCCCATAGAGAAGAGATTTTTTTTTTTTTTCATTTAGCCTTTATTTATCCAGGTTAGTCTCATTGAGCCACGAGAACTCATTTTCAAGAGAGACCTGTTTAGGGAGCACATGGTGGGGGTTAAGGGCCTTGCTCATGGGCCCAGAGTGGGGCGAATGAGGGTGGGGGCAAGTGTGAGTGTTTCACCTACCCCACCCACAATTTTTGATGTTGTCGGGGCCGGGGCGTGAACCGGCGATCTTCGGATCACAAGCCCACCTCTCTAACCTCTGCGCCACCACTCCCCCCAGCCTTTATTACAGCCTCATATAAAATCAATAATGATAATGATATCGGAACGGTATTGGTGTCGGCCAATATACAGATTTAGGTATCGGGATCGGATCGGAAGTAAAAAACTGTTGATCGGTGCATCCTTAATCTATCATAGACTAAATGTCCATCGTTTGTACCTTGTACTGTATATATCGCGCATTCCTCTTCACAAGGGATTCCTGCTTTTGAATTAAAAGCCTAGGAGTCCTTGAAGGATATGCCTGCTGACTTTTACACCAGAATTTCTAACTAAAATCATGATATGCTGAGAAATGAGTTGTAGCTGTTCTGGCCAAACCTCATAAATGAAGTTATGCGCCGTCTCACAGGACATTGTAAGGTCTTGCAATGCACGTTAGCGCTCAGTGTGTGTGTCAAAGATGACTCGGCTACTACCACATGTAATTATACTTCACTATCTGTAACATTGACTGAGTTATAGCCGTTTTGTGTGGGCCAATGTTCATCAGCTGTGGCAGCAATCTTAAACATTCAGTAAAATGCGTCCAGTTGTTCATGAAATATTTTGCTAAAATACTTCATGCCAATGATTAATACCAAAATTTTCCTCAAGTATTTTGCTTTATGTAGTTCTGAAAGCATGTGTTGGGGATAAATCTCAGCCACTACCATACCAAATGGTAGCTCGATATGTGTAGTTATTGTGTGGTAATAGTACGTTTGTGTCTGTTCAGGCATAAGAATCAGAAGCAGCGGTCTAGCAGTACCTCAGGACACCCACCTTCCTCAGGCCAGCCTGCCCAGCTGGCCCCCAAGCACAAGCTGGGTGAGAAGCTGGACAAGGCAGAGAAGCAGCAGAGGAGGCCGCAGACGCCTTTTCACCACCGCAACTCTGTGAGCGAGGAGCAGTCCCTGGAACCGCAGAACCCGAGGCTCTGCTCAAGACCGCTGGAGGAGGGCTCGTATCCCAGCCTGCACCATCTGGACACGGTGCCTCCTAAAGCCCCCACGCTGCACTCACACGGCCCACCTGCAGACCTAGTCGGGTCCCCTCCTCCCCCTCCTCTCAGCCCGCATCCGTGCGATCACGTAGAAGGTGACCTAATCCCTGGGTCCATTAAGAACTCTTCCACGCCTATTCACCAACCATTCTACCCGCCATCAGTGGAGCCCTGTCTGATGCCTCAGAAAAGCTCCTCTGAAGAACCACAGATAGACAACGTTCCCATGTCGTTGTCCTTCCCCTCAGCCTTTAATGAAAGTCTGGAACCTACCGTGTTTGTAGGCTCAGCTGTAAACCCAAGTGAAGACTCCACTTACAACCCCTGGAAGTATTTCAACTTACCCAGGAAGAAGAATTCCAGTTTCTCGCCACCTCAGCTGCCTGTAGATAAAGCACGTGATGATTGTGGTGGAGGAACTGACAGTGTGGTTTCTGTCACTGAGTAAGTGTTTGCACACATCTGAAGATGCAATAAAACTGGTGCTGGGCATAGATAAAAAAAATAATAATTTAATCGCGATTAATAGCAACATTTTTTGTGTGTGTGATTAATCGCATTATTATGCACAAAATTATGACTCTTAAGATGTTTAAAGCATATTTAAGGTACGGTTTTATATAATAAAAGATTTAATACATTTTCAAAAAAGGCACTTTTTAACAGCAGTGTTCCCCTAGCAAATGAAGTATTTCTAGTAACATAAGCATGATTAACATTTTTCCTTTTTTCAATTATACGTGACGGATAAAGATGTATAGGATTTTTAACAAAGCTCCTAACATTTCATGTGCTGGCTGTCCCAGCTTCGTCCTTCATCTGTTGTCCTCTGTACGCATTAGTAGAAATGGAGCAAATTAAGGATTATCTGGGTTCACTGTAACACATACGGCTCTGATAAGAACAGTAATGACCTGGTGAAGATTTTCAGTCATCCAGGACTTGGTCAATTCAAAAAAGTTCAAGACAAAAACAACTGGACTTTATTTTGTAACTGAAGACGTTTCACTTCTCATCCGAGGAGCTTTCAGGGTTCGAGTTATAAAGCTGAGGTGTTGTGTAAACTAGATTCTGCTAGATTAGAGTGAGAGTGCAATCTGCATATGAATCTAGTTTACAGAACACCTCAACTTTATAACTCGAACCCCACGTTCCTTGGTCTTTGAATTGAGAAAGCTCCTCGGATGAGAAGCGAAACGTCTTCGGTTACAAAATAAAGTCCAGTTGTTTTTGTCTTGAACCTTTTTGAATAACGAGTATGGGCTGAAAGTTGTATCATCAGAAACCGAAGCAATTCAAATTCAGTTTCTGATGGCAAAAGTTTCAGCCCATAAACGAGCTGCGTAACAAACACTCGGCCTTCCTTCAGTTAAGGAAAAAACTTAACAGCTAAAGTAAAAAAAAATAAAAATTGTCACCGTTAATCATTGGCTGCATTAACACAATAGTAATGTGTTAACATGACCCGCACTAAATAAAACAAACATTTCAATTCATTTAAGGAGAACAGCCGTCCACGTCAATGAGATTAAGGATTCAAGGTTCTTTATTTGTCATACACACCACATGTGGTACATGTGGTGGAACGAAATTATGTACACAGGGTCCCAGTTACATCCAACAAAAGTATAAAATGTAAAAGAAAAACAGTAATATGATCTAAGATACAAACTAAGAAAAACGTTAACTAAAAATACGCTAAGCACTAATAGTATAAAAATAATATGCCAAACAGCAGCACGAACATGAGTCTGTGTGAACAGATGAGCATGAATGAACAAATCAACATGAAACAGATCAGCAGCAACATGATGTGATTCTTCACAGTGATTATTCTGGTTAGAGATTCATGAGTCTAACAGCCTCAGGGTAGAAGCTCTTCCTCAGTCTAGTGGTTCTACACTTAATGTTCCTCAACCTCCTTCCTGAGGGGAACGGGCAAAAAGTGTGTGCTGGGTGAGTGGGGTCCTTCATGATGCAGGTGGCCCTGTTCCTGCATCTAGAGGTGTAGATGTTTGTGATGGTGGAGAGACTGACTCCCAACAGACTTCTGTGCAGCCTCCATGCCGCACGTTGATGCTGGAGCACAGGATGCTCTCCACTGCACACCTGTAGAAGGAGGTGAGGACTGAGCTTCCCAGACCAGCCGTCTGAGGAAGTAAAGTCTCTGATGAGCTTTCTTGATCAGGCTGGTGGTGTTGTTGCTCCAGCTGAGGTTATCATTCAGGTGCACACCCAAGTACTTGTAGCTGGAGACCACTTCCACCACAGATTAACCTGTATAAATAAAGATTGAACGACTATTGAAACTGTTTACCTCTCCTCAGGTTGATGTGCAACTCCTCGCAGCCTCTGAAGGTGTCCCAGGACCTGGTGAAGACATACACCCAGCGGAGAAACAGCCATCTCGTCTCCTCCACTGGGGACAGAGAACACAGTGAGGAATCGGATCCTTACGCCTTTGTAGAGGACGAGGAGGACAACTTTACAGAGAAGGACAAGTCTGGGTCTGAGAAGGAAGGCAACAAGAAACAGAAGGTGAAGACACTAGTTTGTCAGTTGATGAAATCTGCTTTTATTATTATTATTTTAGAATATTTACTGGGATGCTTTATATACAATGAGGAAACATTTTATTGTGTAAATGCTGCCTGAGTATTCACACTACGTATAGTGATCTTATGTTGTTCTTCATACCTTTTTGACTACGGTCCTCATACATTATGGTGTTTTAACAATTCAGCTGCAAAAATGTTCAAATCATTCAGGACATTCTGACTCTGACTATTGCTGTTTAAAACTTTTCTATTTTTCAAAATCTTAACCTTTTTTTCTTAAATGAATTCCCCATAGAAATGCATTGACATCTCTTATTCTTTAAAAGAGAGTGCTCTTTTACTCGAGAAGCTGCGTCGAGTTGCTGTATTTTGCCTTTTTATTATAGTTTTAGTTAGTATTCAGCTACTTTTAGCTTTTCACTCACTTTTTTTACTTCTAAGATATTGTTTTGCTACTTTTACCTTTTTTAGCTAACATTTTGCTACTTTTCTTAGCGTTTTGTTACTTTTACCTTTCTAGGTGGGTTTTGATCGTATATGCTAAACATTTTTTTACGTTTCGCTTTTAGCTAGCATTTAGCTGTTTTCCGATTTAACAACTCCGTTTCAACTTCATCAAATTTCTGTAAAGACAAACAGAATTCCCAAAACATTTTCACAGAAAATGTCAATTCTCTGGGTAAAATAATCTTGTAATTTTCTTATTTTTTGCCTCAGCTGGATGAAGCAACTGGAACTTCTGCCGACGGTGAGAACGTCTTTTTTTTTTTTTTTTTTTTGCCTCTGCTTTTAACATTTGAATAAAAAAAACATTTGTACTGGTAGTAGCGTGTCTCAATGAAGGTTTTCCCTCTAATTTGTTTCGATGTGCAGATGGTCAGGGTCCATCAGGCAATAAACCTTCAGCCTCAACCAGCCTCTTCCACGAAAACGACTTGGCAGTGTCTTACAGTGACTTAGAGAAAATATTTAACTCGGACGAAGATGATCCAGGGGTAAGTTAAACACGGTGAAGTACATTTGAGGTTTTACTGCCTTTTGAACGGCTTGTTTTAATTATATTTTCAAGAATTTAACAAACAAATTCTGTTTTTTTCGCAGTCTGGCCCCAAAAAAGCTGGCATTGGTATTGAAGATGACATTAACTGTAAAAAAACTAAACCAACTCTCTTGGATCGTCTGCCTTGCGTCAGTAAGTAACATTGGTTTAGAAGTACCCGTATATTAATAGCTGATAATGAAAATTTAAAGACATCAGTAGGAAGTTAAGAATCAAATTAAATTTAATAAATATTAACAGAAACTACTGTAAAAAGTGGGGTGACATTACTTCAAGATTTCTATTACAGTCCATGTTCTGCTCACATTTTTCCTCTTTCTTTTAACTCTATGTCCAAATCAGCGCTTCTGTCTGTTTTCTACATCGTAGACTTCGTAGAGCCCCACATCACACACTGTAGCTTTTACACCCCATGTCAGGAGATTTAATAATATATTGCTTCTTTAGGCCCGGTAGACCTGCACAAGATGTTTCCCACCCCGCCCTCACTTGAACACCAGGGCTACTCTCCCATGAACTCCGGGAGCAACGATAGTCCGGAAACGGGGTCGAGTCTCACCGTACTGGACGTCAGCCAGCTTAACAGCCACTTCAAGGTGGAGGTAGAGGAGGGTTTCTGCAGCCCAAAGCCATCTGAGATTAAGGTGCGGCACAGGACAAAAGGGACAAGAAAGAGAAAAAGGCAACAAAATGAAGTAGCAAAGGTGTTTATTTTTTAATAAGTGACTGGTTTGTCTTCTTTCAGGACTTCTCCTTTGTGTATAAGCCAGAGACATGTCAGTCTATCATTGGCTGTTCCATGTACGCCCCCCTAAAGACACTACCCAGCCAGTGTCTGTCTCCTATCAAACTGCCAGAAAACTGCATGTACACGCTGAGCTGGACCATGGGCAAAATGGAACTGATACCCCCAGTGTCGAGTGTCAGTCTCCTCACCAAAGACAGGTAAATGCAAATAAATTAGATTATAAATTGGAAATAAAATATTACTGAAAGTAGAGGCCTGGCATTCCTTAAAGAAATGTTTTACCCGCAGCCTTTCATGCCAGAGTTTCAAAACGAGATCATCTTCAACTGCTAAATTATAATTAGTCATTTTGGTCATGTTACCGCCACACACAGTACTGCAATATTTGTTAGCACTTGAAGTCTGTGTTGAGAATGACACTCAGCTACTATCGCTTCAACTTTTAGCTCGATATCATTAAATTTGATGAAATTATGGTTCATTTAGTGTTTGCTAAGGTTGCGGCAGCCAACTTGAATTAGGTTGTCTATGTCTAACAAAGTTGAGTCATGTCCTCTGGACGGATTCTTCTTGTTGAAATGTTTCGTCTTTTATCCAAAAGACTTTCATTCTGAAGAGCTGCAACAAACTCAAGTCTTATAAATAGCACCTTCTCATAGTGGATCGACCAGTTTGCTGGTGACAGCCAAAACTAGTTGTTCACATGCAAAAGGAGGACCATCAGCCTAACGATCGTTATTACCCTGATGGCCACTTGCTATTCACAGAGGGCTGAGTGATAGAGAAAGAAAGAAAGTGCTAAGTGTTGTCATCACAATGACAAGATTTGTGCTCAGTATTTATCCTAAAGCTGAGACGTTCTGTAAACTAGATTCACATGCAGATTTCCCTCTCACCCCTCGCAATAGAGGTTCGTTAGAGTCTTTGTTAGTCTGACTCACAGAAGAGCTACTCTGGTCACTTGAATGAAGTTCTTGATTGGAGTGAAAATGACGGGCTATCAGTCCTAAAGTTGCATTCAAGGTTTTTGAAAGCTGAAATCTGAGACCTCCTCCTCTGTTTAGCGTTGGTTTCTCTTTTTTTACATAGATGGCTTCCTTCACTCCTCTCTCAAACCATCTGTCTTGTCTGTCCAAAATATGAACATTTTGGTCCTCGAAAGAGTGTCACTTATCCTTTCACCTACACCTCAAGGATAAGGAGCACTCTTGAGGACCAAAATGTTCACATTTCGTAATGAGAAGACCGATGGTTTGAGAGAGGAGTAAATGAGGCTGTCTTTGCGAAGAGAAACCATCTTTCTTTAAACAGGGGTGGAGGTCTCCGTGTTCAACTGTCCCCTCAGCCCACTGAATAGCAAGCAACCATCAGGACACTAACGATCAATTGTTAGGCTGATGGTCCTCCTTTTTGCATGTGAACGGCTAGTTCTGGATGTCGACAACAAACTGGTTGATCCACTATGGGAAGGTGCTATTTATAAGACTGAGCAACTCCTCAGACCGAAGAAGTCTTTTGGATAAAAGACAAAACGTATGAAGAATCAGTTAACCTTGTTAGATTTATCTATTGAGCATGCATCAGGATAGGTTGGCTATAAAAGTTAATCAGTGAAGATGCATTACTTGCTGAAAACTTTATTTATTTATTTATTTTTAGTAGATATTTTGCTAACACGCACATCCAAGCATGATGCTTTCAGGAGCAAAATATGGTAAAAACAATAATCTAAGAATGAAACTGCTGTAAAACATAAAGCAACATCTTAAATAAAACAAACTTGTTTCATTTGAGAACTGAAAGTATTGAGGGTGTTGTTTTAATTCCTGTAATTTTTCTAAATTAAATCTCTGTATATTTTTGTGAAACAGTAATGTCCCGAGTGTGGAGCCAGACTACAGCCAGACCTACACCCCTCAGACCCACACGCCCTTCATGTCCAGCAGCGCTCCTCCGAGCAACGGCGGCACCGGCATCCTGCCTTCTCCAGCCACACCGCGCTTCTCCGTGCCCACGCCTCGCACGCCACGCACTCCACGAACGCCCCGCGGCCCGTCCAGTGTCCAGGGCTCCCTAAAGTACGACAACTCCGACCTTTACTCCCCGGCGTCCACACCCTCCACCTGTCGACCTCTCAGCTCTGTGGAGCCGGCCACCGTGCCCTCCATCCCCGAGGCGCACAGCCTCTACGTCACGCTCATACTTTCCGAGTCCGTCATGAACCTTTTCAAGGACTGCAACTTCGACAGCTGCTGCGTGTGTGTCTGCAACATGAACATCCGGGGGGCAGACGTGGGCGTGTACCTCAAGGATAATGGCGAGGCTCAGTATCCATGCACTTGTGGCTTTAGCGCTGTAACCAACAGGCGCTTCGGCCAATCAGCTGGGCTGTTTCTGGAGGATGAGCTGGACGTAGTGGGGCGCGGCTCGGACGCCAGTCGGGACACGGAGCGTTGCTTCGAGGAGCTGAGAGGCAGCCTGAAAGAGAAGCCTCCAGATGAGCTGATCCTGCTGCTTCAGGACCGGTGCACCAACCCGTTCGCACATTTTGCGGGTGTGGAGTACTCCAAACCGAGCTTGGCCCCAACTTCGTTCCTGAGGGTCGAAGAGAGGGACTGTTATAACGACTGCTACATGGCACTGGAGCACGGCAGGCAGTTCATGGACAACATGTCGGGAGGAAAAGTGGATGAAACACTAGTGAAAAGCACCAGCCTTCACCAGTGGCCTAAGTGTAAATGTACGTAATGTCTTTTCTTCTTTTAACCGCCATGTTTTCTTCCTCCTATTTAATCTAACATAAAGCGTCCTTCTTTTTTTTATCTCCTGCAGCAGCAGACATGAGCAAGCTGTTTTCTCAGGACGTCTTGCGAGTGTTGTTGTCCCTCCAGCCCGTGCTGCAGGACACCATCCAGAAGAAGAGGAGTGTTCGCTCTTGGGGTGTTCAGGGACCCCTCACCTGGCAACAGTTCCACAAAATGGCTGGGAGGGGTTCATATGGTGTGTGGAAAAATTCTCATCTTTTACTACGAGTTAAAAAAGCTGCAGTTTCCCAAAACCTGTGAGTCACACAAACTATCCATAGTTTGTGTGACTCACAGGTTCTGGGAAACAGCAGCTGTGCTGCAGCACAGATCTTGCCAAATAAAAAAATATGTACTAAAATAAACAAAAGTAATGAGTATTGATCATAGAAACATAAAGCAAAACTAAAGGATATGGTACAAGCATATGAGTGATGGCACACATTGCACCTTTACACCTACATTATTTACTGCAAAGGTCAAAGGTGTAAAAAGAAATATCCAGCAGTCATTGCTTAGATGCAAATGCTCTTTATGCAATAAATTTACATCATTGGAAAGATAATCAGCCATATATTACCATACTGCCATCTATTACAGGAAATATTGGTGTTGCCTTTCAGTGTAGCACCGAAATATTTCATTAGGAAAATCTTTAATATATTTGTGGACTGTTGTGGACTGAGGGAGGATTCTCCTGAATCCACTGGGACAGAAAACATCACCTTGCTGAAAGTAGAAGTTTACAGATGAAGTTAATTGTGCCGTAGGTAGAGAAAGATGCTCTGTAGCAAAAGAAGTACCCCAAAGAAGCTGTACTAGATCTAGTTCAACTGGTCTGTGATGAATTGAGCTAAGCTCCTCGGCATTATTTATTGTAATATCTAGATATTAATGGACATTGTCACACAATTTTATTTTTTGGGGTTCAAGAGACCCAAGGATTAATTTAGTGTAAAAAGTGAGGCGTTCACTGTGCTCGTTTTATACTTTTATGCTCGCTTTCCTGAGTTTAATATGTATGACTTGTTTTTTGGCGAGCTTACGTAAATAATTTCCTGGTCTTTTTTCTATAACTCCCTGGTTCTTGTCGGTATTGTTTGAACTAAGGAACGTTAATAATAATAATAATAATAATGTCATCACAATGTCAGCACTGTATGTTTCCATACAATGGCGAAATTAGTCTCTGCATTTAACCCATCCACCACCAGGTGGTGCAGTGGGCAGCTATTGAAAGCGCCCGGGGGACAATAATAATTTTCCATAACAAAGATGAATTTGTTATCATTAAGGACAGCTAGGTTAAAGTTAAGTAGAAAACTTTCTGTTGGACTTTGCAGTTCCCAACTTTGGAACGCATTTCGCCCATCTTTACGCAACCTTAGATTCTACTGATGCATTTTAAAAAAACATCTAAAGACATTTTTCAGGAAGAGCTATTTAGTTAGATGTAGGTCTGTGATATTTTATTTAACTCTTGCCCTGTTTAACTTGTGCATTTTATGTGTATGAATGTTTATGTATATTTGGTTATTTTTTTATCTGTTGTCTTTTGGCTACAGGTACAGATGAGTCTCCAGAGCCTCTACCCATCCCGACCTTTCTGGTCGGTTATGAATATGATTTTGTAGTACTCTCTCCTTTTGGGTTACCCTACTGGGAAAAGCTGCTCCTAGATCCTTTTGGTTCCCAGCGGGATTTGGGATATGTCGTCATTTGTCCAGAAAACGAGGCGCTACTCCGTGGAGCCAAGACTTTTTTCAAGGATCTGGGTGTCATGTACGAGGTATGCAGCTGGCAGTTCAGAAAACTCATCTCGTCTTTGCATGCCCACCCAAAAAACAACTCGTCCTGACTCACTGTTGTTGTGCATTCACTTTTACTCTCCCGACAGGCATGCCAGCTGGGGCAGCACAAGCCCATCTGCAAGAGTCACCCAGAGGGTATTCTGACAGTCGGCACCTCAGAAGGAAGGAGCATGACAGAGCAGCCTCTCAGTGACTGGTTCCTCAAGATGGCCGCCAGAGAAGGGAACAATGAAGCCTTCAATAAGCTCAAACTCTTTGCTCAAGTCTGTCGTTACGATCTAGGTAATACATTTGTTCATAATGCTTAAAAAGGCAAAGTCAGTGGGTTTAAAACCGTTATTATTGGGTTTAAAACCGTTATTATCAAAGAGCATTTGTCATTTTACCATTTGACTCTCTTTCAGCTCCGATCCTTTCCGAGCTGCCTTTGGATAGTTCCCTCTTGTCTCAGCGCAATCCCACCACAGCCCCCTCGTTCTTGCAGTCCTCCCACTCTTCCAGCAACTCCTCAGGACTCCAGAGCACCAACATTTCCAGCACCGGCTCAGCCCAGACTGCCCAGGTCAACAGCACCCCTCCCTCCTCGTCAAGCTCCCAGACCATCGGGGCTATGGCCTCAGGCAAGCCAAGCTCCTACTTGCCGTTTGGGTCAGGGGGCTTGCAGGGCAGCACTACTCATAACGATCCACAGTCCAATTCTCAAGGTGCAGGGAGCCAGGCTGAAAATGGATCCAGTCAGCCTCAAGGATCCACAGAGACACCGGAGAGGTACGTTCCACCTATGATTTTTATGAGTGCAACCACTCCTGACGAGCGTATTACACCTACAATAAAATATCTTCTGGACTAACGAGGATTTTACAAATAAATTAGGTTGAATCACAGTTGAGAGAGAACTACGTTTGACTCGTGCTGCACAGGGGTCATTTTTACCTTAAACAGTCTTGCCTTTTAGCATACTGGTACATGCAGGTTGATTTTTGTTTTACACTTTATGCTGTTTAATCCAAGACGGGAACGTCTTTAAATCTAAGCAAAGGCAAGAAACAACATGAAGTATTTTTTGGTGGCATTTAATTAAGAAGCGAGCAACATTTCTTTCCCTATGAGGACCAATTTAACTTTGTCAAAGTAATCAAAGGGCGTTAACTTCAAACATAAATCTCTGTATCATCATCCATCATAGATAAAATGTCATTTCTCAGATTTTCACAGCATGCTCCGCTTTGCTTGTTTGACTGTGTTTAAACTAATCGTTTCTTTTCCAGTGATGACAGGTTTATAATGTAGTGACATGCTTAATCGAAACACTATGGTACTCATGTGGAACTTCAAAACATTCTATGTTTAAAAGAAAATGCTAAAATATTTAAGTACAGTAGTCCCTCACTTAATGCAGTGGCTACGTTCCACACACCCCGCAGTAGGTGAAAATCCGTGAAGTAGGAACGCTATATTTATTTGACTATTTATGGTAACACTTTACAATAAGGTACACAAAATTTGATGAACTACTAGTTAACGCCTCAGGAACAAATCAGGAGCTAATGGGTAGTTAACCAGTACTTACCGGGGAACACACAGCCAAGCCTTATTAGGGGACTACTGGTTTGTTACCACAGAAACAGAGGAGAAATCCTCCACGTGGGTTCTGAATAAACCCTGCACCAGTGAGGTCACAGTTCGTAATTGTCAAAAACCTGTTTCCTAGTGATTACTGATTTTATTGGTTTCTTACCACTTATCAATGGTAAGAACTGATTTCATAATCTTGTACTGCTGTCATCTTAACTATGTCTGAGCTGTGACCTCACTGGTGCAGGGTTTATTCAGAACCCACATGGAGAATTTATCCTCTTGTTTCTGTGGTAACAAACCAGTAGTCTCCTAATAAGGCTTGACTGTGTTCCCCAGTAAGTACTGGTTAACTACCCATTAGCTCCTGATTTGTTCCTCTTTGGTTTCCTTAGTAACTACCCATTAGTTCTTGATTAGTTCCTCTTAATTTACAAGGTGACAAACCAGTACTCCCCTAATAAGACTTGGCTGTGTGTTCCCCAGTAAGTACTGGGTTAGGCTGCACATTCCCGGATGAAAGTAGTAATAAAAGAATCAACAGCCTCTGCCTTGTCATGAGGCACAAAGAGTCTGATGCATCTTTCTTTAAAGTGATGCTGGATTTCCTAAGAAGCATGAGCTTATGTCGCGCTAAAAGGTTTTGAAAACGAGGTAAATCTCTAGACGAATACGATGACAAGTTCATGTCCTGGGTGAAATGAATTGGTTGTACTGAATGTACTATAGGTCCAGCACAACTACCACTATGAGCGTTGTCCCACAGGTAAATTACATAGTTCGGTGTACTCACCCAGGGATAAATGCTTGTTCCCAAGCTCCAAACTGTCAAGAGAAGAAATAAAGAGGTAGCCGTTGTTCACAACTCTCAGCATTTTGTTTATGTAGAATAAATGGTTGGCTGAGAGAGAGTGCTCCGTCAACAGCACAGGCCTCAGTATGATGTTGAAGATCCTCACAGAAGGCCTCAATGTAGACTAGATGATCTATGATGAAAACGGCAGCAGAATGCAGCTTGCAGCCACAGGCTAGTGGGAGTTAGCTGCTCAAAGGCTGGTGAAGGCCACCTACTTGGGCCAATACCCCGCAGGCCTGTGGTTCCAGGTTGCTACGGGGAGGAAACTGATTTGAAATGTGATTTAAAATGGAAGAAAAATCTTTCAAAGCATAATTTGAAACATGAACGGGTTGATGGTGAACTTAGATAAACTAAATGCTAAAACTAACGTGAGCTAGTATTAACGGCTCTACGAACCCTAACTCTGTTACACAGTACTCAGTTTTCATAGTCCGCATGTATGAACATCTTTGATGGATATAATTTGGGATTTTTTTTGACATGCTGACTTTTTCTAAACAGCACCATGGAGAGAGACAAAGTGGGCAAACCAACAGACGGAGAGTCGCACGCCATTTCTTACCCGCCTGCAATAGTGGTTTACGTCGTGGACCCCTTCAGCTACGAAGACGCAGACAGGGAGGTTCACTCCAGCACCTACGCTCTGGGCCTGCTGCGCTGCTACATGGAGATGCTCCCATTCCTACCTGCTCACATCAGAAACGCTGTCTCAGTTCAGGTAGGACAGGCTTAAGACTGTTTGAGTGAAGGTAGTCTTCAGTTTTCTTCTTCCTGCATGTCGGCTTTAGTCGTACAGTTTGCCTCTTTGGTTTTAATGGGGTAAGTTATGAGCAGGCACAGAGGAGGTTAGAATGAGCAGGGGGATTATTAGCAGAGACTAATGAAGGTGAAAACTGGCACACCTGTTACACAGTGATACAAGGTTGCATCAACACTGTTACCACAGGGAGTTTTGAAATTAGAGGTGCGAGTACATGAGCTGATGAATTCAGTGTTGGTACAACAGTACAGCAGGTACAAATACATTAAGGAAACTTTCATTTCAAGATTTATAAAAGAATCATCTTGGCTAAAGTAAGACAAATACAACTGCAGTGTATGGAAATAAACAGGAGCAGTCGTGTGCTGATGATCTTTGATTTCATCAACAACAAAAATAAAAATTGCCATGTTTAGTTTTTTTTTTCTTTCTGTTCTGGAGTTTAAGATGTGTGTTAACAAAATAACAAGGAGCAAAGCATCATTGGTGATTTCCACACAGGAAACTCCATAATCAAAGTCCATGCTCAATAATCCAGGTATACGATCCAACATTTTTCAGTCAGGTCATCTGGACAGTTTCTTTTTTTTTTGTGTTGAAATGTTTCGTCTTCGGTCCGGAAGGCTTCATCAGTCAAGGAAACACACAACAAGGCGCAACCGGAGGCGAAACGTCTCGGTACAAAAAAACAAAACTGTCCAGAATGGCCTGACTGAAAAATGTTGGAAAGTCCATAATATTAGCAATTTATTATTTTCTAGCAAAAAAAAGCTTATCCCCCAAATGGGATAACATGAAAGTTGCCAATCTTTCCAGAAGTAGATGTCCCAACAACGTCACCCCGAGATCACACCACGCAATGTTCAGAGAAACTGCAGCAATAAAATAAAAGATCATTTGTAACTGTAAAAGACTAAACATGAAGACGGTCTGCCTCCGGGCGCTTGCATATCTGCACACTGCTCCATCTGAGTGTATCTCACATGTGATGGGTTAAATGCAGAGAACTAATTTTGTCATTTTACCTAGGGACCACATGCTACTTGTAATAATTACTAAGATTGTCTGTTGTTAATCCCATGTGAATTGGCCGGGTTAGTAATTTGTAAAGTAAAAATTGCCCCGCAAATTACCTGCTATATTTTGCTGAGCTCCCAGGTCCTGTGATAATACTAATCCAATGCAAATAGGCATCTCTGTGATTTGGACAGAAGTGGGCGGGATCCGATATGTAATGAGGTGGTTTTTGTTTAAGCAAAATCATTTGGAAAAATATCGAACGAGGCTATTTTAAATGAACGCACTGCTCTCTTCGACTTTTATGCTGCTACTTCCTTCACCGCAGATGACAGCAGGTGCGGAGACGCACGCGTGATCGACTTATCCATCCATTATATTTACCTGCTTCTTCCTTTTCGGGTAGCGGGAGTTGTTGGTGCCCATGTCTAGCAATCACTGTATGAGAGGCAGGGGACACCCTGGACAGGTCGCAAGTCCATTTCATCCGCCGGGTCAGCGGACACGCGACTGCTCACGCGCGCACACATGACAGGTTGTCCATCTGAGCTGAACGTGGCTTTTTTTACCTCTTAAACCAGCCGATCGGACCTGCCTCCTCAACAAGTAGATTAAAACAATTTTATATTGTGCATTCTTTAGTTTTGCTGATTCCACATCAAAGCCCGAGACCGGCCCGGCCTGCACATTAAGCACATTGTTATGGACCGGCCCAGTCGTGACAACGCAGCGCGTTAACATCATATCCAGAAGATGTCTGTAAATTTCAGCTAAATCTCAGGCTTTGGTTATCCCGTGCAAATGTGCCACATAAAAAAACCAGACGTTGGGGAGTAATTTATTTATTACACGTGGTCCCAAGGTAAAACTAATCCCGTGCGAATAGGACTATTGTCTGTGAACATACAATGATGACGACACATAGCACTTTCTTTCTTTGCTCCAAAACAACAGAACAGCATGGATTAGGTTTGCAAATGAGCAAATAAACAAACCGCAAAGTTTAAGGACCTTCAAAACAAGCCAGCTGTGAAGCATGGTGGTGCTTCACAGCTGGCTTTAGGTGTTTGTTTTAATCTGTTCGGTTTATGTGATGCTGGTTGTTATAGTCAGAGTCCTCCACTTTAGTCTCTCTTACCTGTATCTCCCCCCCCCCTCAACTGCATCTCAACTGCATCTCATCTTGCAGTTGAGATGTGAGGATGAGGCTATGTTTGTCCAACAGCTAAGGTTTCCAGGGAGTTTGGTCGTACAGGCAGCAATAAATTCACAACAGTGGAAAAAGAAGCAAAGTGCTGCAAAGATGAAGAGTTCAGAGAGCGGCGCTAAACCGAACAACATAAACTGTTAATGGACTTGAGCAGCGTGAAGAAAAATTAGTTAAAATTCTTCCCCAAGGATGTGACTGGCCTGTTATCGATGGCGTTACTTCCTCAGGTGGTTCAGCATGTTTGAATTGTGGAGTGCATTTTATTTTTGTCCAGTTTCTGCATTTTGCCTCGGATTTAAGGTCCGCACTGTGTCTGAAGCATTTCTTCAGTAAACCATTACTTTGGTCCAAGCGACACCATAAGTAGGAGTTGTATTTACATATTTATTATTTATTTATTTATTATTTTACGTACTGCTTCAAGATTCTCCGGTGAAATACCTTAAAATGCTTTAAGTGGGTTTGGATTGATGTTTTAAGACAAACCAGAAAAGAGCCAAATGGAACTCATCCTCAGGTTTATACAGATGTCAAGTTTAAATCTGTGCAAACATTTAAAGCAGCTAACATTAAACTAGTCTAAAAATCTTTGAGCATCTGATAAACGTCTGAACTGCCTTCATCGTTTTGTTTTCCAGATCGTTCCCTGTCAGTACCTGCTGCAGCCGGTGCGCAGCGGCGAGCGTCACGTCTACAGCCAGCACCTGAAGTCTTTGGCCTTCTCCGTGTACACTCAGTGTCGCCGGCCTCTCCCCGGCTCCACCAACTTCAAGGCCCTGACCGGATTCGGGCCCGGACTCGCCATCGACATGGCACTCAAGAACCCAGAGGTGACTGCTCTGATGAGTTCACTCAGTCTGAATCAACCAGTTCAGACGCAATGTTCGTTGATAGTGATCCATCTTTTCACCCGTCGTGCAGCGTCCCGAGTGTCTGCGTCTGTACACGCCGCCCTTCATTCTGGCTCCGGTGAAAGACAAGCAGACGGAGCTCGGCGAGACGTTTGGCGAGGCCTCGCAGAAGTACAACGTCCTGTTTGTCGGCTACTGCCTGTCTCATGACCAGCGCTGGCTGCTGGCGTCTTGCACCGACCATCACGGAGAACTGCTGGAGTCCTGCATCATCAGTATTGACGTACCCAACAGGTGTGTGTGCCCTCTCACACACCAGCTTCACACCCGAGTGCTGCGGGGTGTCTAATAACTACATCTGTTTATACTGTTATTACAGAGCGCGCAGGAAAAAAGGCTCAGCCAGACGGCTGGGATTACAGAAGCTGTGGGATTGGTGCGTCGGCCTGGTTCAGGTCACGTCTCTGCCATGGAGGGTGGTGATTGGACGGCTCGGCAGGATGGGACACGGCGAGTTGAGAGGTACGCCGCCTTGAAGAGTTGGAGGTTAACTTTACAAACATGAGCTGACCTTCACTCACAGGCTCTTTGCTGGTTTCAGACTGGAGTATTCTGCTGAGCAGGAGGAACTTACAGTCCCTCAGTAAGCGTCTGAAGGAGACGTGTAGGATGTGTGGCATCTCTGCCGCCGACACGCCCAGCATCCTCAGCACCTGTCTGGTTGCCATGGAACCACAAGGTTCCTTTGTGATCATGCCAGGTAAAGTAAAATGAAAACCTGAAAAGAAACAAATGACAACTCGGTGAATAAAAGCTCTAAATGTGACAACGTTGCCTCTGCAGACTCCGTGTCAACGGGTTCGGTGTTTGGTCGCAGTACCACACTCAACATGCAGACGTCTCAGCTGAGCACGCCTCAGGACACGTCCTGCACGCACATCCTGGTGTTCCCCACCTCGGCCATGGTTCAGGTCAACACGAACACATCAGAGCCCATCGACATCAGCTTCAACCCCATAAACCCTGGTACCGAGCCTCAAACTCAACTCACAGCGTGCGTCTGGAAAATCTTAGATGTCACTTCCTGTCAAACCTTTTTTTTTTTTTTTCCGCAGATGGATCTGATGGCATGGGCTTCTTTGATCTCTTTGACAATGACATTGATCATGACATGGTGGATTCAGACCTCATCAACATCCTGCCCAACTCCCCAACAACCTCTCCTGTTCACTCTCCTGGTTCACACTACCCTCAAGGAGGAGATGGAAGCAAGGTGTGGAAACATGGCGTGTCAGAGGGAAAAAGTCTGAAAAGCTATGAACTGATTGTAGAGATGAACTAGAGATGAAGTGGTGTGTCCAGAACGCAGTGAGAGAGTTGAGTGACTACTATACATGAAGCTGAGCTATTAAAGCTAAAAGAAAGAAACTGCTAGCTAAATGCTAAATAAACCTAAAAAGGTAGCTAAGAGCCAAATGCAGCTGATGAAAAGCTAAAAAAAAAAAAAGGTAGCAAAAGGATAGCTAAAAAGTCAAATGTAGCAAAAGGGTAGGTAAAGGCCAAATTTAGCAAATGAATAACTAAATGCCAAATGTAGCAGAACAAAAGTTTAAAATCAAAAGTAGCATAAGGATAGTTAAAAGCCAAATCTAAAAAAAGTTAAATCTGGTCCTCTGGACATTCCAAAAACAAAATAAAGCAAAACAACAAAAAATGCAGAAACGTTTCATCTTTCATCCGAAAGACTTCCTCAGTCTGAGGAGCTTGTATTCAGCTCAGTCTTATAAAAGACTAATGGTAAAAGCCAAATGTAGCTGAAGAAAAGCTAAAAAAAAAAAAAAAAGTAGCATAAGGATATTTAAATAGTCAAATGTCGCAAATGAATAGCTAAACGCCAAAGGCAGCAAAAGATGGCTAAAGGCCAAATGCAGCAGAAAGCTAGTTAAAAGCTAAATGTAGCTAAATTCAGTTCAGTTTATTTATATAGCACAACGTCACAACAGAAACATTCACATACATTAAAAAGTCCAATTAGTAAAGTTCTCTATTTAAGGAAGCGACAGAATGCATTGAATCATCATTTTGTCGCATCTTGAGCAAGCACAAAGGATAGCTAAAGACCAAAAGTAGCTAACTGATGGCCAAAAGTGCCAAAGTTGTTCATTAAATAAGTAAAATAAAGTGTAAGTAAAATAAAACGAAGCTTGTCGCTGGTTAAAGTCCCACACAGTCACCACCTTGTTGTTGTGTCGTGCAGGGCCCGGGTGCAGATCGTATGGAGTCCCACGAGGAGGCTCTGAACATCCTGCAGCAGCCGATGGCTTTGGGTTATTTCATCTCCACAGCTAAGGCCGGACCTCTGCCTGACTGGTTCTGGTCAGCCTGTCCACAAGCTCAAAACCAGTGCCCGCTCTTCCTCAAGGTAAAGTTGTTTGTCACTTTTCAGTACAACCAAGAGGAGGTCATGAAGAAATAATGTCTAACCTGTTGTAGATGGCTCTTTGAACAGCCCTGGAAATGCTTTAATTCCAACCTTAACGAGCTAAAGGCTAGTCAGAGTTGAGCCAAACCAAAACTGGGTCGCTGCTGTCTTAAAGCAACTTCGTTTTCTAAAAATGGGTAGTGGTTCATGCAGATGCTATTTAGAAACCTGCACATGCCATCGTCGTCACATCACGATTAATCTGGCAGAAATATAATTAAACAGCTGTTCAAACTAACTCAGGCTGCACCGAAGTGCTACTGCTTGCTGCTGCTGAAGAACTATGTAATGCAATTTAGGGTTTACATAAGTTGTTTTTTGTTAGTTTTTTCATAAAATTATACTAAATTTTTGTTGAGTTGTTAAATTCATTCAACCTTTATTTATACAGGTTAGTCTCATTGAGTCACGAGGACTCATTTTCAAGAGAGACTTGTTTTTATTGGCTTCAGGGGAAAAATAAAAACACAAACACACATCAAATATATTACATAACATCACTGTGACTTCACTTCCTGTCCAGGAAATAGAAAACTAACCTTAAACTTTGATCTGTCTAAACATGTAACCACATTCTAATATTAATCCAAAGTCCTACAAAGATGCAACATAATTAATTTAATTCTAATCTTAACCAATGTGTTCATATTAAAATTAAAAATTGAATCTAGTCCCTGCTTTCACTGTAATCAGCGCTGAGGTCCCACATGTTCTACAAGAACACAAACACTCCCATGAGTGTGACGTGTTACTTCGCCCCCTGCTGGTCAGACTGTGGTAATGCTGTTGGAGAAGACAGAGTTATAAGATCAGATAGAACTTGATTGATCCCGCAGGAAATTGTTCATAGGCACTTTTGTCAAAGTCAGTTAGCCATGGCAGCCATCTTGAATTGGGTTGAATCCAAAAATCATCGAGCTGAACAGCAAATATAAAAAGTTGACACAAAGTTTAAATGTCAGGTTTGTTTGGAAGTAAAACAAGAGGAATGCATACAGCACATTACAGGCGGCTGTGGCTGAGTGGTTAGAGCAGTCGTCCTCCAATGTGAGAGTTAGGGGTTTGATTCCACCAGCAGTCATATGCCGAAGTGTCCCTGGGCAAG
Source organism: Nematolebias whitei (assembly GCF_014905685.2). Taxonomy (NCBI): domain Eukaryota; kingdom Metazoa; phylum Chordata; class Actinopteri; order Cyprinodontiformes; family Rivulidae; genus Nematolebias; species Nematolebias whitei. Next base: position 35,004,322 of record NC_056503.1, read on the forward strand.
ACACTGAACCCCTCATTGCCTCTGGTGTGTGTCCCATCGGTGCAAGTCCAGTCCATTACAAGCCCGTCCACAAACTATTATTACAGCAATCTATAACAATGGCCAGGACACGCTTGACCTTGATGTGTGACCTAAATGATGGTCGTAATCCCCACTCGGACTATTATCTCAATAATCCAATCAGAAATAAACTCTAAGAAGTTATCTACAGCAGGTAAGACGTTAATTTAAATAACATCCCTTTGAGCCCCACTTTAAAAAAAAAAAATCGAAACATTCCCTCTAAATGAAATGATTTGTGAGTTTTTGATTTTATTTTACATTATTCTGCTCAAAAGTTCAAAACTTTACTAAACTGTTTTGCTCAATTTAGAAACTGAACAAAGCGTGTTTTTAAGAACAACTTCTGAAATTAAGAACTTTAGTTGCTGCTCAATAATCTCAGTTGATTGATCGGTGTGGTCTTTAAAGCCCTGGGACAAACGAGCCAGGACTAAAGTTCAGTGTGTCCGTTGTTTCCTCAGGCCTCCCTGCACCTGCACGTGTCTTCAGTCCAGACGGACGAGCTTCTTCACAGTAAACACTCCCATCCTCTGGACTCGAACCACACCTCTGATGTGCTCAGGTATGGACCCGCCTGTCAGATCAAGTTATCTGTTCGAGTCGTGACGCGCGTCTGACGCTCCCTCTCCTCCCCGCCTCCTGTAGATTTGTTCTGGAGCAGTACAACGCCCTCTCCTGGCTGACCTGCAACCCTGCGACCCAGGACCGGCGCTCCTGTCTGCCCGTTCACTTCGTGGTGCTCACACAGATCTACAACTTCGTCATGAACATGCTCTGAGCTCCGAACCGGCGTCGAACCGCCCAGGTTTGGCGTGCGGAGACGAACTTCTGAACACACCCTCCTCCTCCACCCCCCCGGTGTGTGTCGCCCAGCGCTGACTGGAAAGTCCCAATCAATCAATCAGATGCCAAGAAAACATTTTAGCATTTTGGAGGATCAAGGGGACGTTTCATAAAAGGAGAATCTTTTTAATGACTGTAAATTGCAATCTATGAGATTTTATCTTAAGGAAATGCCTGCATATATTATTTATTGTAAGTTTTTAATGTGGAATTTTTAATGCTTAATATCTTTTATATATATATATATATATATATTACAAATCCTAGAGGGTGTGTACATCTCACTGTAAAGGAGTTGGTTTAAAACGTGTAATGTTTTTCTCAATTGAACACGAAAAAAAAAAAAAAAGCTGTTCAAGTGAATTTGCTGTAGATTGCTTTTAGAATCTTATTTTTTCTAAGGGTAAAAACACCTTTTTATTGCCATGCTGTAAAAAATGAAGTCAAAGCTAGCCCCGGGCGTTTGTGTCCCGCCCAACGAGGGGACGAGACTCGCCTCTCTGTCTGTCCCCCCGCACAGTGAGCTCTGAAGAGGAATTAAAGGTACAGTGTCAGATTATATATTTTATATAACAGATTTAGGTAATTGTGTGTGTATATGTGTACATATACTTGTGTGCCGCTACTGATGGTGCAGCTTCTGTTTTAGGAATAAAGTGCGTCTACCATGAACGTCTGTCGCTGACTGACCTTTGTGCTGTTAAAAGATGACCGAGGTTTAGTTTTGCTCTTTATTTTAAAAACATCAGGACCCTGGTCTTTACATCAGAGCCAACTCAAAAATGACTTTTAAGTGAAACATAACTAGATAAACCTCTAGAGATGAAACGACCTGATTGGCACATGAAGGTGATGTTTTGTCCTGTTCGTCAGTAAAATGCAGTGAATCTGTAAAGTATTCGCAGCGCTTCACTTTCTCCATGTTTTATGTTCCAGTTTGTTCCAAGTCCTTCACAGTACGAGGGAGCTTTAGGCCACGGTAAGAAAAAAAAAAAACTAAAAGCCACAATATTACGAGAATAAAGTCATAAGAGACTTTTATTTGTTTTGTTTTTTTGCAGCTCTCGTTAATTTACTTTTTCCCCGACAAGTCGGATCCGTGACGCGACCTGTCAATCCAGTGGGCGTGTCAGCAAATGACCAATCCAAAGCTAATGCTCGTTACCTGCAGAGCTGCTGCAGCCCATCAGAGTGCACCACCTTACTGTACGCAGGTTCAAAGTCCTGATACTGATAATAATCTGATGTTGATGTGATAACAGATTAACTATCTCCTTATTTGTAAAACCAGTACCGAAGTATAACTTAACAAGATGCTCAACATTCTTTATTTTACCACAGTTAAATGTGCTTTATCGTGTTCAGAGATTACGGCTCATTTAGCTTCGGACTGGTCATTTGCCTACTGGATTGATTGACAGGTCGTATCGTGGAGCCAACTCTTGGGGGGAAAAAAATGAGCTGTTAAAAAAAAAGTCTCGTACGACTTTTTTCTCTGAATTTTATGGCGTTTATTTTTCTTAGCGTGGCCCTAAAGCTTCGTCGTATCACAGGAACACATCGAGACAAACAACCATTCACTCTCTCTCACACCTAGGGACAATTCAGTTACCAATCAGCCTAACATGCATGGTTTTGGTCTGTGGGAGGAAATAGGAGTACATGGAAAACCCACGCATGCACGGAGAGAACATGGGATTCGATTCGGCAACCTTTTCACTGAGAGGCGGCAGGTCTAACTGCGCCACTGTGCCGCCCTTGTAGCTCCTCAGAGTGAAGTGTTTTGGATGAAAGTTGAAACATTTCAGCATAGAAGAATCTGTCCAGAGGATCCGACTCAACCCTGCTGGACCTACCTACCATATTTTTGGCTGTAGAAGTCACGTTTTTTTTTCGTAACTTACATGCCCCGCAACTTATAGGCCGAAGCAATATATATGGATTTTTCCCCATATTTATAAATCAATTTTTGGCTGAGATATGACTGTTTTCATTTATTGACTGAACATTTTCAACCACTAGATGGCATGTGACATACGGCAAAGCAACTTAATTTATGAACCTTTCCACTTTATATTCGGACTGATTGGACTTTTAGGGCGGAGCGACATGTACGGCGGAAAATATGGTACATGGATTTTTGCGCGTGCATGGTGACACCGTGTTTTGGGTTGTTTTTGGTGTTTTCATGTGGAAAAAATCTTTTTTTAAAAGAGTGCCGTGTTTACAAAACAAATTTTGAAACATTAAACAAAAATATTGTTTTTGGAAAAACGGTTTCCACCTGGTCAAGGCCATAAACTCGGTCTCTGCAAATTGAGTCTGAGCTATCTACAACAGGTAAGATAATGATTGTTCATAATCTTTCCACTGTTTCAAAATGGCTACTTGCCAATTTGAACTTTAGTTACAGTTTTAGATCTTCGCTTCAGTTCTGTCTGTTTTAATTTGAACAACTAAGTTAACAACTCACTCAGCAGTCAAACTGCATTTTATTTATTTATTTATAATTTGTCATGACTTTAACTTAAATTTTAACTAAGGAAATTGTTTGTAGGAAAAGAATATGAAACATACCTCAGAAAATTTAAACTGCATTTATCTTTTTTAACTCACTAATAAATTCAAACGAGCAGCCCAGCAATCCTTGAAGGAATGCATATCACCCGCCGCCTTTCACCCTCGAGTTTCTGACGTGCTCCATTTTATTCTGATGTTCACCTAAATTCATTTGATGATTTTTTATTTTTTTAATGTTTATGGAATATTTAGAGCAATAACTTCCACTTCAAAAGACAAAAACACATTATGGCTTGCATTAAAAAAAGTTTAAAATTATTTAAAATGTACATCTATAAATTTGAGACCAGAATAAAAATGTTTTCTGAAATGTTTTGCTGATCAAGTCTTCAGAAGTGAAACGTGGCGCCTGAAGCACGTTCTCTGAAGCTGGTCTTCTTGTGGCTTTCATAAAAAAGCTGCATTTATCAGCCGAAGTCGTGACAAAGCTGAGAACACGAACACTGCAGGAACTTTTTCACAATTAAAAAAAAAAAAAAACGGCTCCATGCCAATTTTTGTAAAACGAACAAACAGCAGCTGCACATTTTCAAACCACATCCATGCCGAGGCCCCTGGCGACCTCCGTCAGAGCCTGAACGGCTCCAGAAGTCCCCCCGCCGTCACAGTCCTCCTGTGATGGTCCTCCAGGCTCGTCCTCCACGTGAGGAATGGTGCTCATCACGCAGTACACCGGAGAGTCTCTGCCTCTGGGGCTGTGTTGAGAGGACATGTCCTCCCCTCCGGAGAGGTCTGAGGAGTACGAGGAGGAGGAGCTGGAGGAGGGCGAGGAGGAACCTGCAGGAGAGCTCCGGCCGCTCTCCGGCGTCACGGCGGCCCTCTGGCTGCTGGATCTTTGACTTTGTCGTTGGTTCTGCGGCTTTTTGGCCATGTTCTTCATGATCTCCTTCGTCACCTCGACGGTCTCAAAGCGCACCATGTTGAGTTTCAGGAAGCCGTCCAGGTCCTTCTTGTATCTGAAGACATCAGACGAACAGAAGAAATTCAGTCTTTAGTCGTCATAGAACTGAAGGAAGGCTTTGGAAAAATGGACGTTTTAAAGATTTTAAACTTAACTGGAAAAATCACGTTTAAAATAAAAAAGCAGTGTGAAAGCTGAACGCTGAGAACCTGCTGAAGAAACGAGCAGAGCTGAAGCACAAGAGTACCGCACACAACACGTCGACCAACAGCTAAATAAGCAAAACAGCTGCTAAACACCAAATTTAGCTAAACAGTGGCTAAAAGCTAAGACTAGAAAAATCATATCTGAAAGGTACAATTAACTTAACAGTGGCTAAAACCAAAGCGACAAAAACAATTGCTAAATGTTAGAGGTAGCTAATTTGTAGCTCAAGAACAAAAATGAGCAAAACTGTTGCTAATTGCTAAAATAAGCAAAACTGTAACTAAACTGTTAATTACCAAAAACGTTAGCTAAAAACTGAAATGAACTAAATCACAGTTAAAGTTAAAATTAGCAAAATAATATCAAAAAGTTAAATTTGTAAAACTGTAGCTAAAGTCTCGCATCAGGAAAACCAGCTAAAAGTTAAAGGTGTCAAAACAGGAACAAAAAAAAATAAAAGTACCAAGAGTTGCTAAACACTAAAATCAGCTAAATTGTTTGTAGATGCTAGAATTAGCATAAGAAGGGAGCTAAAAGTCAAAAAAGCTCAATTGTAGCTGTAGGCCAGGGGTCTGCAACCTTTGTGATGAAGAGTCATTTTTGCCACGTTACTTAAAACGATGTGTCCGAAGCTGCAAACCTGCTACAACTGTGGGACCTGTCAACTGGTGGTCCATGGGCACGCTGCAGGTTTGTGGGAGATGGCTTTTCCAGCCAGTGGGGGTGATATTATAAAATGAAAAATGTCTAACTATTATTAACATTTGATATTTTTACATTTTAATATAAAAGAAAAAAACAGTTTCATGTAAAGAAAAAATATATAATTTTTAACTATTTTATAAAACTTTAAACAGTGAACTCTGCAGGCCCATGTGAGTTCTGTTAATTGTTGAAGAATTAAGTTTCCTAAATAAATAAAGTTTAAGACAGTTTAAAATTAAGCCAGTTTGTTGGATATCCAGTTACATGTTTAAAGAAAAATAAATACTTTGGTTTACTTTGACTTTGTTTTTTTGTGTGTTTTATTCTTATAGTGTTATCAAATATTCCTTCTCAGCAGCTTGACAAGATATTCCAGAACATTCTGGTGGTTTTGAGAGAACGATCACGCTGAGAGACTGGAAGTCGACTTAACGTGTCTAACAAACTACTAGCATGATGTAGTCCACATGTTTTACGTCTTGTATTTGTACTATCCTTCACATATTTGAAAATGAAAGGAAATCTGTTAAAACTAGCCATTTTCATTGTTTGTAATATTTAAATAAAATTCAGTTTTGTGTTAGTTTTGGTCAAAGCCTGAAAAAGACACATGTGGCCCCAGAGCCACAGGTTGCAGACCCCTGCTGTGGGCAGACAACAACAGAACTGAAGTCTGTACTTCTGACACAGAATCGTTGAGTTGCTGCGTCACTCTAGCGATTGAAATCAGTCTTGTGTCTATCACACGCAGGGGGGTCGATTAGCTCCAAGGGGGGAAAAAAGTCAGTCAGAAAACGTCCACCAGTTACGGAAGGCAGAGCGCCATGTGTTTTTAATTGCACTCTCCAGTAAAAGTGTGTTTTGTCCCTATGTGAGGAAGAAACTCCCTGCTGCATTTGTAAAGCAAACTCTGCTGCTCGAACAGAACCGGACCTGCAGCTTTCTCCACCGGCTTGCTTTTGACCCGCTTTCATGTTAGTAATTGGTCAAGACACAGCGAGCTCCAATGTGATTGGATGTAATCCTTGTTGAGGCGGATCCTGTTCTGCTCTCAAGCTGGAAAGCCAGCCCTCGGCCAGAGTACTGTGTGTGTGTGTGTTGGTGTGTGTGTTCACAGACGCTGAGGAGAGAAATTATGAAGGAAAACGAAACTTAACAGTATTAACGTGCGTTAAAATAATTGTCGGCGTTATTCATTTGCTGCGTTAACGCGATAATAAGTTAACATGAACACCATTAATATATATACAAACCGGATTCCAAAAAAGTTGGGACACTAAACAAATTGTGAATAAAAACTGAATGCAATGACGTGGAGATGGCAAATGTCAATATTTTATTTGTAATATAACATAGATGACAGCTCAAAAGTTTAATCTGAGTAAATGTAACATTTTAAAGGAAAAATATGTTGATTCAAAACTTCACAGTGTTAACAAATCCCAAAAAAGTTGGGACAAGTAGCAATAAGTGGCTGGAAAAAGGAAATTGAGCATATAGCGAACAGCTGGAAGACCAGTTAACACTAATTAGGTCAATTGACAACATGATTGGGTATAAAAAGAGCTTCTCAGAGTGTCAGTGTCTCTCAGAAGCCAAGATGGTAAGAGGATCACCAATTCCACCATTGTTGCGCAGAAAGATAATGCAGCAATACCAGAATGGTGTTACCCAGCGTAAAATAGCAAAGACTTTTAAGTTATCATCATCAACCATGCATAACATCATCAAAAGATTCAGAGAATCTGGAACAATCGCTGTGCGTAAGGGTCAAGGCCGTAAAACTCTACTGGATGCTCGTGATCTCCGGGCCCTTAAACGTCACTGCACCTCAAACAGGAACGCCACTGTCAAGGAAATAACAGAATGGGCTCAGGAATACTTCCAGAAAGCATTGTCAGTGAACACAATCCACCGTGCCATCCGCCGTTGCCAGCTGAAACTCTACAGTGCAAAGAGGAAGCCATTTCTAAGCAAGCTCCACAAGCTCAGATGTTTGCACTGGGCCAGGGGTCATTTAAAATGGAGTGTGGCAAAATGGAAGACTGTTCTGTGGTCAGATGATTCACCATTTGAAGTTCTTTATGGAACAGTGGGACGCCATGTCATCTGGACCAGAGAGGACAAGGATAGCCCAAGTTGTTATCAACGCTCAGTTCAGAAGCCTACATCACTGATGGTATGGGGTTGCATGAGCACTTGTGGCATGGGCAGCTTGCATGTCTGGAAAGGCACCATTAATGCAGAGAACTATGTTCAGGTTCTAGAACAACATATGCTCCATTTAGACGTCATCTCTTTCAGGGAAGACCCTGCATTTTTCAACACGATAATGCCAGACCACATTCTGCAGCAATCACAACATCATGGCTACGTAGGAGAAGGATCCGGGTACTGAAATGGCCAGCCTGCAGTCCAGATCTTTCACCTATAGAGAACATTTGGTGCATCATAAAGAGGAAGGTGCGACAAAGAAGGCCCAAGATGATTGAACAGTTAAAGGCCTGGATTAGACATGAATGGGAGAGCATTCCTATTTCTAAACTTGAGAAACTGGTCTCCTCTGTCCCCAGACGTCTGTTGAGTGTTGTAAGAAGAAGGGGGGATGCCACACAGTGGTAAAAATGGACTTGTCCTAACGTTTTTGGTTGAGACATACATGGGTGCTTCACCTTTCCCACCCACACTTTGATGTTGTCAGTTCTGGGAGTTGAACCGACGACCTTCCGATCACAGGTCCACCTTCTCTAACCTCTGCACCACCACTTCCTCTCTCTTGATATATGAACGGTTAAATGGAAAATGGACTGCACTTATATAGCGCGCCTTTCTATCTTGTCAAGGCCAAGATTTCTTTATTGTCATTCGCATCATATGTGGTACATGTGGTGGAACAAATTTGTGTACACAGGGTCCCAATTACATCCAACAAAAGTATAAAATGTAAAAAAAAAAAAAACACAGTAGTAAGATCTAAAATATGAACTAAGAAATACACTAAACTAAGAATACGCTAAGCACTAATAGTACAAAAACAATACGCCGAACAGCAGCAACATGAACATGAGTCTGTGTGAGCAGATGAGTACGAATGAACACAGCAGCGTGAAATAAATCAGCAGCATGAGATCAGCAACATGGATAGTCAGCAGCGCATATAAACAATCAAGTGGCAAGATACTCAAAGCGCTTCACACTAAAATCTGTGCCCTCATTTACCCAATGAATTTAAATTACACAAACTTTGTGGAAGCAGTGTGATTGGAAACAATGTACAGAAAACAATAGTGCGACAGCTGACTCAGCATTCACACTTTTAAAATGCTGACTCAGCATTCACACTTTTAAAATGCTGACTCAGCGTTCACACTATCAGACATCACAACATGCAGCCCACCTGAAGCGGGAATGTCCAGAAGGCCATTTCAGCTCGTGCTTCTTACGGAGGTGAAGTGTGAGAGTGTAACACCAGGAGAAGACTTTATCACAGATGTGACATTTATATTTGGACGTCCCCCCAACCTGTTGATTAATAAAACAATCTTTACGCATCCGAATTACTTGAAGTTATAAAGAAGATGTGAACAGTTGGACATTACTTGGTCCCAACAAACCTCATGAGCTCTCTTAAAGTGGTAGTTCATGGTTTGGAAAGTGTGACATGAGTACGAACATCCCTCCACCGTGCAGTGATACACTGTGCCCTCATTGTGAACCTCTGCATGTTTCTGGAGATCCCGCTGGTTCTTAAATCTGTAAAAACAGTAAAAGGAACAAAAATCAGGCAATATGTCAAATTTATTTGATACAGTTTAAGGGCGATTGCAAAGTTTATCTTTTTAGATTGACCCTGGAGGTCAATCTAAAAATATAATGTTCCACTGGAGGACTTCCACTTTATGTTGTTGGTTTGTACTTTCTGTGCAGGACTTTGTGGAGTTATATTGTTGCCATAACTACACATAAACAATAAATCATTTTAAAGGTCTTACCTTTTGTCGCAGAAGTCGCAGGGAAAGGGCCGCTCGTCACAGTGACGAAACCTGATGTGAATCTTTAGAGCAGCCAAAGTGGTGCAGGTCATGTCACAGAGAGGACACTTCACCTGGTTCACTGCAGGTAAAGGAAACAAAGCAGGACGTGCAAAGAATATTCAGCTGGAAGACAAAGAGCTTGGACAACAAATCAACTTGTTTCATAGGAATACACAAAAAGTATTTCATATTTTACAAGACTTGTATGGACAATAGAAAACAAGGAAGTCGGTGTCCCTTGCCCGGACGTGGGTTACCGGGGCCCCACCCTGGAGCCAGGCCTGGGGGAGGGGCTCGTTGGCGAGCGCCTGGTGACCGGTTCTCTACCCATGGGGAAGGAGCCTGAGCTTGTGCGTGGGGTTGAGCGGTACTGAGCTTACCTTGATGCACAGCATGGGCTCTGGAACCGATCTCCTTGAGGGGCTGGACCTTATTCCACTCTGGAGTTGCTCATGGTGAGAGGCACTGAGCTGGTGTGGGTCTACTCTTAGCCCCCTGACTTGGTGCCTGTGTGTTGGAGTTTTCCTCTGTAAGAGAGGGCAGCTTTTCTGTGCCTTCGGGTGGGGGGACGGGCACTGACTGTTGTTTCTGCCTATGCGCCAAACAGCAGTTCAGAGTATCTGGCCTTCTTGGGAGTCCTTGGCGGTGGTGCTGGAAGGAGCACCAGCTGGGGACTCCTTTATTCTGCTCGAGGACTTTGATGCCCACGTGGATAACGACAGTGTGACCTGGAGGGGCATGACTGGGGGTAATAGCCTCTCTGATCTGAACTCGAGCAGTGTTCGGTTTTTGGACTTCTGTGCTAGTCATAGGTTGTCCAACGCCTGGCAGAAGAACCGTCAGAAAGATCTTCAACTCACACCTCTGGAAGAACTTTAACTTCATCCCAGCTGAGGCGGGGGACAATGAGTCAGTGTGGACCATGTTCTGCGACTCAGTTGTTGAAGTGGCTGCCTTGAGCTGTGGCCGCAAGGTTGCTGGTGCTTCTCACGGTGGCCATCCTCGAACTCGGTGGTGGACACACCGGGTTAGGGAGGATGTCAAGCTGAAGAAGGAGTCCTATCAGACCTAGTTGGCTGTTGGGACTCCAGAGGCAGCTGAAGAGTACCGGAGGACCAAGCGGTCTGCAGCCTTGGCTGTCGCTGAGGCAAAAGCTCGGATGTGGGGAGGAGTTTTTAAGGCCTTGGATAAAGACTCTCGGTCGGCTCCAAAAAGATTCTGGCAAACCATCTGGCGGCTGAGGAGGGGAAAGTAGCTCTTTACTAACACCGTGTTCAGTGAAGGTGGGGTGCTGTTGACCTCAGCCAGTGAGGTCGTCGGGAGGAATACTTCTCAAACCTTCTCACTCTACCGGCACGTCTTCCATGGAGGAAGCTGAGTTGCGCCAAGTCACAACAGAAGTCACTGTACAGAAACATTCGTATATAAAAAATTATAATTTAAGACTACTTATCTGAGCAGACTGCTTTGAATTTAACGCCATCAATGAACTCTCATCTTGAGCTGATAAATATCTCCTGGAGGTTAAATGTAAACTATATCTTGGGTGCAAATATTCAGTCAAGCTGCAGAGCAGACAGTCTGATTTCAGTCAGCTGTGCTCAGTCTGTCCCTCCTCCGAGACGGGCAGCCTGAACGCGGCTGACTGAAATCAGACTGTCTGCTCCAGACTGAACGAGAGAAACACACCGCTGAAGCCACAGAGCTTGAACGTCCAAAGTAAAACTAACTTTACCGCAGTGCCTGGCTGAACAATCCTTGTGCGCTTTAATGTGGTGCCTTTTCAAATGTTTAAGTTTGTTGTATTGTATGTCGCGACCGAGCTTCCCCCTCTGCTGTCTGCAGAGCTGCTGTACCTCGGTCTTGCGGTGTTTGGTGTAAAATACATCCACACAGCAGACATGTTACGATGAAAAGTTGGTTAGCTGTTAGCAACAGTGCTGCTCAGTGCTATGCCCTCAAAAGAGTATTTACTCACAGTGTAGCTGGCTGCAAACGATGAAATGGATTTCCTGAATGTGAGGCGGGTCTTATTACTCTGGGTTTCATGAAACATGCCTCCGTTCAGGAAATCCATTCCATAGTTTGAAGCTAACCTGCAGAGCAGGTCATCAGACACAGACATGCATCATGGATCGGAAAGATTGGCAGGTTGGATCGAAAAAATCCGATACGTAAATTATTCTAGTATCGGAGGCCGAGGCCGATACCGGATCGGCCCCATCTCTAATTCCTACCCCCACCTATGGTCATGAGCTCTGGGTAGTGACTGAAATAATGAGATTGCGGATACAGGAGGTTAAAATGAGTTTCCTCCGCAGGGTAGCTGGACTCTCCCTTACAGTCAGTGCCCTGAGAGGACTTCTGTTGTGACGTGGCACTATATAAATGAACTGACCTGAATGGAATAGATAGGGTGAGAAGTTCAGTTATCCAGGAGAGACTCAGAGTAGAACCGCTGCTCCTCCACATTGAGAGGAGCCAGCTGAGGTGGTTCGGGCATCTGGTAAAGATGCTCCCTGGGCACATCCCTAGGAAGGTGCTTCAGGCATGTCTAACTGAGAGCAGACCCCGGGGAATACCCAGAACACGCTGGAGAGACTACATCTCTCAGTTGGCCTGAGAACGCCTTGGAATCCTCCCAGAAGAGCTGGAAGAGGTGGTTGTGGAAAAAGATGTCTGGGCCTCCCTGCTCAAGCTGCTGCCCTCGAGACCTGACTTCGGAACAAGTGGAAGATAACGGATGGATATTTTACAAGTAGTTCAGTAGTAAAACTGTTGGCTGTTGTTACCGTGCTGACGAACGTGATCCCTCAACAGTCTCTCACTGGAAAACGCTTTGCCACAATGTTCACACACCAGAGACTCTGCTTGGAAAACAAACAAGCTCATGATGACATGTTCACAGCGCCTACATTCGGAAAAATCATCCAGAGTCTGCCCCCACCTATCGGCTCAGCCTGCCTGAGGAGGTGGTCGAACAGCTTCGTGTTGCTGGAGAACATGCTGCCACACATGGGACAGGCAACGAGTCTTTCCTGAGTGTGGCTCCTCATGTGTTCCCTCAGCCGATACCGAATCTTGAAGAAGGCGTCACAGCCTGTGATGGAACCAAGAGATGCCCTGAGGGTTCGTTCGATCAGGGAATGAGAATTTATGACCTTATCGTTCTAAATCCTACCTGCCCAGCTGCAGAAGAGTGCCTGCTGATGGGAAAGAGATTGCTGCTCAGCACTTTCCACATGGTTGTCCACGTGTCGGTAGAACCACTCAGGATTGTTAAATGTGCTCTGGAGACAAATTAAATAATATGTTTTACAAAATATCAGAAGCCTATTTAGTTGTTTTATAAAAAAAAGTAAATAATTTCAACTCAAAGTGCCTACATCACAATGCTCCCACTGGCAAGCGAACTGGTCGGAGCCTTCAGGCAGCAGGTTGCTGCTGTGCACACCTTGGTTGCAGCCCGGTAGGTCAGAGCGGGACTTGAGCAGCTGAGAGCCAATAAACTTGAGTTTACTGTGGTAGTTGTGGAAATATGCATGTACCTCGAGTTCAGAAGGGCTGCCCATGGAAACAAATTCACATCTGCTCCAGAGACAAGCAAACTCATCTAAACAAAAAGAGGACGAGAGTTAAAAGCACAATTACATATTTTATTTATTATGTCTTTTTGTTTTCTTATCTTTTTACAATATTATTTATATAAATATAAATATATATATATGTGTGTGTGTTATTTTGCTGTTGCATTGTTTAACTCTATTTTATTGTAAAGCACTTTGTGATATTTTGTTTGTAAAATGTGCTAAAAACAGTCCATTTTATTAACTTACTGAACAAATAATTTCCTCACTCACAACCTGAAAAATGCAGCTTTTCTAGAATCACCATTTTCTTGTTCAAAATATTGTTTTTTAGTAAACTTTTACATTTTAACATGCTTGAATGAGCGATGGCGAAGAAAAAAAACTAATGACCTGTTTCAGTGAAAAAAGCAAAGTTTCAAGACTGGACTAAAAATGAGAGCAGCCATTGTGTTTAATACAAATGTAAAAAAGCCTGAAGTAATAATCTTAACAACTGTTTAAATGTCTTTTTTAATAATTTGTTTTCTTAGTTTGATGTTCCTGACATGTTGGACTGAAGGTGGACACAAACATGTGTCCTCCTCACTTACCCAGCTCCTCTAGAGCATCTTTGTCTCCGAGGTAGTCCTTCAAATGCAGATACATATGATCGCTCAATTCCTCCATACTGTGTCCAGTAAAGTCGCATGAATCCCACTCACACAGAACCTGAAAGCTGCCCAGTCTCTTCGTTGTCATCATCGTAAGAACTGATGTCGACTGCAGCAAAAACCCACACAAAAATCAACTTCACTTTTTATTTTACCAATAAAAATAAACCGCATCACTCTAGCTAATTTCACATTTATCACGTTTTATAAGATAAAATAAGGTCAACTAATATCTAGCAAATTATACTAAAGTTGTTAACATCACAGACATTATTAAGTTAAAAGTTTCAGTTTATGTCGACGGTTAGCCAACAATTTATTACAGCCTCGCTGCCGCTAATATTAAGTTACACTTTTTATCAAACTTTTCTCTGAAGTGACATTTTTAACATCCTAAAGGGAAACTTATAAACACATTTATGTTTCTGTTACCCATAAAATTCCAGTTTACCTAAACATTTCTTACAAAAAAACAGAAGCTCTGTGATCCTTCGCCTTCCCTCCTCTGAGCTTGACCGAGTTTGTTTATTTCCGGTGAGCGCACCCAAACCGGAAGTTATTCTTCTTCGTGAGTTATTTCAAAACGTCTTTGGAGCTTGCTGCCATCTACCGACCTTAGCTGTGCTGGCGAACTGGGGATTTTTTTTTCCACAATAAAGACATATAGTACATTTTTAAATATTTATCTCAAGATCTTCAAATTGATGCGTAGTTCGTTTAAATTTATTTCCTGGTCTGGCAAAGTGCGAGTTTTCTTCAATATGGATTTTTCTTGTGGAATGAGCTGTAACTATGTCTCCATTCTTTAAATCCAATTTAAGACGAGGCTCTAACCAAGCAGGCATGAGCCATTGCTGAGCTCTTGTTCAATATTTTAAGCCACTCTGCAAACATGAGAGCCCAAAACCACTGAATTATTCATGCAGATTTATATCTGGTTAGTTGATTCACACACACACAAACAGAGACAAAGCATTGTTGAAAAGCACAAATAGATGAAAACTCTAAACATTTATTTTAAATTTATTCTTGATTTTAAAAAGCACCGCTGGTATATATATATTTTTTTTGGTTGTTGTTGTTTAGAGACCACTTAGCAAGATATGGGAACATAAACAAGACTCTGAATGTGTCTGTAGATTTTTATATGAAAAAGCAAATAGAGACTGAATTGGTTCTGACACAACAAATAACCAAAAATGCATGTTTTTTGTAAATTACGTTCAGATATTCTTCTGAAGATTTCAAAACCCTGAAGAGGACAATTAATAAAACTAGTATTTAATGACAAAATGTGTATCGCCTTGTAACTGCAGCTGGCTATGAGGGAACGCCGGCTGGGCTCTGCTGCTGTATGAAAGTCTGCAGCAGATTCTACTCTAAGCTCATTCTGTACGTTCCATGCATTTTGTATGTAATCTGTTCTGAATGAGTCCTTGCAAGTAAAATTATGCTATTTAAGTCTTCTCCTGCAATTAAATGTTTTTTTTTAGTAAGATAAAGCGAGAATAATTTTCTCCTACACATCTGCAGTCATGCATGGCACATTTTAAAGTAAATACCATGGCACAAAGTTTGCCGTTAATGACTCTCAGCTACCACCATTGTACCACTTCCTGACTCTCTTTTCAGCAGCTCATATGAGTGTCATAACTTTCTCTGATAGTTTTTCTGGTTCAGGATCACTGTGCACCTTCCTTTGTCTGCTGGGAGAATGACGACGTTCTCGTCCTTGCTGACAGTGGTGAGTGTGTCCCTCTCCTCTCTGCTAACAGGTTTTGAGAATAATCCATCCAGAGGACCTGACTCTACCTTGTTAGAATTATACAAAGGGATTTCCCTGCACTATGACAGCCGGCAGAGAAAAAATGTCAATTTTTAAGAAAATTTTAATTATCTCTGTTCCAAAACTGATTTAAAAGTAGATCAGGAAGATTCGGTTATTTCACTAGATGTTAACTTTTAAACAAACCTCGATTACAGGAACACTCAACATTGTCTTGGCTCGTTGGTCTAGAGGCATGATTCTCGCTTCGGGTGCAAGAGGTCCCGGGTTCGAATCCCGGACGAGCCCCCATAATTTTAGGAGCTGTTGTGATGAAGAGGTAAGGCAGCCAATTTGGGACCAGATAGTCACAGGTTCAACTCCCCACCATCCCCACATGTTGTGGTGTCTCTGAGCAAGACACCCATTCCCTAACTACCCCCCGGTGCCTACATAGCTGCCCGCTGCTCCACCTGGGTGTATCTCAGGTGCGATGGTTTAATGCAGAGAACTAATTTCATCATTGTATAGAAACACAGAATGATGACAACACCAGGACCGGCCCAAGACATAAGTAAATGGCTGCTTAGGCCCCGGGGCCCCCCTAAGTGGATTATTTATTTATTTTTTTGGTAATGATTTCTATATGATTCTATTTTAGTATTTTAAGTTCAGCTTTTGCAACTTGTTGCATACATTTACATATTTTTAAAAACTAATTATTCAACGTTAAATTTATTTTTAAATAATTTTCCATGTTTTCAAGTAATTGATCATTTACATTATTTATTTCCATTTTTATTTATTTAATTTTGTCTGTTTTTGCACAATTAATTTATTTTTATGCATCTAAGTTGTTTTATCTGTTTGCTGTTGATCTTGCTCTACAAATGATTTTGCACATTAGATAATAAACCAGATGACACTTTTGCTGTAAAATACATTACATCCTGATGGGGAATTTTTTATTTATTTTTACTTTTAGTACCACTAAATAGGATCATGTAAACAGAGCTGTCAGAGTTGCAATGAGTTTATGTTAGGTGCGTGAATAATCTGGTCATCTGTTGGTTGCAGTAATCATTATTAGCAGGGCCCCATGGAGGCTTGGCTTTCTTTCTTTCATCATCACATTTTTTTGCACTGCAGCCTGTGCATATTCCGACGCAGCCTTCATGGGTCCTGTTTCTAAAACACAGCGGTATAAAATACCATTAAAGGTCCAAGAAGAGGGAGAGTCTGTTGCACCATTTTAATCATTTCATTCAGAGCAAGCTGAGAGTAAAAGCACAATATCACAACACACGTGAGGCGGGCTGACTTCCTCGTGTCATCACTTCACTCTGGTCAGAGGCCACACACACACGCACACATGAGAGGTATAGCACCATGACGTTGGGAGTGCAGAGCAGCACTTCAGGTGTTTGGGGTCAGATATGCAGGCAGCAGGCTGAAGAGGTCAGACACAAAAACAAGCTCTCAGAATCTCACAAAGACTCAGAGACCAAGCAGAATCACTGTGTCCCTCTCTCTCTCACACACACACACACTACATGTAGCTAGATGGGACGTCTGGTGGAGGATAACCTGAAAGGGTCGGATGGGCTGGATGGACATTTCAGCTTGATGAGCACACATGATTT
Organism: Nematolebias whitei; assembly: GCF_014905685.2. Classification (NCBI taxonomy): domain Eukaryota; kingdom Metazoa; phylum Chordata; class Actinopteri; order Cyprinodontiformes; family Rivulidae; genus Nematolebias; species Nematolebias whitei. The sequence continues at coordinate 35,021,303 of NC_056503.1, forward strand.
ATGATAGCAGCATTTTAAAAAGCTGAACTTTTAAGTCCTGGCCCATTCCTTGTCTTTAAACACCCGGACAGATCGAACTATTTAGTGAGGAACTTTGTTGAGGAAAATGTGTTTTTTTTTAAGCCTATGTGTGCATTCATACAAAATTCAGTGTTGTTAAAAAACTAATAAAGAAAAATGTTGGGAGTCAAACTGGTGGTGTCTTTTTTATACAGCTGTAACAGACACCAGATTATAATTTTTCCACTCATGCATTGCTTTTGAAAAGGCTCCTCTCCTCGTGAATTTATCTTCATCAGCGCAATTTACAAGCTAGAATGTGACTGTGACGCACGGTCTGCTCCAACGTTGCTCCTCAACCAAAACAGCGTCTCGCATGCAAGCTGAGGCAATCACATTACGGTCCGTCGGGTTTCTTAGCAACCGATCTGATTAAACCAGATCTCATCCAGAACAATGAAATGAAAACCAGGACCAAACAGCGGAGGCACTGGAAATTAGAAAACCACTCAGCAGAGTAGGAACTTTCACAACACTGCTCGGTGACAAAAGCACATTTTGGACTTTTTTTTTTAAAGCACAATCATGTTCATAATGATCTCAGCTGGTTTTCATTAAAAAAAAAAAAAAAACGCCTTTTCATTCAGATGCATCAGTACGGAGCAAAAGTCTTAAGCCATCCCTGATTTTTTAAAAATAATATGATGCAAAGAAATATATTTTTGAAAGAAGTGGTCTTGATCATCTATTCTTGTCCCTGGTCATTTTTGGGAAATGTTTTCATTTATTTTTAAGGTAAAAGCGAAGTTATTTAACAAGATGATTTAACATGATGAATCACAGGATTGACAAGTAAATCAAGGGATGAGCCAGTATTGTGTTCACACATAAAATGTGGAATATGCACTTTACTGCAAAAGCCTGTTGCAAACACAAAGAACTGCTTTTCCTTGGACTGATGTATCTATTCATTTTCTACTGCTGATCTATGGTCCATTCATGGAGGCAACAGGTCCAGAGGGGGAAACCAGACATCCCACTCCTCATTAAAACTCTCTAGCTCCTTTTGGAGGATCCCATAGAGTTCCCAGGCCTGAGAGAATATATAATCTCTCTTAAAAGCTCTGGGTCTACCCAAACTTGACGGATGACGGTGATCCTCACCGGATCTCCGAGGCTGAGAACGGCCACCCTGCGAAGGAAGCTCATTTCAGCAGCTTGTATCCTCATGCAGTCATTGTTCATACATGACCATCATAAGTGAGGGTTGGAGCATAGACCAGTAAATCGAGAACTTTGCCTTTCAACTAAAACCTTAAAAGACAAATCACCGTCCTCATAATTGAGGACACTGTCCAAATCGGTTTATCCATCTCCCATATGGGGTGCCATTTGTAAAGTTACATTTAATTTCTAAGCTAAACATTTAATTCATAGATTAAATATTTAATGTACTAACTAAATATTTAGCTTGGACCGAAATATTTATTTTCCAAGCTAAATATTACGTTTCCAAAATAAATATTTAATTTGCCAATTAAATATTTAGCTCAGACCTAAATATTTATTTTCCAAACTAAACATTTAATTTTCAAAATAAATATTTAATTTAGTAACTAAATATTTAACTTGCAAGTTAAATACTTAGTTTGTAAATTAAACATTTAGCTTGGACACAAACATTTAGTTTGTAAACTAAATATTGCTAACTAAATATTTAACTTGCAAGTTAAATATTTAAATTGCAAGTTAAATATTTAGTTTACAAACTAAATATTTAGCTTTAAATACTTCTTTTGGAACTATGACATATATAAATATATAATAATAACATGGTGAACATATGACTTTGAAAAAAAAAACTATTTGTTTTACTTATGAAATCTAAATAAACCAAAATATTGCTGTTAATTTTTGACCGTGTAACTTTACAAATGGCACCCCATACCCCCAACTTGAACTCCTCTGGTTGAGGCATAGACTCGGACTTGAAGGAGCTGACTTCCATCCGAGCTGCTTCACACTTGGCTGTGAACCTCCATGTGCACGCTGAGAACAGCTGAGAACATCATGTGCATAAAGCAGAGGCAAGATCCTGAGGTTCCCAAACTAGACAACCTGCTCACCACGACCTGTAGATCCTGTCCATGAACACCACAAACAGTATCAGAGACCAGTCAGCTCTGGTGGACTCTAACCTGCAGTCTGAGTGAGCTTGACTTTGAACTTCCGAGCAGGGAGGTACCGCCCGGAAGTCTGGTGTTCTCTCCGGAGCCCACAGAATTTTTTCATCCGTATTTGGACTCGATTGGACCATCTGGTCCCGTGCTGGCCATCTGAAGGACCGACTGCCTCCAAGCGTTTTGGTGCTCAAGGGCTGCAAAGAGCCGACAAGAACCGGCAGGATAGGTCCAGCAGGGTGGGTCTGCCAAGATGGACCAGAACCGAGCCTTTATGTTCTGCAGAGCTGGTGAGTAAAAGTTGGCAGTACTGTACAGTACATATACATATGTTGTAAAAGTTATGTAGTTTGAAGAGATTAGAACATTGCAAGAGAGTGGGAAAGGTTTATAAAGCCTTAAAATATTAAAATATATATAAATACTAAAATAAATATAACGTCCCTACTTCACGGATTTTCATTTATTCCAGGGGGGTGGTCCGGAATGTAACAAACGTACCGTAATAAACAAGGGACAACTCTAAACACATGCAGACTGGAAAGTTAAACTCCCATGAACCCCTTAACAACTGTGCAAGGGTGAAGATCTGAACCACTGTTCCACAATGAGGGCCATGTTCCTCGCTCCACAATCGCTCAGAGTCTCCCTTCCAACACCTCCTGGTGTCAACTTTACCAGGGAGGCCGAGAAGTGAGATCCCATGATAAATGCCTAAATTAAATGCCTGTTAAACTTTGGCTTTTTTTTCTAGTTCAAGTGTAAAAAAGAAGAAATTGTATTTGTATAGGCTGCCAGTAACAAAGTGCATAAAGACACCGTTTTAAAATGGTTCTTGGTGGTCTCTCATTTGAAAACACTGGTTTATCTTTTGTCGGGTGCCCTTTAGGTTGGTTTAGGTGGTCTATAAAAACAAACAAAATAACATATTTGTTCTGAAATAATTAGGGCCCAACAACATGATAAAAATAGATGAGTTACCGATAAGCTAAAAAAACCTTCAGAAAACATACCAAACTATTGTCAAGACCCATTTAAACAATAACAAACTTGCCCAGCTCTTTTGAAGCAATAGTTCTAATCTTTATAAGTGGGATTTTGAGGAAACGGTAAGAACAGTTAATATCTTACCTGTTGTAGATAGCTTTTAGAAAAACCTCAGTTTGGAGAAACATACTTTCGTGTATCCAACATTTTTCAGTCAGGTCATCTGGACAGTTTCTTTTTGTGCTGAAACGTTTCGCCTTCGGTCCGGAAGGCTTCATCAGTCAAGGAAACACACAACAAAACTGATTCTTCCCCCTTTGTTGTTTTCAACCAGTTTGAAATTTTTGGATCGTTAAAAGCAGCTAATCTGAGACACTAAGCTACGAGCTAAGCTAACAGGGCGACCTCGAGAAAAAAAACCTTAATCTTGTTGAAGCTCCAAAATTCACGGTTGAAACCCGTGCCTTCATGTAAAAAGTTGTTTTTCTCTGCAAAAAGAAGTTGAGAACTTGTTTACTGATTTTTTTATGAAAAGCTTTGTGTGAAAAATGCTATGCTAAAGAGCTCAAATCACACCGAGCGTCCGCCATTTTGAGAACCGAAAAACAGGAACGAAAGAGACAGCCCATGTCACGTCAAGGGGCCTCCCTCCTTTTTCTTGAAGAGACACGCTGCTTGCTCCCTCACTATCATCCTTCGGTTCAGTCTTATACTATCATCCAATGGTCAAAAAAGGTACTACACATAAAAATTAACCAACTTAAAAAAAAGACAATAATTACTAATTATTGTCAAATTTCAATATTATCGTTTATCGCAATAATTTCTGAGCCAATTAATCGCCCAGCCAAATTTGTTATCGTGACAGGCCTAGTTGCAAAACAATCACAGCAATTCATCAAAAACTATTTAACAAACTGTGCGTTGCTGTTTGTCCCTGTAGAGTTACCGTAGTTCCGTGCAGTAAAAACACGTTGCAGTAAAGTCGTGTGTTTTCACATTTTTATCATCTTCCCTTCACTGAACTCTGAAGAACATGTCTGAAAATATTAACTGAAGTTATTATAGCATGACTGTCTTTAGAAATGACTGAACTGTTTGATTTGTGAATTAATGTTCAGTGATAAACACAAAGCTAATCATGTTAGCTCTTCTATGGTGTTTTCTATGTTATGTTAGCATCTATGCTAATTGCTGACAATTGACAGTAATGTTAGTAATATTATTGGACAAGTTATTGTGAACACTTCATAAATAATATTTGTTTAAGTTTGAAGGTGATTGCAGCAATCCACTTTGTTCTTCCGCTCTGACTAGCCATTAGCTCATCAGTCTGGTCTGAAATCATCTGTATTTCTCCAAAGTGAAGTTGTTCAAAGAGCCGTCTACAACAGGTAAGACATTAATTCTTCACATCCTTTCCACACAATCCCCATTTCAAAAGATTTGAAGACCTTCTGCAGAGGAGAAACATAAAGTTACACAGAAAGGCTCAAGACTTTTACTCAACAACGGATGGCTCCTTTTAAATCCTTGCAAAGCAAAACTCATTTGTGCAAATTAGGTGCTCCAAAATATATAAAAGCGGTTCTGTGCAGCAAAATACAAAAAAATAAAAAAGAATAAGGAACTTGCATACATTCGCGCTCTGGCACTGAGTTTCCAGTGAAAAGGTTTGCGTTAATCTAAAGCTCAACATCAGTGGTCAAGTAAAGGTGGACCGTGTGGGACAAGACAACAGACAGAGACAAACAGAAGAGATCGACAGAATTCATCACGTCGCTTAATATCGAGCACATTAAAGTGTAGAAATCCTGCTCTTCTACTGTTTGGCTTCAGCCAGTCTGTTGCTGATCTCTTTGCTCTTCTTCGTCACGACTCCCTCCGGTTTGGTGTCTGATGACGGTTTCTTCTTTGCTGACTGGGAACTAGAAATCTGCTTCTCTTTAGCTTTTTTCACCATCTTCCCCGTTGCTTTCGTCGTCGGTGGCTTTTTTGGTTTGGTGCGAGACGCTGGCTTGTCCACCTGAAAAAGAGGGAGGGTTGAAGACGTTGAGATTTAACCGACATGGAGGAGGAAGGTGTCTGATATCTCGGGATGTGCTTCAGCTGGTTTTACTGCTGAGACAGTGAGGTGAGCGAAACGAGTCTCGTGTTTGTCTGATGGCTAGTTTAGCTTGGCCTGAAGCCTGGGAGAGGAGACAACAGTCCTCTGTAGAGGTTCTGCGACGCAAAGTAGGAATGTGATGGGTTGAGATTTCCAGGAGTCTTTGCATTAGAGCAGTATTTTCCAGGGCAGCATAACTGCTGTCAGCTTGATAAAGTCAGCGCCGACACTGAGACAAATTATGACGTCCGATGGTGTCTGTGCGACAAAGAGACGTCAGCAGCAAGATCTCTACAGACATGCAGGGAAATTCACCTCGTAAAAAATTAGCAGGATCAGTAGTGGGATAAAGTGACACTGATATCCTGATGCATGCTCAATAATCCAGGTAGAAAAATCTAATAAAGTAACAATGACTTATGGTCTACTGTCTGTTTTAAATAACATTTATTTATTTAACCTGGCAAATCCCATTTAGGTCACAGACGTCTTATTTAAGGGAAGCGACCATAAATGTTTTTTAGACTGCTGGAGGTAACCGGAGAAAATCAACGCAAACTCTACACAGAAATACCAAAGTTCATGCTCAATAATCCAGGTATAAAATCCAACAAAGTTCAGTCTGGTCATCTGGACGGTTTATTTTTCTGTTGAAATGTTTCGTCCTTCATCTAAAGGACTTCATCTAAAGGACTTCATCTAAAGGACTTCATCTAAAGGACTTCATCAGACTGAGGAGCCACAACAACCACTTTTGTTTTTGAACCACTTTGGCTATGGATGTCTCAGAGGAGTCGACGGGGGGAGAGGGTGGACTCCAGAAACCATCTTATCACCAGCAAACTGGTTGGTTCACTATGTGGGTGTGCTGCTTGAGGGACTAAGTTTGTTGTGGTTCCTCAAGCTGATGAAGTGCTTTGGATGAAGGAAGAAACATCTCGACAAAAAAATAAACCATCCAGATGGCCTGACTGAACTTTGTTGGATTTTCAACCTGGATTAATGAGCATGAACTTTGATCTACACAGAAAGTCACCAGGCCCAGTCCAAGGATTGAACCCAGACCCTTCCCAGACCCTGTCGTGCTGCAACAACTTGTTTTTAAGCATTGCTTGCTTTTGTGTAGGGTTAGGCATAAACTCTACTCGTTTACGTCGAGGAAAAGATACTCGTTTGATGCTAACTTTATGTTTTGAAAACCCAAGATATGGATAAGCAGTTGAAAAGCATCAAACCTGACAAAACAGCTACCGTATTTCTCACCCTATAGGTTACGGGGTTTTTGCATAATTTGCATACCCTGCGACTTATACGCAGAAGTGACATATTTATGGATTTTCCCCCATATTTATAAACCAATTTTTGGCTGAGATATGACTGTTTTCATTCATTCAGACTGAAAATATTGAACACTGCCATTTTCAGCCACTAGATGGCGCCAGAGGTGTATGGCATGCCATTGTATCATGTAATAGGTAAAAATGGATATTAATGACACAATCGGCTTGCCACAGCCTGCCACCTTTGTCCAACTCGCCTGGAGCAACCATCAAATCAGCTTCACACCTTTGCTATAATTTCGAGAAAACAAATAATTGTTTTTAAGTGTTAATCTTGTTAAATTCTTGTTAAAGTCCTCCCATATACACCCCAGCGGTCCTGGTTCCTGTTTCGCAACCAATCGATTTTTGGCACAACACCGGCCCACATTTCCAGGTTGTCAGCAGTGACGCATAATAGATGCTACATATGCAGCAAAGTGACTGATTTATGGATTTTTCCACTTTATCAAACATATTTGGACTAATGTGACTTATACAGTGGTGTGACATGTACGGCGGAAGCTACAGTAAATTTGACTCAAATTGGGACCAGCAAAGTGTCTGGATGGGACAAATTCTTACTGGAAGAACAGATTAGACATTTATAAAGTACAATTATGAACACAAAATGTGACCCTTGCTGGAAAAATGAGTGGCGATGAGGAATTTTCCACCATTGGCTTAATAATATCTAAATCTCAATCTCAAAAGCTTCAGAATGATTTAATTATTTTGTTGAAATTTGGTGTTTTTTCACCCAACAACAAGCTAGTTTTGTTTACGAGAGTGCCAATTTGAAAACTCAACTTTATTGGTCTGGAATGATGTCATCAAGAATCCTAGTCCTATATTTAAAAAGGAAAATCCCTAAGCTTCACATTGACACCAAGCATTATACAAAGGGATTTCCAAGTCAATCAATTTCAAGAAAAATATGATGTTTATAAGAGAAGGGTTATTTATGAAGACATACCTTTATAAACAAGCTTCAATTTAAAGTTGGATTAAGAAGATTATCTGCTGTTTTAGTTGCTGGGGTTATTAGATTGTGTTTTTATGGATACATTTTTATGAAAATCTCAATTATAGCAAAAATCCACATTTTCACATTTTTGTGCTGCAGCCTGAACTCGTTCCATCTCATTTGGTCAGCACGGGTCACATCGGTTATGAAGTCAAAATTCTACTTTAGCATGCATCACATACCTTTACGTATGCCCCATGTTTTAAAGTAATCACAGGCAAATGGTGCAGGTGGTATTTGCATACAGGTTATGCAGTTAGTGTAATGGGAAAAGACAAAAAGCAGCACAGAATGGTGTATTTGTGCCTTTTTGTCTATAGAACAAGGATTTGCTCATGTTAAGTGCATATTCTAAATTAAAAAAACACAAAGTATACCCAGAATATACTATATATTAGTATGATGTTAGTCTAGTGTTTTTAAGGAATGAAAAAGTTCAGCCATTATTATCACAGGCTTGCAGCTGAGAATTGTAGATTGAAATATGGAGGGTAAAACTGAGATGAATGCTGATTAAAACAAGACCCTGAGTGTCTCTCTGCTCCTCCACAGTGGACAGAAACAACAGACCGATGGAGGAAGTCCCAACAACAGGCTCCGCTTCGGTTGAACAAATGAATTTTAGAAACGTTGTAAAGGATTGTATGAGAGGCCGTCTGTGACGTTAATAAAGACTTGTCTGATTACTGGATTATACTATGTATCATGTTCAACATATTATTTTTTACTTTTGGATTTTGTATTTAACACTGTTTGAAGAATACATTTAAATCTTCCTGACTGTATCACAAGCTGTAAACTTCGACAAAAAACACAAAAACTCCAGCCTTTACCAGTTTTATACACTGCCTCTCTGTTGTTTTAATGGCCCGCCGCCAACCAGCGAGCGATCATGTCATTGTCTGTATTTGTGAGTGTGTGCTTGACTGTCTGTTAGCAAAATATCTTGTGACCTACAATTTTAGTGAAACCCTCAGGAAAAAGTCACTGTTGGATCTACATCTGCAGCTAATTATCCAGTGTTTCCCCTACCATTATACAAGCAGAGCGCCCCGCCCTGTCAACAGAACCGAACGCCCTGCCTACTGACTTGGCACCACCCGTCGACAACTTCCAGCACTGACGTAGCCCTAAGCTTGCTGCGTAGAATACATACGCGCTAGCTAAAAAGCTACATACTGTAGGTAGCTGCTATGGGAACTTATGTAAAGGTCATGGATGTTTTCACTTACTAATGTTAAATTAAAGTAAAATCATGTTTGTGTGAGGTCAAGAGTCTTTTTGTCTACTCAGGATGATAACTGGCTGATAAGCATTATGAGTAGATGCTTCTTTATGCTGTCTGTGGGCAGACCTTGTGACCAGAGCGACCAGAGCTTCGTGTTAGGGATGCAAGATATTGGATTTTTGGCCGATATCCGATATGCCGATATGTTAAAACTTATTTGGCCAATAACGATACCGATATTTTATATATATATATATATATTCCTTTGTCAGAACATAGCCCTCATATTTAGGCTTATTTGCTATGAAACAGCTGTAAGAGCTGGTGACATATATTCAGTAACAGCCATATGATATACATAGCACTTTGACATATATTAAATGAAAAGTGTTAAATGTTATTTATTAGCATTAGTCACCTGCGATGCTGTCTCACTTGTGGAGGCTTGTTCCAGTTTCCTAGCTGCAGTGTGGGATCCTCTGCACTCTTGTGCATGAAGGACAGACTTTTTAAGTTCAAAGTTTTTGTCTAGCCATTGTGCCGTAAGATTAATCATGCTAACGGGGCTAACACGACGTCCAGATGTCGGTGGTAAAACTCACCCAAGTGATATCGGCTATTAGTTTCTCAATGACGTCGGAAATGACGGCTTGTAACTCGGGTAACGTTACGTCGGAAAAATATCTCCGACTGGGGACGATGTAGCGAGGCTCGACGTAGTCCATAAATCTTCGGAATCCAACATCTTCACCAATGGAAAAAACTTTCACACCAGCGATATTTTGAATTTTCCTCTCCGCCGTGAGATCAGGTAGGTGCGCATGACGTCATCACGTTGTGCTGCCGTTGCAGGCATACTTGTCACTGCGTTGTCATACAAAAACAGTGCCTTTTATATCATTGAATTATTTTGATGGAATGGCCGATGTCCGATATTGAACTTTAATGCTAATATCGGTCGATACGGATACCGTGCCGATAATTTGCATCCCTACTTCATGTACCATCTTTGTCAGCCTGTGTTCAATGCTGCCACCTTGCAAGTAAACTGGGTTGAAAAGATCTTCTCGCATTCTCAGTGTGGCTTATTTTATTAATGAGATGATGATGGGATAATTAATTTATCCAACAGTAATGCTCTGTCTGAGCCGTCTACATCCCTCCCCACTCGAAAACAGTCGGTACAAACAGTGCGCAACACAGACGTGTCTTCGTTCGCGTCCAGGTCGACAAAAATCCCGGAAAATATGAGCGCCTTGCCAAGGCAAGTAATGTCGGGGAAACACTGTATCTGTTGCTGTCAACCCGAGTCATTATGGCCACCACAGCTGACTGAGCTCAGCGGAAATTTCATTCACGTCGCGCAAACATTTGGTGTGGTAGTAGTTGACAGTCATTCTCATCACAGACTCAGAGGGCTAACAGATTTTCCAAGATGTTTGTATGAGACTTTGGGGTGTAGCTGTAGCTCAGTGGTCAGTGCTTGTAAATCTGAGGCTGCAGGTTTGAGTCCATGTTGTGTCAGGAAGGGCGTCCAGATTTTAAAAAAGAACGCTGATTCTTTAATGCGAGTTCGCTCGCTGTGCAACCCCCCCCCCCACCTTGAAGAAGGGAGTAGCTGAAAGAAAAACTTTGGCTTTAGCTGTTCGTGTCAGCCATCTGTCTGTTAGTAAACTTACTCATGAACCAGAGGACAGATTTTAATGAAACCCAGAACTAGATGAACGTCTACAACCGATTACCTTTTGAAGTCAAATCACTTTAACATGGCCGCCACAGCTAATCGCGCTTAGCAAACATAAAAATGGGTTGACTTAACGAATATTATAGGTAACGAGCTAAGATTGGTTGTGGTAGTAGCTTAGCCTCATCCCCAACACAAACTCTGAGCACTAATAAATCCAGCAAGAGCTTTAAAACTTCTGCATGCAAGGTGGGAAAAAAAAGCATTTCTTAAGAGGAATGCAAGTTTCAAGTCTTTTTGTACATTGCATCAAAACAGAGAATTATATTTTCTTGTTTATCCCCACTGATGCAACTAACACACCTATTGCCCAGCGTCTCTGCTACACCTGTTAGTTATTTAACATGAACTCGTGTTAGAAGGTGGTGGTTGGTGCAGTCTAAGAGGTGCGCACGTGGTGAACATGTGGATAATACGGTAACTCTGGGTGGGTCGCATCTGGCAGCCAGGGTGATGGATGGAGCAGGTTGTGTGTGCGTGGACGTGCGCGGACAGTGTTTGCATTCGTTTGGCCAGTCTGTCGGGTCTCCATGCCTTCTAAGAAGAAACAGAGCACACACACCTGACAACGGCAGGTGGAGAGCAGAGCTGTTCTCAGTCTGAGACGTCCTACAAGAATGAGAGAGGGAGTGTCCACACACATCTTCAACCAATTAAACCACTCATCTATACACTCCTAGTCATGACATCTTATATGTTCACAATCAAAAGTTGAGTTACATGTTTAAATTTCACACCAAGGTGGTTAGTACCAGTTTAAACAGTAGTCTGTTGGTTTTTACTGTAGATAAACAGGTTTGGACATTTTCTTTCATGTTTATTCCACCAATCATTAGGTTAAGGCATTTTCACAATCTCACATTTGTAAATGAAAGGGTTAACAAAAACTTTGTTGTGCCTAACGTGCTCAACGTTTCAAGGATACAAAAATAGTTTTGAATTGTTGAACGGTTACAAACAATTAACGTCTCACTGCTGTAGAAAGCTCCTTCGGTTTGGAGAAACAGAAGAGTTTGATTTGCGACATCGACATAAACCTTAACTAGACATAACACCAAAAGCCGGACGTTGGATGAACGCCCCCTAGTGGTTGGCTCCAGTCCAAATTATTAAGCCCCGCCCCCTATTTGTATACTACAGTTGTATACTAATAGTATGTTTAGCGGATTTGGAGGCATCTGCTCTTGGTTGAAAACAAATTGCTGTGAACTTAGCTCAATGCTAACGGCTAAACTAGCCTGAAGGCTAACTGCTGCTAACTGTTTTCAACGTTAGAGACAAAACACAAGCCCTTTACTATTTTCTACATCTCACAGCTACATACGTCATATTTCCTTTAATCGAAGCTTTAAATCAATTATGTAGAAGCCACCTCTAAGCCGCCAGGTTAGATATTTATATTTATATCTATACGATGGGGCAAAATATGTTTCAACAATATTTCTGAACCCTTCTAATGAGGCTCAGATTAAGTCGGATCAGAAAGTTGAGGGCGTTAAAGTAAAAAAAAAAACCAACACAAGAGCAGCCTGAAGTCTTCACTCAAGGTTAAATTCACTTTACTTGTCGGTGTAATCCGTCCTGAACACACCTGTTGGCTTCACCTGCAGAGCCGCAGGATTTAAAGCTAATAAAACGTTTTGTTTTATTTCTTCACAAATCGCATCAGGAAAAAGAGCATTTTGGTTCTTTGATAGCATCAGGTCCACTTTAAACCTGTTTAAAAAAGTCAAATCTGGACTAAACTGTTCATTAAGCGTTGGCTAGTTTTTAAATGTGGTTTCCAAATTTTAAGTTTTGATTTTCATTTCTGAAAACGTGCATTGTTGGTTTTATTTCCATTGGTTGTAGTTAAACTGATCATGTTCATTTTACCTTGTACAATATGGTACCTTGATTTGATTGTTATTATAACACTACTTATTATTTTAATTGCTTTTTATTGTTGTCTATGTTTGTCTAAAACAGGTCTCTCTTGTAAAACAGTCTTTGTAGCTCAATGAGACTAACCTAGATAAATAAAGGTTGAATGCATAGAACATTTTTCTGACTAAAAATCAAAATAAACTTTAGATAATCTATTTCAAACTGTATTTTTTATATATTCATGTAGTCCTTACCTTGATGCTGTTTGTTCAAAAAAAAAAAAAATATATATATATATATATATATATATATATTTAGTGTTTCGTTTAACATAGTTTTTAGAAGCTTTAATAAAAAGCGTCATGGTACTGTGACGAAAATGCGACAAACGGTTGGAGAATTCATGAGATTTGTAGACGGGACTTTAGTATTTATGTATATTTGATCACTGGCCCCTCATCTCCAGTGAGCAAACTGATGCCAAAATTGCAACAGGCAGGCAGAAGCAAAAAAAAAAAAGCTTCAATTAATTAAAATGATATTTAGAAAGTCTCTTTGTCCATTTTCATGTCAACAAGGTAACGACTAGTTTAAGCTAAAATAAGACAAAACTGGGTTGTTGTTGTCTCAAAACAATTCTGGTTTCAAACATTTCCTAACCATTCAAGCAAACATTATTTTATAAACCTTGTAAAGTGCAGTCAGTCTCACATCCCAGTTATTTACACTAAATTCTGTCTTTGAATAACGCTGCCAGAGCTGCAGCTAGTTAGCCAGACTGAGGCACTTCCTGCTGCATATTTCTTCTGGAATAACTGAGAAATGTGAAACCAAAAGCTACGTAAAGTTTTACAATAACAAGTTTTTTATGATTTTTTTAATTCTGAAGTTGTTTTATGACGACGGCAGTCCTTGAGAAACCGTTAGCTTGTCAATCCGATCAGACTTAAACTTGGTTTTGTCCAAACTGAGGCCGTTCAAAGAGCTATCTACAACAGGTAAGATACTAATTGTTTATAACGTTATAACAGAAGTCCCTCTCTTTTAAATTAGAATGTTTTCCGACTTGAACAGAAACCCGTGGACCTCCTGCTCACCTTGGCGGGCTCCTTGGTGGGCTCGCTGTAAAGGCTGCGTATCCTCCTGCGCTCCTGCAGCTTGTTGTCTTTCTGACCTTTGACCTGCTCCCCCTTGAACGTGGCGCTGTAGCAGGTTTCCAGGCTGGTCTCCTCTCCTGGAGGTTTGTACTGAGACGGAGCCTTGATGGGCTTCACGGGTTTCACATCCTTATAAGCCTTGAACTCAGTCCTAAGAAAACCAGAACAAAGAAACCTTGAAAAGTGACTTATTTTTCCAGAGGAACAACGACATCGGGGAAGCTGAGACACGAGAGATGAACTAAGAGATGAACTAATCGATGAAATCAACTGTCTGTGTCAGCTTCAACTGGTTTTGTGTTACAGAACCTGTCAGAGATTTATGTCCGTTGTTCAAGCTGAAGGCTCGATTGAACACTGTTCTTTAGATGAGATTTATTCCACACACAGACACAAAGCAGAAAAAATGAGATGTTCTTCTATCAGCACTGGGTCCTACAAAATTATACCAATCGTTTATTGGTGAGAACTTGCTCCTTAGTTCGGATTGTTTATTTCTACTCATTAATAACCTTAGCAGTTTTCCAGTAATGTCAAACAATTAAACATTCCTTAAATCCTTAAGAATGTGCAGGACAGCATGTTTCTCAAAGTCAAATCAACAAAACGTTGACTGAGACCTCCATCGACTGACAGAACGTTCACATTTCTGCTCCGTTAAAAGTTTTAAATGTAATTAAATCACACTGCAGATAATGTGCATATTTATAAAACCTGCAGCTAATTCTTTTTCTGTTTTGTACATAGCTCATTGTGAGTACATATTTGTGTAATGTGTCTGAGGTGTAAAGATTTATGAAACAGTGTTTGCCTAAACTTCTCTGAAATTGTTAATGTTGGAGATTTAAGATGGCAGCAGCGATCCCATTTGGTCTTGGTTTAGCTCTGACTAGCCATTAGATTGTCAATCATCAAGTTATAAAGTATAGAGACAGGACTGGAAGCTGGAAGTTGAAGCCACTTTGTATGAGCGCCCCCTAGTGGCTGGCTTCAGCACCATTATTTAAGTCCCGCCTTCTACATGTAAAACAATGGGACACTTTCAGGATAAAAAATATTAATGTACTTAACTTTCTCTTCCTCTGTTGATTTTTGCTGATTCATATTGCTTTTACCTTGTTGCTGAATATTCAAACATTCACTGTATTTTACTTTACATAGACCCTCTATACTTTGTGGTTCGCCTTTTGTGGACTCACTCTTAGGCGGATTTTCAACGTAAGATTGTACACGGCACACTCAACTTCGATATTACTCACGTGATTGGGACGGTACGGGATAAAAAATTAACGGGAACGGGAACCAACTAATAGGACAAAAAACAAACAAACAAAAAAAAACTTTGGACAGGCGCTGTCATTTTGTAGTTTACTTTCAATAAGCCTACACTGTAACGCAAGTCAAAAGAACTACACAGCCCAGAAGCCAACAGTGCTTCCGGCCACTGCTTTCTGCTGAAATTCAAAGAACAGCAATGGAGGTAGAAAAACACTAGCGGAGAAACCGATGTGGTAAAAACAGTTTTGCAACACAAAGCCAGTAGTAACGATCTATCTATTAAGCTCACAGTCACAAATAATTTCTGACGTCACGTGCGCCACAGAGTGGTAGCACTGACGGGAGCTCCGCTTCGACTCAATCTTTTTGTGATCCTGTTATTTTTGTTTTAACTTTTTTTGTGCCTACACTGCACACCCACAGTACGGGTATGACTGTGACACACGTGTGGAGTTTTGTGTGTCACTGTCTTGCCATCATGGTTCAGTCCTTCCAGCCTTGGGCTCATGCCTGTCATGGCGGCCGTCTCTATGATCCTCCATCTACCTGATTGGACCGAACTCTACAGATCTGTTCGGTTCCGCAGGGAAACCTCGAATGTTCTCTGGTTCTGGAGGGCAGTCTGGGAGGGCAACTGCTGTGGACAACAACATAACCTAACCCGTGCAGTCAACGTCTGCGTTTGCTGCATGGGTTTCTCTTTTGATTCAGTTAGGGGTGTTGTTTCAGGGACACGTTGGCTCAAACTTTTATTGAGCTTCATCTTCTGACTCTCAGCATATTCTGTCGAGTGGAACAAGTTAGATGTGTTCCCACCGCTAGGCCTGTCACGGTAACAAATTTTGCTGGGCGATTAATTGTCTCAGAAATTATTGCGATAAACGATAATATTGTTTGAAATATAGCAATAATTAGTAATTGACAATTTTTATAAGAAATGTTGATTTGTTTTGAGTGTGGTACCTTTTCTTGACCACCTGATGGCAGTATAAGACTGTTTGAACCGAAGGATGGATAGTTGAGAAGGCCTCTCTAAGAAAAATGGGAGGGAGGGCCCTTGATGTGACATGGGTTGACATGGTGACATGGCAGACCCTCGGTGTGGTTTGAGCTCTTTAGCATAGCATTTTTCACACAAAGATTTTAATAAAAAATCAGTAAACAAGTTCTCAGCTTCTTTTTGCAGAGAAAAACAACTTTTTACACAAAGGTACAGGTTTCAACTGTGAATTTTGGGGCTTCAACAAGACAGAAGTTTTTTTCCCCAAGGTCGGCCTGTAAGCTTAGCTCGTAGCTTAGCTGCGAGCCAAAAAGGTGATTTTGGACGGTTAAAACGGATTTTAAAGAGAAAGGGAGGGGTCAGTGAAGAGCACTGGAGTTAAGCCTTTTGTCATCCAGTGTCTTCAGTAGAAAGAGAGAGACGAAGAAACGATAAAGCCGATAAATTAAAATGAGGTCGATAATTTTCATTTATCATGCGAATAATTGATTTATTGTTTATCGTGACAGGCCTAGTTGGAACGACTCTCCGGCACATTTTGCAGCACACCGATACCTCCAGTTCATCAGATCTTAGATAGCCGAACCACTTCCACACCAACAAATTAGTCTTTCCTCTCATCAGCTATGTCATCTGCTTTCTCTTCGCTTGTGAAAGCTTGTTCAGTCACATTCTGACGGTCCTTTTGAAGCGAAAACTTAACGCACGTTGGAGATTAGCCTAGCCTAGCCTGCTACCGCTAACTCCTTCTGGACTCGAGCTCTGCGTAACATCTACGTCACCACGCACTTACAATGTGTCCCGGCTTTTTCTGTTCGGGTTGAAACTGAAGCGGCCGCTTCAACCCGAAGAGAAAAAGAAATGCGTCGGTGAAACGCTGTAATCATATAGAAATATCGAAAATGTGCTTAAAACTCATATCACTGTTAGTGAATAAAAGTATATCGTGATATATATCGATATCGAATTATTGTTCAGCCGTAATGACAAATAAACCAAACCTGAACTCATCCTTCAAGTTGTAGTATATTCACTGGTGAGTACCCATATAAAATGTTGCAGTACTATACAGTACATGCACGTATGTTGTTAAAATGATGTAGGTTTAAGAGTTTAGAACATTGCAAGAGTGTGGGAAGGGTATAAAGCCTTAATATATATAAATACTAAAATAAATATAACGTCCCTAAATGGTGGATTTTCACCTATTGCAGGAGTGTCTTGAACGTAACCCCCGCGATAATTAAGGGACTACTGTATTTGGTTTTTCAGGCCTAATGAGAAGTGTCATGTCACACTGCAACAGACAGGGACTTTTGTCACGAGGGTAAAGCCCTACATCCCAAGTGTACACACTCTGACTCCAATTTTTATTTTGCTTTTTTTTTGCAGAGGCTCTTCATCCATCTTTAAAAATGCCGGCAGTTTGAATTAAAACACCTTTTTCCCCCAAACTGAAGTCGTTCAAGGACCTATCTGCAACAGGTAAGATATTAGTTAGTCGTAACCACAGAACCCCACATCAAAGGATCTGAACTATCCCTTTAAGGCGCTCCGTCTCATCTAGATAAGTGATGTTTGTTGTCTGCTGAACTAAAACAGAACCATTTACATCTAAAGGTCAAGATTTCCACTCATCGGCTCAGGAAAGTGAGATAAGGACGACTTCCTGCGCCGCTGATTTTATCATTAGTTTGGTTTCAGTCAGGCTCAGTCGCTTCAACGTGAATCCAGTTGTTAAAAAGATCTGTTTGAAAATCTTTTCTCTGCTGACTGAAAACACACAGTCTTCTTGTTTTGATCCAGTTTCACTCATTAAAGGCCCACGCTCGGACACATGATCCCATTCAGAGCGTTTCAGCAGACGTCACTCACTCGAGGGGAGCATCATTGATCCGATAGTGATCCCGGGAAGAGACCAGAACTAAATCAATGCCGCAACCCGGATCTGTGGCAGATCCTTTTGGATCAACTGTAACAGGAAACTGCAAAACCAAACATCTGATGTTTATCACCAGGAGACAAGAAACGGGCAATAATGGCTGCTGTTGTCTGTCTGTTAGCAAAATATCTTGTGAAATATTAGATGGATTTTAATGAAACTCAACATACCTTTAGGAGTCAGTCCATTTCAAGATGGCCACCACGGCTAATTGGTCTTAGCCAACACAAATGTGACCAGAACTTTAATATTTTTATAGATATGGAGCTACATTTTGGTGTGGTCGTAGCTGAGAGTTATTCACAGCACATGCTGAAAGGATTAATCCGTGCACCATTCCTTTGTTTAAATCTTGAGCATTCATTTCTCAAGTTAATATTATTCGTCTGTTAGCAAAATATTAAGGGATCCACTGGATGGATTTTAATGAAACTTTCAGAAGGTAGTCACTGGATGAACGTATACAACTGATGCCATTTCGAGTCAGTCTCACTCAAGATGGCCGCCAAAGCTAATCAACGTTAACCAACACCAAAATGGCTTTAATTTAGTCAATTCTGGAGATACTGAGTTAAAGTTTGGTGTGGTAGTAGCTGGGAGTCATCCACAATAATCTGAGTGCTAATAGATCACCAAGACCTTTGGTTTAAACTTTGACATCAACTGGAGTCAACCCAGTTCGTCTGTTAGCAAAATATCTCTGAAACCACTGGGCAGATTTATTAAAACTTTCAGAAAGTGTTCACTGGACGTATGACTACAAGTGATTCATTTTTGGACTTAACCTGATTCAAGATGGCCGTCGCAGCTAATTGATCATAGGAAACACAAAAATGTCTCTAACTCCATCAACTGTGCAGCTAAAGAACTAAAACTTGGTGTGGTCGTAGCTGAGAGTCATCCTCAACAAAACCTCTGAGAGCTGTTGGATCGCGTGAGATCTCGCGATATTGTGCGAGATTTGATGAGCAAAGTTCAAAACACTTGGTATCAGAGGCGGCGGGCGACATGCATTCCTTTAAGGTGTGTTCGGAGCCAAACGAGCCGGTTCGGTTGTTGTTCCTCAGACTCACCTGTAGCTGCTGGAGGTGGACATCACCTCCTTGATCTGCTTGTTCACAGCATCAGCGGCCGCCCTGCCCCTGCGCTGCTCCTCCGCCTCCTTCTTCGCGTCCTTCTGGACCTTCACCTCCTTCGCCTGGACCTTCACCTCCTTCGCCTGGACCTTCACCTCCTTCTCCTGGATCTTCACCTCCTTCTCCTGGACCTTCACCTCCTTCTCCTGGACCTTCACCTCCTTCTCCTGGACCTTCACCTCCTTCTCCTGGATCTTCTCCTCCATCTCGCTCTTCTCCGCGCCGCTCTCGGCCACGGCGGCTCGACGCTTCTGCCCGCCGGCCCCGCTCCTCTCCGGCCCGCCGGCGGGCCAGGGTTTGGTGATCCAGGGGTGGTCGTGCTTCCTCGGGATGGGCCAGGGTTTGTAGTCCTTCTGGTACTGGGTTTCGTTGCTGAACGGGGCCGGCGGGGGGTGGTACTCGTTCCGGGGCTTGCAGCTGGGCTCGGGCCGGACCCTCCACGCCTGGAAGTCTTGGCGCATGACGGACGCGGCAGATCCATCTTTGGCCGCTGCGGCACCGCCGGCAGCGGGCGGTGCCTCGTCGGCGGCGGGCGGCTCCTCGGGGTTCGGCCTGTGTTTGGGCTGCGGGTGGTGGTGCTGCAGCCGCTGCACGTCCGTCACGTCCGAGTATTTGGTGAAAACCAAAGGCACCGCGATGTCCGCCTTGTCCAGCTCCGTCCAGAAGCGGTTGATGCAGCAGGCGCGCGTGATGCACGGCCACGCCATGATGATGATGATGATGGAGGACTTAAAGGATGCTCTCAGGTGTTCCGCTCAGTCAGGGGGTGTCCTTCTCTGCAGAGCCTCGCTCAAGTTTGGGACTTTGGAGGCGGCGCGTGCACGTTGCGCGTGAAAGCGACCCCGCCCCACATCCGCGTTACGCCCCTGTTGATTTATGGCGAACCATCACCTGAAGTGAGCAGGAGGAGGAACATGTAACTGCAGGGAATGTGACACAACAAAGAAAAGGAGATGCAGGAGGACCAGCGTCCTGGTCCTGATGCTGGACTGGGCTTCAAACTCATCAGATGCTTCCAGAGAAGGAGGAAAAAAACTTTGGTGATTAAAACTGTTTGCTTTGCCAAGACAAGAAAATACTAAACGCAGTGTGGATGTTTAATTTGAAATTAGCAACAAAAAAACAAAAGGTGAAATTCAAGTTATGCTTATTTGTCATGTGCAGGTTAACACAAGGTCAAAAGTAATAAAATGTTCAGGATGAGACGAAACGATCGCTAAAAACAGAGAAGAAGCAAACAAGAAATACTAAAGCATGAAATAAAGTACCAAAAAGTGAAAAAGTAAATATAATAATTACAAGGTCCTAAAGAGAAATAGTAAACAACAACATGGTTGAATATAACAGTGCACGCAGGATGAATTAGTATAAGTACTTCAAGGTAGTCATGCACATGATATATATTGCACATTAACACAAAGTACACAGGTGACAGGTTATTGCGCAGGTAGTGAGCGACGCTGAGATTATGATGAGTAAGGTAGTGACATACATGAAACAGCCTCATAGTGCAGCAGCAATAAACATACTGTCACATCTTAGTGCAATGTTATTGTCAATTGTTCGGTATTATTATAATGAACAATTATTATATAATTATATATAACTATTCACACTACTGTCATCCATTTTTCTTTCGTATGGTTTTTGGCATCTTTCTCATTCCACAATTTCTATCAATAGTGTGAATAGTTAAAAACATACCATATTAACTGTATGTATATATATATATATATATATATATATATATATATATATATATATATATATATATATATATATATATAAAAGTTATTATAATGCTGATTATCTTATGCTGCTTTATTCATTCATATCACCACAGACTCATGTTCGGGCTGCTGTTATGACATATTGTTTTACATTATTAGTGTTTAGTGTACATCTTAGATAATTAGCGTACCATTTGGCATTTGTTTAGCATACCTTGATCCTTTTTACTGTTTGTTTTAATACTTTACATTTTGTGGTGTAACTGGGACCTTGTGTACATAATTTCGTTCCACCTCATGTGGTGGAAACAACAATAAAGTTGACTTGAACGATAACAATCATACTGAAATACTGAAGAATACTGTATTTTATTATTACTATAAATGTAGCTGAAATGTAAAAAAAAAAAAGCCTTAATTAGCAGAAAAAACACATATTTGCTGAACTATATATACAGTAGTTCAACAAATATATAGGTTTAAATAAGCAAACTTTGGAAAGTGGCTAAAAAAAAAAGAGGCTGAAATTAGCAACAAACAAAAAAAGGATGAAAAGTAGCTGAAAAGGCAGAAAGAAGCTTAAACTGTCAGAGAGAAACAGATAGAAATTAGCTAAAAGATGTAAAAGCAGACATAACTGAAGAAAAAAGCTGAAAGGAACAAAACAAGCTGAAACTGGCATAAAATGTGTACCAGGTCCGTATTAAAGTAACAGAAATTACCATGAAAAACATAAATTTATCTGAAAACAACTGAAATTAGCTAAAAATAAATAAATAAATAAATAAAAAGCTAGCTGAAACGTACAAACTGGATTCCAAAAAAGTTGGGACACTAAACAAATTGTGAATAAAAACTGAATGCAATGATGTGGAGGTGCCAACATCTAATATTTTATTCAGAATAGAACACAAATCGCAGATCAAAAGTTTAAACTGAGAGAATGTATCATTTTAAGGGAAAAATATGTTGTTTCCAAATTTCATGGCGTCAACAAATCCCAAAAACGTTGGGACAAGTCAATTTTCACCACTGTGTGGCATCCCCCCTTCTTCTTACAACACTCAACAGACGTCTGGGGACAGAGGAGACCAGTTTCTCAAGTTTAGAAATAGGAATGCTCTCCCATTCATGTCTAATACAGGCCTCTAACTGTTCAATCATCTTGGGCCTTCTTTGTCGCACCTTCCTCTTTATGATGCACCAAATGTTCTCTATAGGTGAAAGATCTGGACTGCAGGCTGGCCATTTCAGTACCCGGATCCTTCTCCTACGTAGCCATGATGTTGTGATTGCTGCAGAATGTGGTCTGGCATTATCGTGTTGAAAAATGTAGGATCTTCCCTGAAAGAGATGACGTCTAGATGGAGCATATGTTGTTCTAGAACCTGAACATAGTTCTCTGCATTAATGGTGCCTTTCCAGACATGCAAGCTGCCCATGCCACAAGCGCTCATGCAACCCCATACCATCAGTGATGCAGGCTTCTGAACGGAGCGTTGATAACAACTTGGGCTATCCTTGTCCTCTCTGGTCCGGATGACATGGCGTCCCAGTGTTCCATAAAGAACTTCAAATCGTGACTCATCTGACCACAGAACAGTCTTCCATTTTGCCACACTCCATTTTAAATGACCCCTGGCCCAGTGCAAACATCTGAGCTTGTGGAGCTTGCTTAGAAATGGCTTCCTCTTTGCACTGTAGAGTTTCAGCTGGCAACGGCAGATGGCACGGTGGATTGTGTTCACTGACAATGCTTTCTGGAAGTATTCCTGAGCCCATTCTGTTATTTACTTGACAGTGGCGTTCCTGTTTGAGGTGCAGTGACGTTTAAGGGCCCGGAGATCACGAGCATCCAGTAGAGTTTTACGGCCTTGACCCTTACGCACAGCGATTGTTCCAGATTCTCTGAATCTTTTGATGATGTTATGCACGGTTGATGATGATGATAACTTGAAAGTCTTTGCTATTTTACGCTGGGTAACACCATTCTGGTATTGCTGCACTATCTTTCTGCGCAACAATGGTGGAATTGGTGATCCTCTTACCATCTTGGCTTCTGAGAGACACTGACACTCTGAGAAGCTCTTTTTATACCCAATCATGTTGTCAATTGACCTAATTAGTGTTAATTGGTCTTCCAGCTGTTCGCTATATGCTCAATTTCCTTTTTCCAGCCACTTATTGCTACTTGTCCCAACTTTTTTGGGATTTGTTGAATCAACATATTTTTCCTTTAAAATTTTAAATTTACTCAGATTAAACTTTTGTTCTGTCATCTATGTTATATTACGAATAAAATATTGACATTTGCCATCTCCACATCATTGCATTCAGTTTTTATTCACAATTTGTTTAGTGTCCCAACTTTTTTGGAATCCGGTTTGTAGAACAAGCCAGAAGACAGCAGAAAGAAAACACTTACTTACTTATGCTGAAAGAAACAAATGAGCACAAAAAGTGGAAATTATTTGAATAAAGTTGAAACTTGGAAAAAAAAAAGCTGAAAAAGCTAAAAAAAAGTTTAAGAAAGTGAAGAAGACATTTGTGCTTAGGCTGGAAAAAGGTTGAAATGAGTGCACTAAATGTGTACTTATCCCCCCCCCCCCCCAAAAGAGCTAAAATTAGCATAAAACAGCTAAATAGTAGTTTAAATAGCAGAAAAAGCTTAAACTTGCAGAGATAAGCTAAAAGGAGCACAACAAGCTGAAATTAGCAGAAAGAAAAAGCACAGAATTGTTATAGAAAGAATCTGAAAGCACAAAACAACTGAAAATAGCTGAAAAAGTTTAAATCTGCAAAAGCTGAACAAAACGTGAAAGGAGCAGTAAAAGGCTGTAAACAGATAAAAAGATGTGAAGGATGTAAAATGAGCTCAATTCATTTTCTCTGAGGAAAAAGTAGCAGAAAAGGCTAAATATTTCAAAAAGCTAAAGTTGCAACAATACAAAAAGTCAGAGCAGGATTGTCCTGAAAGAGCAGAACGTTTTCATGCATTTGTTGAAATAGCACAAGAATTGTGGAATAAGAGATGCTGACAAACATACAGAAGAAAAATGGATCAGAAGAGTGAATGTGTCAAACATTCACAGAATAAAGCTGAGAAACTTACATTTCATCAAGTTTGCTGGAAATCAAGAAAGTGGGTTTGACAGCTGAATTTTTAATGTGTTGAAAGATACAAAAAGATGCACGAGACAAAATAAAAAAGTTGCATCCACTGACAAAAATAAAGACAAAAGAGGTGCACAAGAGAAAAACTAAAATAAAATGAACACATGCAGAGGAAGAAAAATATATATATGAGGCATAAAAAATATGCATAAATGACGAGAAATGCACAAGACTAAAGTTTAGACAAACGGGACGCATAAGACAAGAAGTTTACAGGAAAAACAAACGAAGCAACAGTGAAGCAGATAAAACTACAAAAGTTATTAATCATGAAGCATCTGAAGGTTTGATGCTCGTCTTCATCAGGATCCTGACCGAGCTGCTTATGTAAAATATTTTCATCTATTTTAACAGCATAGCCGATGCTTTTGAATTACATAATACTGCAGTATAAATACTTTCTTTTCATGAGTAAACAGATGACTTCTTTTATAAACACACAGCTGGCAGTGTGTGTGTGTGTGTGTGTGTGTGTGTGTGTGTGTGTGTGTGTGTGTGAAATGTTCAATGAGCTCTCTGCCTCCATCATGTGGCCTGAAGTCAAAACGGACCAAAACAACAGAAAAATCTTTTGGATTTTATTTAGCATCGTCACATGAAACAATTAAAACAAGACAACGATCAAATAACACAAGCTGAAAGGAACTCGACATATTTACAGAACTCATCTTCACCGACGTCTTTTAAAAAGGTCAACTTTCAGTTTCGCATAAAAAAAAAAATCTAAAACATAAAAGAAGCTCAAGTATCGTGAACATTTAGATTTTTTTTCCCCCATGTTCGTTAAAATCCTGCAAAACTCACGAGGGAGCTCCAAAACTACCGAGCTGATGAGACACGGTGAACCTTCAGACCACCGTGGTGACGATGTCGTCCTCGGCTGCTTCCTCCAGCTCTGCTTCAGCCTCGTCCTCAGGGTACAGCCTGCAGTACTGGTCCACCATCACGTCCAGGTCGTGTCTCACGTGCGTGTTGATGTGCAGCACGGCCAGACTTTTGTTCCTCTGCTCTGAAGGAACGTCGTGGAGGTAAGCCCGCAGGCGTTCGCTAGCCGTCGCACCTTTGCCGTCTTCCAGCTTGAGCGCCGGCAGAGTGGAGAGCACCTTCAGGAAGGCGTCCACGTTGGGGAAGAACTTGACGTCCGGCAGCTGCAGCGTCTCCTGGATGGTGGTGGGCAGGCGCACCTCCTTGCCTCTGTGCTTCCATTTGATCCTCCAGCAGTGGAGCTCAGCGGGGAGCGTGTCGGGGTTTGGGAGGTCGGTGCGGTAAAACTCGGCGTGGTTCTCCTCGGACGTGTTGAACTTCATCTGGCCCATGACGGCCGGGACCAGCGTCAGGCACTTCAGAGCTTTGAGGTTGGTGTCGCAGAACATGTCCTCCACCTCCTGCATGATGCCGCGGATGACGGGGATGGTCACGTACTCCTTGAAGTACGGCTCCGCCTGGATCTCGCCCATGTCGGCCGCTCGCTGCTTCCGCAGGAACAGCCTCGGGATGGACACGGGGATCTGCATGGAGGCGGCCATGCTCGTGGCCTCCTCGTACCAGAACTCGTGGTAGACCTCGATGTTATCGCTGACCTCGTTCAGCGAGTGCAGAACTGCCGTTAGGCTGTTGGCCGCGGAAAACACATCCAGGGTTTCGCCCTGGAGGTTCCTCCCGAAGGCTCTGGTGAACGTGAGGACGTTCTTCAGGACGACGATGGTGACGATGACCTCAAAGTCAGCTAGACTTTCTCCAATCGAATACGCGTCCGCTGTGACGCGGCTGGTAAACCGCCCGTCGCCGTTGGCCCACACGCCGTCCACGCACAGCAGCAGCGACGGCAGAACGTCCAGCAGCACGTCGAAGGCGTTGTGCTGCTCCGTCCAGTCCGAGCCGCACATCTGCTTCAGCGCCTCTGCCTTCTCCTCGCTTTTCTGGTGGTGGGTCGAGATGGCTTTCTCCAACTCCGCCCGAGTGAACGGGGCTTTAAAGAAGGACCTGATCCTCCTCAGAGTCTCCATAACGATCTGGACGTTGGGGAAAGGGAGGTTGTTGGCCAGGTGGACGTTCAGCGCCATGTGCGAGCACGGCATGTGCAACGCCAGCGGATACTTCTCCATCAGGAGCACGGCCACGGCTTTCATCTTGGTGGTGGAGGTGCCGGTGGCCTCGTGGGCCTGACCGCGGCAGTCCTCCATGCTGAGCCCCCAGCGGTCTGTCAGCTGGGCCTCGATCCGTTCCACGACGATGGACTCATCTTCATCTACGATCGGTATGAAGTCCAAAAGCTCCTCTCTGAGGACGTTCTGCTGATTGACGAAGCGCAAGAACAGAGGCAGGTGTTTCTCGCCGGCGAAGTCCACGAGGTCTCCGGTCACCAGGGAGAAGAAGCGGCTCTCCCTCACCTCCATGAGCATCTCCTCCCTCACCATGTTCTCGCAAACGTCCAGGAGCTGGTTCTGCTGCGCCGCGGAAAGGTACTCGGAGTTCACAGCGGTGGTCTCGGATCTTCTCCTCAGAGCTTGATCTCCGGCGTTCATACAGAAATCCAGAAGGGCCTGGAAGTTGTTGGACTTGAGCTCAGCTTCAGAGACGCTGTCAGCTTCTAAAGGGATGCCCTGTTTTGCCAGCATGAGCAGAATCTCGAACAGGGACCTCAGATAGTCCCGGTACTCCTTCTCCTCCGTGGACAGTTGAGGTTCATTCTCAGCTGAGTTTGTGCCGTCCTGATCCGTTTTAGCCGTTTGCTGAGCAGAAGCAGCCACTGCAGAAAAAAAAAAAAGACGAAACAGAGAAAGACACAATTTTGGTTTGAAACTAGGGCTGCAACAAAGAATCGATAAAATCGATTATTAAAAGTGTTGGCAACGGATTTCATTATCGATTTGTTGTGTCGCGCGATTAAGTGTCTCTCATGGTGCTGCGGAGCTGTTTTGTTCACCTGCAGAGCGTTGTCAATGATGGCTGACTGAATAAAGTTTTAAAAAATAAATAACAACTCTGCAGCGTGAGTTGAACAGAGCAGAGGAGCCGTTTTCAAAAGACATGAAGTAAATTTGACAAATGACCGACGCAGAGAAAACTGTTCGACCCAACAGTGTGGGAGCACTTGACGCTTCACAAAGATAAAAACTGCGAAACATGCAGCTTTGAAAAGTGACGACACGGCACGGGAGAACCACGGAGATACACGTAAACATGTCGGAGTCCAGGGAGCTCAGCAGCAGACACAACTCGTCAAGTGTTGGCAGGTCAGTCTACAATATTCTCATTTGTTCTGTTTCCAAGTGAGAAAACGTAACGTCAGTCTCTCTGTAGCTGAAGCTGCTGCTTGTTTGTCTGATTCATGACGGTGATAGAGAACGTGTGTTTTTATTTAATTAAATGGGTACAAACAGTGTTTAATTGTGATTTATAAATAAATCTAACACAAAGATGGCAATAATTTAATGATTAAGCTTCACGTTTTACTGTAATTTGCCGGCAAAGTTTGAGTGAAGACACTACAATGTATGGCAAGATGATTTGCATTTAAACAGGGATTAAAGTAACTACTCAAATATGTGCAATTAAGTATTTTATGTGTGTGTGTTACTTTTTATTTCAATTTAATAGGTACAAGCAGTTTTTAAATGTGATTTATAAATAAATCTAACACAAGTATAATAATTTAACGATTAAGCTTCAACTTTTAATTTGCTGGCAAAGTCTGAAGATACTGCATTGTATGGCAGGATGATTTGCATTTAAACAGGAATTAATTTATTACATCTACTCAAATGTGCGCAATTAAGTATTTTATATGTGTGTGTGTTTAATTGCTCTTTGAGCTACTTTTGCCTTAACCCAACACTGTAAGTGAAACAAGGCATTTCTTGAGTTGCTGTAAATTATAATATAATACATATTTACTCTCTCATTCCAGAAAACAACAAACAATGACAGCTTCATGATGGACAGACATCATGGACACCACAGCAGCAGCTGTCTTCACTGAAATCATCCTTTAATGATCGTCACTGACATCAGGCCTCTGTCGATGGTTGAAGACGAAGGCTTCACTACAATAATCCACACTTTTAATCCAGGTTACAATAATCCACACTTTTAATCCAGGTTACACTCCTCCCTCAAGGACACATTTTACAAAGTAGCTACATATTGTGCAGCTATAAAGCATACAATTGTATATATTTTTATGTACATTTTTTTTATTTAAGCTATTTGACTAACTTATTTATTTATTTATTTAGTATTCAATATTTTACTAACAGAATAGTCAAGTAGCAACCAGTTTTTGTGCCATTTGCTATGTCAGTCAAATGTTAAATTTTGGAATAAAGAGTTGGAAATTAAAACTTTTTTTTTTTGCCGATTCAACGAAAAAATAATCAACAGATCAATCAATTATTAAAATACTTGTTAGTTGCAGCCCTATTTAAAACAAATTCAATTATCAATTAAATTAGAAAGTGATGAACCCTAAGAGTACCACTTTTATAAATACTCACATCGCCTTTCTTTCATTCTCTGGATATCCTCGTCAGTCTGAAACGATAAAAACAACTTACTGTCAGAGAAGATGATTAAATAAAAACACTTTTTAATCTTTTATTTGCTTACGAGTTCTTTAATCTGCTTGCGATGTCTGGTGTGAGGATTTTTCAGATGGCTTGTTAGATCAAATATGGTTGGGATGGCCGTGTCCTTCAGTACCGTCCTGTACGGACTCTGAAAAGTTAAGATGTTGTTAAGAGACGCAGCACGTTCATACAGTACACATGTTGCTACAGAGCGTGGTCGAGAATCGCACCGACACTCACAGTTTTGCACACCATGGCTGGGTCAAAGTGTTTGGCGCATAATCTGTAATGTTTATTCAGCTGATCGGACGTTTTGGCCTCCAGATCAGCCCTGCGGCAATTCTCCACCCAGATCCTGCATCTAGAAAAGTTCAGGATAAAACACACAATGACATTTTAAAGACAACGCCGCAGCTCTTTTTGGCTCTGAACAAGAATAACATCAAAGTGAATTATGTTTATATTTATTTTTATTAATATATAAAGCCTGTTCCAAGTAAGATAAGTTTTCTTATCCATAGAGCATAATCGGTTTATAAAATTAACCAGAAAATGAACACGCATGAGACAAACTGCTGA
Organism: Nematolebias whitei; assembly: GCF_014905685.2. NCBI lineage: Eukaryota > Metazoa > Chordata > Actinopteri > Cyprinodontiformes > Rivulidae > Nematolebias > Nematolebias whitei. The sequence goes on from NC_056503.1 coordinate 35,050,325, forward strand.
GCGGTAAGAATATAAAGTGAAGTTTTGCAAAAGTACTTTTAAAACATATGGCAAATTTAGCAAACAATGGGAATTACAAGTAAACCCCTGCCTTTATTGATGGTTTTATGTTTTATATTCTTTACTGATGGTTCCTGGTTTTAGTATTCTACATCGCCTTACAACCTAGCTGTTTTTGTAATACCATTTTCTTTCACTTGTTCTTGTAAACTATACACTTTATTTTACGATTGTCCACTGTTGTCATCACTCTTTGTTAAAATCAGGGCTCTCTTGTAAATGAGTCCCAGAGGCTCAATGGGATTAACCTGTATAAATAAATAAAGGTTGAATGAATGAATGAATGATCATTTTTTTTAATCTATGTACTGGTATATGAAATACTTATTTATTTACACATTTAGTATAATTTTTATATATGAAAATCTGCTCCAGATATTAAATATTGATTTTTTTTTTTGCTTTTTCAAAAGGCAAAACTGTGAAGACTTAAAAAAAAAAAAAAAAAAAAAAAAAAAAAAAAAAAAAAAAAAAAAAAGCAGCGTTTTTAATAGCAGAAAACGGGCGTGGTATCCTAGCAACTAACCGGTTGCTTGGAAACGATTTGCCTCCTTACCTCTCCGGATCCCGAGGAAACCGAAAAAAGGCCAAATCAGACTGGGTGCTCTTCCGTGTACAGTTTGGAGCCGCGCAAAAATTGGGCATAATTGAGGCTAAACGGTTAGCTTCGCTAACTCAACGCTCTGTTATCATCTGCTAACTCGACTAATTCCCACTCCTGCACGTAGCAAAGTTGACGTTAGCGAGGACAACACCGAAGCGCAAATTTCACGTAAAATGTGGTAAAACAGACGCTCAAACCAACAACTTTAAGACAGTTCGACTCATATTAACTACAAAAACTGACGGTTACGATTGGATTCCGGGACGATGCACCGCCCACGAAGAATCTGATTGGAGGAACGTGAAAGTCCGGACATTGCCATTGGTCAATTGCTTTTTCGTGTCAACCAATAAAATGAGAGCGACCACCAGGGAACCATTTCTTCTTCTTTATCGGAAAATGCTGTAAAAACTCTAACTTTACAGGACTCTGTCGCCACCTACAGGATAATGCGTCAAAAATCGCCGAGAGATAGAGAATCGTTGCGAACCTTTCGTGCGATCTGGTTTCGCGTCACTTTCGTGTTTTGATAAAGCTGTTCTTCGGTAATGACTGTCGCTGTTTTGTCTAAGCAACATTTTTGTTATGAGTGGTTACAAAAGTGAAGAGCTGTAGAAATCAACGATATCTGAATTGCAAATTTGCTCTAACGGTATTATTTAATAACTTTGCATAGGAGAAATAATATAAATATGTGCTAAATACATACATCATGTTGTACATTATCACAGTTTATTATAATGCACATTATTCAACTTACTACATATGGCTCGTTGGTCTAGGGGTATGATTCTCGCTTAGGGTGCGAGAGGTCCCGGGTTCAAATCCCGGACGAGCCCAATTTTTTTTCTTTCCCTTTCTTTTGTGCTTGGTTTAATTAGTTAACCCCACTTTAACCTTTCTGTAATACAAATGGCAAAAACGATTAATTGAGGCTGATGCAGTATACTGTATATAACACGATTCCGAAATCCTCTAAATCATAAAATTGGGGGAAAAAAAATAATATTAGATTTGTCAATTATAAAGGAGATGGATTATATCGACATTTGCTAAATTCAGACAAGCCGGATAAAATGGAGCGGGCTCGTCCGGGATTTGAACCCGGGACCTCTCGCACCCGAAGCGAGAATCATACCCCTAGACCAACGAGCCAATACGTAGTAGGAAGCCGCCATCTTTTATTAAATACGCACAAACTGACTTCCGGCGTCAGTTTCTATGTTCTGGTAATCTTTTTTCGATTATTTTTTGAGATAACGCAAAATACATTAGCGTTAATTTAGATTATGTAGATGTAAAAGGGAAGACAATAACGACACAAAACAATTCAATTAACTTCTTTTTATATATCATACATAAGACTGTCTTAATATAATACAAAGGGCATTGTCATAAACACAGCAAAGTCTTGACTAGATCTTACAATCTATGGATACATGGACTTATCCTTTCCCCCCATGCTGTTCAATTCTATAGTGCATGTTGCATGTACAAAAAAAGTGGGGGAAAAATGTGAAATAATAAAAAAAAAAAAAAAAAGAAACGATAAATCCAAGGTAAATAAAGATTTCAACTTCTTTCGGGTGTTCAGATATGTTAACAAGGATCTGTGTCTGTGTGTAAAGCCACAAACTGAACAGGCTTTATGAAAGATGGAACCTCTTCTCAACCATGTGCTTCTCATATAACCAAAAAGTAAGGTTTGTGATGTACATGCACTTACAATATACCCTGTGAAAATTATTAAGGTTTGAAGATCTAGCTTTCCCTGTTTGATTCAAACCCTACCTCATAGTGTTGTCCTGATGTAGTCAAGTGCCTTCGCCAAAAGGCAAAAGGGTTTTGCCACTAAGAAACAGGAGTTCCTGCCCACTGAATGGTCACCAGATTGACAAACATAATCAACATACCAGCAGGAGCAAGGTAGTGAGTTCTATACTTCCTTTATTAAAAAAATATAAATATATACATAAATTCTATTTCAACTATTAAAAAGGGGCTGCATTTCATGACAACTGCTCTAAATAAGAGGTCAATCAGCATGATCTGAAGTAGGCGCACACTTACGAGTCACAGCAGTCAAATTTTTTTTAGTTTTCAGTCTTTTTATTTTTGGAATGTTTAGTACCAGTATGAGCGCCAGTAATAAAAACCACTGACGAAGATCTAAATGTCTCAAATTCAGCGGGGGGGGTGTGTGTGTGTGTGTGTGTGGGAAACAAATAATAATAATAAAAAAAAGATTGCAAATATGCAATTAACCTTGACATCCAGATAAAACCCCAATCTCGGTATAGGTAGCTTTACATTAAAGTTGGAGGAACTAGCGAGGAGCGTCGACTACTAGGGGTTCCCGGTTAGAGAAAGACAACAGCATGACCCGTCTCCTGCCCTCAACTGGTGAGGCGACTGTGGGCAGGGTGTTTTCATGTCTACTTTGTGGGTTTTGCAAATTTCAAACGTGGTCAAATGAGCAACAAAAAAAAAAAAAAAGGAAGAAAGCACTTTGAAAATCCCTGATACAAAATAAAAAAATCTGGTAAATCGACTGATGCTCTGAAGACATGCACGTCTGCCTAAGCCAAGCGCTGTTATGGCGGGCGGACAAAGACAAACCTTTCCCTTGGAGTTGGGGGACTACAATCGTGGGGATTTGCCCGACCGAATCAGAAGTGCACCGCTCGACACGAACTCGTTTGCCACGTTACTCTTACTCTGGCAAGGCAATGAGAAGAAGTCTCGCTTCATGGCAGAAACTAGCTAAGTTGACCAAATGATGTATGAAAGGCAGCAACACCCTTTGAAATAGTATGATTGGGATTGGGGGGGGGGGGGGGCAAAGAAAAGAAACAAATAAAAAGATGACAGAAATAGAACGCATTAGTCTCCTTTTTTGTTTTGATTTTTAATATATATACCATCAGCCTCTATCTTGCTACTCCGGAGCCTGCAGAGTAACTACCAAATTTTCTAAACATACCGAAGTTTTAAAAGACTCCCAAAATAATCTACCAATTAAGATGGATTCGGGTTTTGGTAAAACGTTTCAAAACAAACAAACAAAAAAAATCAATCTTGGCCAGAATACACAAGAGCCAACGGTCTCGACGACGCTCTCCAGTTTTGCCAAAGTGATCTTACTGCAGCTGTTTGTGTTGACGTTAAAACAAGATCTTGATAAAGTTTGCGTCAAAGTGGTGAACTGCTACATTATTGGTTACAGACACCTAGATGCTAGAAAACAACTGCTTTGGTATAAAAACATATCCAAAGGGAAAATAAATTCTTGTAAAATTCACAGCATAATTTGAGGAGAAAAAAGGCAGTCACTTAACTCTTGGGTTTTTTTTTTTTTTTCTTCAGTTTCCATGTTTTAGATGAAGAGACTTGTGCAGGTGGTTCTGATGGGGGGGGGGGGGACTACATGCAAAAGGGGGAACAAAATAAAACATAAAAAGGGTAGACTCTGGAATATAGTTCTTTCCACTGTAAAATCCTCAACCAGTGAATCTCAAGGAAGTAATGTTTAGGAGGTTGTTGTGTACAATAAGACCCTGTTATGTGGGGCCCTGCTGAAGATGAAATCTTTGTTGAAAAAGGCCTCAAATTACCATTCTTATTTACCTTTTCTAAGTTGTTTTAATTTCCTTAAAGAATTAAGGGCTGTCTAGAGAGAGACAGAGAGAGAAAAAAATAGAGAAAAGCCATCTTAATTCAAATGAAAATGTCCATCTCCATGCCGTTCCAAGTCCATGAGTCATAAGGCCAAAGGATTATCTAGAACCAGCCGCAGACCGTCTTCCTTTCACCGGGCCGGTCTTCCTCTCGTCTCCCGTGCCCGTCGCTGCTCTCGCCTGTGCCGGGCCCGGTCGCAGGAACAACGGGGCCTTTGGGCCTGGGGGGGCGAGGGAGGTGGGGGTGTGTGTGGGGGTGGCGCTTCCCTCTCCTTTAAACCTCGGTCGGTGTCAGCATCCACCTGCCGAGTCTCCTCTCTGCCCCGGCCAGCACACGTGTAGGGAACTCCGCTGCTGTGTGCTCCCCTTTAACAGAGTCACACACCGACCGACGACAAGAAATATCACTGCAAACACTTCCCCTCGTTGTCAAGCTACAGGAGTTACAAGCAGCTTTTTATGTGAAACTTCACTTTCGAAAACAATAAAAAAAAATAAAGGGCAGAAATCATTAGAAACCAGCGGAGCAGGAATGTCAGGTGCTCCGCGGTTCGAACTAAAGAGGACGCCAAGCATTTCCTCACCAACAGCTAGCTGCAGGACAGCTCCGAACTCTGCGCTGAAATGCTCCGTAGAAGATTTTGTCACATAATACCAAATGGTGATTACTTTGTGGTTACATGAAACTGGTGAAATGGTAAGATGGTTGTCTCAATCTCACTATGGTTATTTCGCAGTATTATTTTGTGCCTAATGATTGCAAAAGAAAAAAAAAAACTGATAAAAATTACATATATACTTTGAACAAAGGTTTTTCTCTGTAGTAGCGGTTCAGTGATATCTCCCTTCTGACGTGAGCAGCTTTTGTTCTCAACACACCTTGTAGTAAAAAACACCACCTTAAAAATGACGCACAGGGGGAACACACAGCCAAATGTCAGTGCAGTCACGAGCTGGCCATCGAACTCTGCTGCACACACACTCCAGTCATTGGAGACTCCTCCCGGTCCATGCCCTGCCTCATGCCCAGGTGGCCTTCCGCTAGGTAATGGGCAGGCCCCGTGTTCGTGCCCATGGAGAACGCAGGGTGCGCTGCCATGCCAGTCTCCTGCCGTGGGTTCGAGAAGGCACCTAGCCCCATGCTCAGCCCACCATTCTGACCAAAGTCAAGGGCTCCGGCGGGCAAATGGCGGAGCTGGTAGGCCTGGTTGCCATGGTTCCCAGTGGAAGAGGATGATGTAGAGGAAGAGGAGGCAGAGGAAGACAGGGAGGTCATGGACAGATGGCCATGAACCACCTCCATGGAGTCCTGTGTTGAAGAGCTGTGTGTCGGGGAGGTGTAGTGGCGTGGACGTGGACGTGTAGCCATCATCTGCCCGTGGTGGTGATGAGCGTGTGAGTGGGGATGCAGGGCCTTGGGGTGCTGAGGGGGAACATGGAAGGTGGTCTCCTGAACTGGGTGGGTTTCTCCAGTGACTGACTCGGGCCCAACGCCACCTCCCCACACCAGCGGGGGTGGGTAAGGCTGTCTTGCCTGTAAACGTAAACGACACAGGTCAGGTGTGGAGTCATTAAACGAGTTCTGGCCAGGATGTGATTTAATGCAACGACAGGAACCTGATGTGATGTCAAACACTAAAACTTTACTTATTATTAGTTTTTAAAGTTAAATGTTTAACCAAAACAAGAATTTTGTCAACTCTACAGAACAAATTTAAGACTTTTTTAGGTTATATGGCAGGATTAGAAGAGCTTTATTATAAACATGTTTAAAACAATACAAGCAGCTATGTTTAATACAGAACAGGTCAATGAAGTCTACAGCCCCCACAGGAGCAGCTTTTATTTTAGGTTTAGGATGTTTCCAGGTAACAGGTTGCTGACCTGTGGACAGAGGCTGTCACCATCGATAGTTGGCATCGTCGTGCCAAAGTGTCCTCCACTGTGCAAGTGGTGATGGGTAGGGTCTGACCTCGCTCTGCCGCTCGTACTAGTCCCAGACGATCCTCCTAAACATTAAGCAGAAGTGTGACAAACACATCCACATCAAACACAGCAGCTTTAGCTCATGTGTACTGTGGCAGAGCTCCACCACCAACATAAACAACTTCATATCAAACCAAGCAGCGGACAATCAGTCTGTCACCTGAACTGGAGGAGGTGCTGGAGGTGGTTCCTGAAGACTGGGATTGCTCTAACGCGGGGCTTGTAGACACGCTGCTGCTTGTATTGGTCCCCTCGTCCGCAGTCTTCTTGAAGAAGCTGTGCTGCAGGGCATAGTAGGGCTGGATGCGACTCTTAGGGTCGTAGTCCAACATCCGGAGGATCAGGTCCTTGAACTTCAAGTAGTCAGCAACAGCGTGGCCAGACTCCCCCGCCCGTCGGCCACCTGGACCCCCTGTCTCCACACCCAGGATTGCGTGTAGCTTCCGTGAAGCTGGAGGCTTATACTGTTAAGAGTTCAGACAAAAGATTAACTCACACAACACTTGTGGCAATTAGCTAAGACTCTGTTTCACAACATTCAACAGTCTGCCAGAGTCAAAACTATTTAACTCACCCTTTTGCCATCTTTGGTCTTCTTAACACTCCATGTACCATCCGAAAGCTTCTCGAAGAACTTCCTGGCTTTAGGGGCTAGGTCCATTATGTGATTAGGTGGGATACCAAGAACCTCAACTATTTTGTTCATCTGATCCACCTGGGGAAATGATCAGTCATAAAATTAAGTCTTTTTAGAAGCAATAATAATCAAGAATAACTGGACACTTGATCTTGATCAGTGTTTCACTAAAAACTGATTTATCCTCTGGTGAATTAACTTTAACAACAATGGTTCATCGTGTGGGTTCTTAAGTCCGCTCTTTATGGATACGAGATGAAACATTAAAATCACACCATCTGGGTAACGTTTCAGAATATTATACCTCATTGGCTCCGCTAAAGAGAGGTTCTCCAGTGTGCATCTCTACCAAGATGCAACCCAAGGACCACATGTCGATGGCCAGGTCATAGGGCATTCCCAGCAGCACCTCTGGGGAACGGTAGAAGCGACTCTGGATATACTGATATATCTGCAGGCACGAGGCACACGAGGGGGACAAAACAAACAAAAACAAAGAAAGAAAAAAAACCATGAATTGTTACACATGATTGGGTTTAGAGGCTTAAAAGGACTTTTTTCTTTGCATGTACTAATTTTATTATTGATAAGAAAAACTGGAGCTAAATACCCTTTGTCCCAGTTGGCATGAGCTGCCAAAGTCCACTATTTTGATGGCACTCCTCTTGGGGTTACAGAGGAGGATGTTCTCGGGCTTCAGGTCACAGTGGATGATGCTGAGCTCAGGCGTGGCCAGGAAGAGTAGTGCCGTGCATAGCTGCTGGGCAAACTTCCGGGTGAGATTGAGCGAGACTCCACGGAAGTTGGTATTTCGGAGCAGGTCGTATAAGTTATATGACAGCATCTCAAACACGAGGCAGAGGTGGTTCCGAAACATGAAGTGTCGCTTCAGGTGAACTGCGAGAAACCAAATCGCAACCGTGTTAGTCGAACACAGGAAGTGACTTTTCACGTGTTTCATACGACTCGTCGGATAAGAAGCAAATTACCGATGTAGTATTTCATCTCGGTATCATGTTTGTTCATCAGCTCCAGGAGGCGCACTTCTATCTGGGCTTGATTGAGAAAAGCTTTCTTGTTCTTGATGATCTTAATGGCGACCCATTCTTGCTCGACCCTGTCATACGCTTTCACAACCTAAAAAGTGACAATTTAAAACACAGTTAGATCGGACATATTGATATTCAACACCAATAATCACAGATAAAGAAACTTTAGTGAGCACCTGTCCAAACGATCCTTTTCCTATCAAGGAATCAATTTCATAGCGGTCCATCCACTTCTCCCCATTCTTGACGATGTAGTCATAGTTATCATCGTCGTAGCCATCATTAAAAACTTTCCTCTCCTTTTTGTGACTGGAGTCTTCACCCTGGCCCTGTTGGTGCCGTCGCTTCTTTTTTGCATAATACACCTACAAATTAACAAATTGCATCACATCACAAAAATAAATCTTTTGCAGAAACACTAATAAAGCACAAATAAAGTGCATATGTGCTTAGAAAGATTTTTAGTAGGAGTTCATTTTGATTTCATTTGACTTTATTTTGTTTAAAAGATGAGTAAAACAAAAAAAAATGTTCACATTGGGCCATGTCAAAGCAAGTTTTGTCTGAGCAATAGTCTAAATTTGTTAGATACTTTGTTCATCACTTGTGAGGAAAAAGAAGCAACAATTTGTAAACTGAGAAAATAATTTTGAAATCCAACATGTCTGATTTGATTGTTGAAACAGCAGTTGGTTAGTTGTCAAAGTAATGTATTGATGCTGTTTTAGATGCATTGAAAGAAAAAAAACTAACCTCATTGATGTGTTTGTAGGTTTTGATAAGGTCAATGGAGAGCTTCCTCAGGGGAGCTGAAGTTGGGTCACGAAAGCACTGGGGCATGTGCCTCTGGAGTGTCAAAGATAAAATATTACAATAATTTATGAACAAAAAAAAAAAACACACAGCACCCACATAAGCAACAACTTAATTTAATATCATATTATTACATTTAATACAAGTAACTGAGCACAACATGCATGATTAAATTGAAAGAGACAGCTGACAAGCAGCTACTCTGCCTAGTGACAGCAGAAAAAAGGGGAAGTAGTCTTTCATATCACCAAGTACTGCGATTCTTGTAATTCTTGTAAAACAGAGAAGTGCAGTGAGGTTGGGTTAGTATACCTGATTGGCAGTGAGCTGTGGTGTCTGGTCGCTGTACGGTAAGACCGTAACAGATTGGTCAGTGCTTGGCTGGTGGCGGTCACTGTACTGCTGGTGCGTATGGGGCATTGGAGCAGCCATCTGAAGACCAGCAGTGTGTAAAGAAAAAGAGGGCGCAAGCCGGACGGACGAAGGTTTGCATGCTGAAGTCTCTCCTCCTAGGAGAAATTAACCTTATTAGGGATCTTTTTTAACTTAAACACACATTTCATGCCCATGTACGGGGAAAGATTATGAAGGAAATATGAATCTTTTTATGAAAATGATTAAAACGGATCATAAATCCTATATATTGTGCAGATAACCTTTAAAAAGAGCCCCTTTTCATGCCTAACACACTACATTAGTAGCAAAAAAAAAGCATATATTTAAATATACAAAGTATCATGCATGTTAAAATAAACAAACCAAGGCCTTAAAAATATTCACAGAATGCCAAGGATGACAAAAAAAATGCATATTGTTCAGATACATGTCAAGTTAATACAGTGCACTTTAATAAACATGTAAAATAAAAACAAAAATGTGCTAAAGGATTACTAAAATAAAAGAAAATATGAGGAATGCATCAACCTTTGTGAAGAAAAGGGAGAAAAGCAGCAGTTTTAGCTGTGAAAAGGGGCGAGAACACAGCATCTCCACGCTGTACAGTGAATCATCCTTCATTTTAAGCCAGAAGGAATCAAAAAATTATTAAATAGCATGTTCAGCTATCAGCATCTCTCACCAGACAACACAATTCACCAGCGCTACACAGTAACCACTATTCAGAATCCCAGCAACAGCACCTAATTAGCATAGCCTATCACCACAGAGATACAGCGTGATTTGGCAAGCCCATCAATGCACAGACCAATCACAACGCGGTATGCAAATAGCCTACTTTTGTTGCCAGGGCAGAGCTGCTCCCATTTTCCAATGAGAAAACAAGAAATAAACAAGAAATAAAATTGAACTTTGGCACACTTAGACGTTGCTTTCAACACGAGAAGCCTGACAGCAAAATAGCTGCACAGCCCAAAACCTGCACTCCATCTGAGAGCCTTAGAAAGCTGACCCAGCTCTGGAAAAGCAAAGAATACCCGTCCGCTGACAGAAATAAGAGGAACTGTAAGATGAGAGAGCACAGACCAACAAGCTATTTGAGAGCTGGGAGATATCGTTCTTACCAGCCACTCGGAATATATTTATAAATACACATTATGGCTTCATTTATTAAGTATTTCACATGCACAAAAAGGTGCATTTCAATTTAATGTTTAGTTTATTTTAGGCATTATTACAGGAAGTGTCTGTTTTATTGTCAGTGCTGCTGTTACTGAGTAAAAAGTTTTAACTGTATACATAAAATAAAAAGTATTTGCTTTGTTTTACTTTATCCTGCATTGACGTCCAAATGTCAAATTCAAAACAGCAACACAAAGAAAGAAATAAAAAGACTACAAGGGAACCAGTTTCCCCAGCGAACGGGGTTAAAGCTTAATAAAAAAAGCAGCTAACCTGGACGTATATTCAGAAAACTAGACTAGAAAGAATAAAAACACTTATAGTTTAGCATCATTCAGTGTAAACTTAGGTTGACACCCAAAACTTGTTCAAGTGTGCTGTAATTAATTTTCCTACACAAACACCAATTTTAAAAACACTACAAAACTTTAGAAAGTGCCAGCAGCTTGTGATTACAGCTTAAAATATTTTAGAAAGACACAAAGTGTGAAATCTGAATTAATATTGTTATAGGCCTTGCTCTCCTCTTAGCATGTCTATAGCCAGCTTTATAGCTTTAAGCTCATTAAATATGTTTTAAAAACAGGCAAGTATTTGTTCAAACCCTTGTATTTACTGTATATGACTATACATATTTGTAAAGAACTGGAAACAATGGTTTGGGACCATTGTACTGACAGCGGATCAATATAATGGAATGAACGAATATTTTAAATAACCTGCACTGAAACAAATATTAGTATAATGAAGGAAAGAGCCATTTTAGAAGCACACTTGTGGCTCTTTTAGCCTCCTGGTCCGCCTAATGTTCAGTACCAACGTATGAACAGTTCCTTTCCTGGCTCCAGCCATTATGGGCCTATTTATGTGTAAATATATCGACAGCTAGCTTGATATTAGAAGCCGAATCACATCCTAAACGATCTAAAGATCTCTGTAACAAGCCAGTGTGTCATCCTCTCACGCCCAACTGATTAGATCCAGTCCAAAGATGGATCAAACAGAACCCGTCCGAACCACAGAGCTCCGTACTTACAGATGATGGGGTAGATCTCGTCATGGTTGGGATTTAGGAAGCATATTCAACGATCATTTCCTCCCCCAGCACACGCTCCTCTCTCCTGCTACATTATTGTTCCCAGTCCTCAAACAGATGACATCCAGCCTCGCGCTAACCGTTAGCGGACTAACTAGCACGAGCGTTTGTCGTCGTTGCCCTGAAAACTGCGGGGCGAGACGAGATCTCTCGCCAGCGCCGACGTGCAGCCAGCGGGGCTACGGGGGCCCATTCAAAGGCTGGCTCGTCAACAAGTTAATCATTAGCCAGAATGGCTTAGGATCTGTAAAAAAAAAAAAAAAAATCTAAATAACCCTCCCTGATTTGAACGTGGTGAGACACTGCACTGAGCGCTGATCGAATCGGGGAGGTAAGCTAACACAGCTTCAATCATACAATGACAGAGTCTAATATAGCAGGGCTAGCTGTTAACACCGTGTCAGCGTGACTCTACGTCCAGTTTAAAGCTCAACTGGGATGTCCAACATTAAAATCCGTCCACTGACCTACTGACTGGAAGCAAACGTTAACCCCGGCTAAACAAAATGTTAGCCGCCACACCAAAAAAAAAAAAAAAAAAAAAAGCTACCATTTTTAACTTCACTACCGCGTCCATCATTGTTAACTATTCACGCTGCACGTCTGTGTAAAAAAAAAAAAAAGGCCAAACAAACGGGCGCTAATGTTGCAGCAGTTTGGATTTGCTTACCTCTGATGGCACGATCTTCATTTAAAGTCCAATAACCTGTATGATGAGGAAACTTATCCAGCTTGATTCTCCACCTCCCTGCACGGTTAGCGAGTAAATCCAATCCCCCGTCCTCTGGCCGGCTAAAATAACTCGCCAGTCGAGCCTAGTACGCGCTTCATGGCCCCAAAACTTTGACGAACAACGTCCGCGATCGAAGCAGTTTTATCCAATTTTACTATCAGCTGATGACAAGCAACATGCTAACTAGCACGCGTAACTTACTGGCTAACCTTAGCTGGTTGACAAAATGAACGAAGCTAACGTCAGCTAGTTCCGCTGACTAGCCCGAAGCTAACAATTCTAGCCGCCGCTAAATAAACCTTACGCCAAATTCCGATCCTTCGCTCGTCTTTGCAGTCGATATGTCGGTCACCTCGATGAGCGCGACAACGCGGTTACATTTGGAGCATTGTGCCCGCCGCAACAGAAGCCGTGTCCTCTGATAAATTTTTGGTTAGAAATTTTGTGTCAATTTTCACAAAATGGCGCGCGGTCCAAACCTGCGCAGTGAACCGGCCCGGTGGACCAGAGACACGGACAACTGAGTTAGTGCGGCGCCGCCTAATTATTTCAACCAGGTTAAAACGTGGGGCTCTCGATCTTCTTGATAATCCGATCCACTAGACGCATCTCGAAATCCATGAACGTCAAAAATATATCCACTGACAGCATTATTCCGGCGGGAAGGGAGAACATTTGAAAAGACTGAGCTGGGGGGGGAAAAAAAAACCCTCCTGACAAAATGGCGATGCTCTAGCTTGTTGCCATGGCAACTGTCAATCAAAAAAAAAAAAA
>NC_056503.1:35063431-35064193 GCF_014905685.2 Nematolebias whitei
TCAAAAAAAAAAAAAAAAAAAAAAAAAGGAGTACCCGGATGTACCAATGACGAATAAATTCTGAACTGGCCAGAGTTACAGCGCACACATAACTCCAGTGGTGTCCCTGTGTGATTTTTTTTAAACCACGTATGGCCTGTTGCTGTCAGTCGACTGGGATTTAAATAGTAGACTATGGTATTTTTACGGCTTTATGTAATTTAGTTATCTTTGTCAGAGACAAAACATAAAAAAACAGCGTCATGTGCTAAATAAAGCAACGGTTGTCCTGTTCTAGCCAATGGATAAGTTGCAAACTTGGTCACTGATTTAGACTTTTTAGGAACGTCAAAACAGTAACAAACACTAAAACAAAACGCTATACTTCTAAAACAAAGAGTATAACTACCAGTAGAGCACAAAAAACTAGCTCCAACCCTTAAAATAATATAAATGAAAAAAGAAGACACACAAGAATACAGGGAGAGGATTAACAACAGTAACCAGTGGGAGATATGCTATTTAAAGTGGCGTTTAAGTCTTCACAGACTTGAAATACATGTTTTGATGTTTTTATTTAAATTATAATGGTAAAAATCAGTTATTCACACCAAACTATAGGTCAATATTTGTCAAATTGATCGAGTTATTTCTACTTTTAGTGTTGGCTGAGTTCAATTAGCTATGGCAGCTGCTTGATTGTCAGACACATTTTAAAATGTATATTAATTTTCATTAGATAGATAGATAGATAGATAGATAGATAGATAGATAGATAGATAG
>NC_056503.1:35064203-35090283 GCF_014905685.2 Nematolebias whitei
GATAGATAGATAGATAGATAGATAGATAGATAGATAGATAGATAGATGATAGCATGTGATTTGGTTGTGAGATAGGGCTCAGGTGTCTGTGATGGGGATGACTCTCAGCTACTACCACACCACATTGATTGGCTCTAATATGTTGCTATTTCTCGAGTTGTTAATTGTGACACATGAAAGCTTCTAATTACTTAGAAAAATTATATATGTTACTTTTTTTTTATCTAAGGACGTCGCCATTATTTTACAGGCACAATGCATTCTGGGACGATGACGTGCGTCGGTTGTAGTGGAGACTAAAGCACAAGGAGTCGATGCTAAAAGGTTATAACATGTGACAATCAAGTTATATATTGCATTAGTTCTTATGCACAATATATGGGTCGAAATGATCAAACTTGACTACCTTGTGATGTTTAATGCATTAGTTCTGGAGCTTCTGCCACATATACACACACACACACACACACACACACACACATATATATATATATATATATATGTATGTGTGTGTGTGTGTATTAGCTCTGGAGTTAATGCTACAATGACTCCCCCGATAAGAAGAGGTCCTATTAGAGGAGGTGCTGTTCTCCTCTAAAATGCAGAAGTTGGGGTACTGATCCTCCAAATCTATCTTGGGAATATTTTGTAAACATTGCAGATGGTTCATCTCAAGTGCACTGCTGGTGATTCTGACCTCATAGGCACTGATCTTCTGGATGCGATAGTCCAGGCAGGTTTATAGAGGCAGGCTAAGTTTAAGGTATACCCTGTGTAACCTCCTTCCTGTACTGGGGTGATCGGGGTCATCGGTGCAACAGGCAAGAAGCTGTTTCTGTCTCAGTCTAAGAGCTGACGACTGAATCTGACACCCACCGCTCATGTGCTCGCTCACAGCTGGGAACTTCCAGACTACACTGGCCTGTAGCCACCTCCTGATTGCCACAGGACTTTTAATATCTGGGGTGTAATACAGATAACACCACTGCGTGACGTCTTTGAGCGTGGGGAAACTGATGCCACTGCAGCCACCACGTGGTCCTTGGCAGAAAGGGGCCTGACTCCAGTGGCATGAGGATCACAATGACTGGGGAGGCAAGAGTTTCTGTTGCAGCCTTCATCCGCCTTTACTGACAATGTCATCTTACACAACGTCCACACTTTAGTCTTAGGGTCATTGTCTCTTACCACCACTGGTGGCCCTACTAAAGGCCTAGACGGCATCACTGGAATGAACAAGATTCTCCATCACAGCAAGATGGCAGACACATACAGACACGATTACTGCTGTTTCACCCTTCACCAGCAGGCAGTAACTGGTTTGCCTGAACTGGCTGATTAAAGTTGCATTGCATATCGCCTCTGGTTCTGGGACGATGACGTGCGTCGGTTGTAGTGGAGACTAAAGCACAAGGAGTCGACGAGACAACTTTAAAAATGTCACTAGCACCTGATTTATGTTTGGACTGTTTTTGTCCTGTTGAGCTCTTTGAATTGTCAAAAATAATATCTTCATCCAAACCTCCCACATGTCTGTGAGATCCCATCCCAACCAGACTGTTCAAAGATGTATTTTCCTTAATTACCGGTGATAACCATGTCTTGGATCTGCTTAATTTGTCTCTAATAAATGGTTACGTATCACAAAGCTTTAATATTGCTGTAATTTAGCCTTTACTTAAGAAAAATAATCTTGACTCAGGAATCCTAGCGAATTATAGACCTATAGCTAATCTAATTTTCATCTCAAAAATTCTAGAGAAAATAGTTGCAGGTCAGTTACATGATCATCTGCAAAAAAAATAATCAGTCTGAGCTTCAGTCAGTGTTTAGATCTCACCACAGCACTGAATCTGCACTGATGAAAGTTACTAATGATATTCTCATGGCCTCTGATAATGGACTTGTGTCTACACTGGTCCTGTTGGTCTTTATTTTGCCGTTCAAGGTGGCTGCATGTTGGATTTTGCTTTTGGCAACTTTAATTCCTCTTTTTCTGGATACAAATCACATTTTTGGATGATGGTTTCCTCTGGTATCGGATGCTGTGCAGCTGGAAGGATTTTTACTGAAACTTTTTTAGTTTTGGACATTTGTTATGATGTGTAACCATGGCAACAAGGCAGTTTTCTACAACCAGCAGCTGATTAACATCTCAAAAGCTCCAATAATATCTCAGCTACAGCCCCAAATCTCAGATGAGTTGAAAAGGATGTTCTGTGGATGCATTCTCATCTACCTGCCGGCTGTGCTCGAGTGCCTGACCACTGAGATCCTGGAACTAGCTGGAAACACGGCTCATGACAGTGGAAGGACAGGATCGTCCCTCGGCACCTACAGTTAGCTGTCCACAGTGACGAGGAGCTCGGCAGGCTGCTGGGAGGAGTTCTGCACGGCATTCAGGCGGTCCTACAGAGGCCAGCCGAGTCTGGGTGGACAGATCAGACGGCATCTGCAGCCAGTTTCTTAGGATCCACTGTGGGATGGACCTTTACAAGAGATCCTTCCTGTCTACAGCCATCAGTATCTATAACATCTCTTAATGGAATGAGGATAACAAGTTACAACAACAAATAATTTCCCTTTGGGATTAATAAAGTATTTTTGAATTGAATTGAGGCAGCACGGTGGCGCAACTGGTAGAGCTGCTGCCTCTCAGCGAGCAGGTCCCTGGTTCAAACCCCAGTCCAGGGGCCTTTCTGGGTGGAGTTTGCATGTTCTCTCCGTGCATGCGTGGGTTTTCTCCGGGTGCTCCGGTTTCCTCCCACAGACCAAAAACATGCATGTTAGGCTGATTGGTAACTCTAAATTGTCCCTAGGTGTGAGTGAGAGAGTGAATGTTTGTTTGTCTCGTTTGTCTCTATGTGGCCCTGTGATGGACTTGCGACCTGTCCAGGGTGTACCCCGCCCCTCGCACAGTGATTGCTGGACATGGGCACCAGCGACCCCCGTGACCCAAAATGGAATAAACGGGTAAAAGAAAATGGATGGATGGATGGATGGATGAATTGAATTGAATTGAATTAGACCTCAGTGCTGCATCTAATACAGCTGATCATATTGTACTACAGAGACTTGAATATGATGTAGGAATTACAGGAATGGCTCTAAATTGGTTTAAATCATTCCAGTTTGGACTCTTCATCATACACCAAAGTTAGTCATGGAGTTCCTCAAGGTTCAGTGCTTGGACCAATAGTCTTTACGTAATATATGCTTCCATTAGGTAAAGTTATTAAACAGCATGGGATACATTTTCATTGTTATGCTGATGACACACAGTTATATTTGTCCATGAAACCCAATGAATCCAATCAGTTACTTAGACTACAGGCACATCTTAAAGACATAAAAACCTGGATGACCCTAAATTTTCTGCTTTTGAATGCTGCTGCCAGAGTCTTAACTGGAGTTAGTAGGAGAGATCATATCTCTCCAGTTTTAGCTTCTCTCCACTGGCTCCCTGTCAAGTCCAGAATTGAATTCAAAATCTTACTTCTAACCTACAAAGCTCTCAACAACCTAGCTCCATCTTATATTACAGATCTTATTCTTCCATATTTTCCTAACAGAGCACTTCACTCTCAGGCTGCAGGATATTTCACGGTTCCTAGAGTTTCTAAAATCAGAACGGGAGGAGGATCTTTCAGTTATCAGGCTCCTCTCTTGTGGAACCAACTTCCAGTTTCTGTCCGTGAGGCTGACACATTGTCCAGTTTTAAGACTGGGTTTCCTTTTTGATAAATCCTATAGTTACAGTAGGGTTGGCTTGTTAGGCTTAGACTGCTGGAGGAGAAATTGACTTCATTTTCTTCAATGAATTGTTAAAATTGAATAGTTTTCATTTAATACTATTTCTATATTAACATGTGATTTTTGACCTGCCATTGTGTATCTATTCCTCTCAAACCCAGCCAGTTGAAGCAGATGGACGCTTGTCCTGAGCCTGGTTCAGCTAAAGGTTTGAGGGAGTTTTTCCTTTCCACCGTCGCCTTCATACTTGTTCAAGATGAGAGTTTTGTGATGGAGTTAAACTCAAAGCAGTCTGCTCCTCAGATAAATAATGTTAACTTTTTTATTTATTGATTATTTTTATGTATGAATGTTTCTGTTCAGTGTCCTGAGATGACTTCTGTTGTGACTTGGCGCTTTATAGATAAACTGAAATGAATTGAATTGAAAATTGAGGCCTCAATTTTTAAATGTTGCGCCCCATCACCTACAGTGACGTTCCAGGGCTGAATTTGAACCCTTTTCCATTAGTAACGGAACAGCACGGTTCGACTCAACTCGGCACGGCTCTAAGGCTTTTCCACTAGTGACAGTTTGTAGACCTGGTCCCTTTTTTCATTACCCTTGTCTCTGGGGTTCCAGCCGGGCTGAACCGGCACCTTAACGTGATGTACAGAACACTGTCAGTCACTGATTGGTCAGGGGGTGGAGTCACTAGAGAGATTTGAGAATTTTTCACAACACCAGATCCGCCATTTGCAATAATTCAACTTGAGGAGCGATTGGACCTATTTTAAATATTTTAAAAACAATAATTCAATTCAATTCAAAAATACTTTATTAATCCCAGAGGGAAATTATTTTGTTGTTGTAACTCGTTATCCTCATTTCATTAAGAGATGTTATAGATACTGAAGGCTGTAGGCAGGAAGGATCACTTGTAAAGGTCCATCTCACAGTGGATCCTAAGAAACTGGCTGCAGATGCCGTCCGATCTGTCCACCCAGACTCGGCCAGCCCCCCGGCCCCCCCCGGACTGCAGGACCGCCCGAATGCCGGGCAGAACTCCTCCCAAAGCGACGGCCACTCCCCCCAGAAGTCCGCCGAGCTCCCCATAGCTGCGGACAGCCAACTGTAGGTGCCGAGGGACGATCCTGTTCCTCCGCTGTCGCGAGCCACGTCCCCTGCCAGCTCCAGGATCTCAGTGGTCAGGCACTCGAGCACAGCCGGCAGGTAGATGAGAATGCATCCATAGAACATCCTTTTCAACTCATTTGAGAGTTGGGGCCATAGTTGAGATATTATTTGAGCTTTTGAGATATTAATCAGCTGCTGTTGTTGTAGAAAACTGCCTTGTTGCCATGGTTACGCATCATAACAAATGTCCAAAACTACAAAAAGTTTCAGTAAAAATCCTTCCAGCTGCACAGCATCTGATACCAGAGGAAACAATCATCCAAAAAAAAATGTGATTTACATCCAGAAAAAGAGGAATTAAAGTTTCCAAAAGCAAAATCTCAGAATGAAAGTAACAGAGCTGCTCCAACATGCAGCCACCTTGAGCGGCGCAATTTTCGGATAATAACAACACTGTGGTCTAATGCTGAAGTGCAGGCGTTTTTTTGTGCTTGGTGGCCGACGACAAAATTCAGAACGAGGTAGATGGAGCTCTGCTGGTCTCCCCGGTCCTCTCCACCGGAGCCCCCTCAGGCCGTGCAAGGCGTCATCTCTCCGGGTCCGAGCTCTGCTGGTCACCTCAGAAGATCCTCCGTGCTGCCGACTTTGGGCTCGGGCTCAGGGCCCCGGCCTTGCGTGCTCTGCAGGCTCCGAGCTCCGTTGGTCACCGCGGAGGATCACACGAGCTGCTGACTCACAGAAGGCCTGGGTCTGGGCCTCGGCCTCGCGTGATCATGAAGACCGAACCCCGATCCCGGCAGACGGGCGGACCGGGACGGGTCTGGGCCGGAGGGTGGAAACTATTTTTCAAAACATTTTATGCATTAAAAAAAAATGTTTTTTTTTAATCAGTCAAGATTAAAATACATAAATGGTGCTGGCTTTATCATGAAATCTTGTTGTAACTTTAATGACTTAAATAATCTGTTAAAGTTAACTCAGATAAAAAAATCATAATAAATAATAAATGCAAATAGCGGGCCGGGGGGGGGGGGGGGTCTGGGTGTCTTTCCTCAGAAAATTTTGAATAGATGCGATTTTCTGCATTTTTGTGTATTTTAACGGATTGTTAAACATCTAGGTTTACCTACATTTGTAAACACTTTGCTTCTGTCAAGCATCCTACACCCCTGCCCCCCCACTTGACAGTTCTGATCCCGACGCTGTCCCTGCTCGTTGTTGTCCGACTCCACATGTGAAACCTCCAGGTGCCTGCTTGTGGGCTCCTGTCCATGTACGACTGCCTGTTAGCTCGGCACTCACCCTCACCACTCTTTTAGGGGCGGAGATTTTTTTTAAGAGTATACGCGAAAATGTTACTTGAAGAGGCAGCTCATACGCTCGTAAGTGGCTGTTGTGTTTAAAACTAGTGTTTATGTAATTATTGTCAGTTTACATATACAATATTTATTCGTTCAAGGCAGTCACATTTGTTCATAACTTTATTATTAGTAAGCCTGAGAGTTACCGGATCCAAGCAAACAGTTTTCGGAACACACCATGTCAAAATAAAAGCGTTCCCGGATCCTGTTCTGGCAGGATCCGGCTCAAATTAAGCACAACTTGTGCGGAAGAAATGTGACGTTCAGACTATAGCAGCTGCTTTTTCATTACTTTTTGAAGACGTAACTTCAAATGCAAGATGAACCTTTCACCTCAGAGTTCAAACAGACAGAATTTAGTGTTTTTTTATCAGAACATTGTGGTTTCAGAGGACAGAATGAGTCTTATTATGACTTTTGTTGAAATCTGTTGTCTTCATTTTCCTCCAGAATGTTCCATTATCTTTGGAAATCAAACAAGATGTTTCAACCTTCGTAGAGCACAACTCAGGGCTTGGGGGCCAAATATGGCCCTTCTTAACAACTTATCTGGCCCCCTTTAAAATTTTATTTTAAACTTAAAATACTTTTTCTGCTTCTCATTTTACTTAAAATGGAGCATACTTTATTTAGTGCAGACTTCTTATGACAGATGGCCAGCTTTGAAGCCAAGAAAAAATAGAGAAATTGCATTTGGGAAAATGCAGTGTGAATGCTTATTGCTGAAGAACTTGCTGAAAAACAGCTTAAATTAGCTAAAAAAAACAACAACAAAAAATATTCTGAAATGTATGAAATGGAAGAACAAGCCTAAGTTAGCAGAAGAAAGCAGAAGAAAAAAAAAACAATTTGTTTAATTACATTTTAATAAGCAGAAATGAGCCCAAAAATAGAAAATTAGCTAAAAAGCTGAAATTAGTTGAAACAATTGAAAAGTAGCCGGAATGGCAGAAAGAAGCTTAAACTACCAGAACGTAGTGGAAGGAACTGAAATGAGCTCAGAAAATGTGCAATTAGCTGAAAAAGCTACAATTAGCATAAAAACAGCTAAATAGTAGCTGAAATCGCTGAAACTATCAGAAAAATCTGAAAGGAGCACAGTAAGCTGAAATTAGCAGAAATTTGGGAAAAACAAATTTATCTGGGAACTGCTGAAATTAGCTAAAAATGATTAAAAAATATCTGAAAGGGTAGAACAAGCTGAAATTAGCAGAAAGAAGTTAGAAGAAGCACAAAACTGTTTTAGTTAGCAGAAATAATCTGAAAGGAGCACAAAATAACTGGAAAAAACAGCTGAAATTATCTGAAAGTAGCTGAAAAATGTTGAAATTTGCAAAAGACAGCTGAAAGAAGCTGAAAGAAGCTGAACTGGAACAAAATGTGAAAGGAGCAGTAAAAGGCTGTGAACAGATCTAAAGATTTGAAGGATGTAAAATGAGCTCAGTTCATTTTCTATGAGGAAAAAAGTGGCAGAAAAGGCTAAATATTTCAAAAAGCTAAAATTGCACCAATGTCAAAAGTCCCAGCACCCTTCTCCTGAACAAGCTGAACATTTTGATTTATGATTTGGTGAAATAGACAAAAACTGTGGGACGAGAAAGATGCTGAAAAACGTACGGAAGAAAAATGGATCACAATAGTGTGAATGCTTCATAATTGTTCACACTATTAGTTTAAATTTGTTCGTAATCTTTGATATTGAATCTGGAAAAGCGACAGAGATCATGAAGTGAGGCCGATGAAACTCTTGTAGAGGAACCTTCAAACAAAAGATGACCAGTATCTGACTGGAGCTAACGCGTTGACTCAAACTGGGCCTTGGTTTGAAAAAAGTTTTTAATTTTGGACCTCTTTTGTAACGTTCCTCGAGAGAAGAATCACATGGATCTGTGCAGCTTTTTCAGACATTTACATATAAAAATACATATTTTAGTTTTAAAGGACCAGCTTTTGTTAAGAGATATGTTGTGATACTTCAGATGACCCCCGGAGGTCAACGTGTCGAATCATTTCAGCCTGAATCTTCTTCATTCTGCATCAGAAGACGTCTTCCTCAGAGGAAGCACGAATGTTTGCTCACAGAAAATGAGACTCAAACTAATAAAATTATGTATTCAAGCCAATAGTCTTCTAAATAAATTAAGAGTCATTGTGTTGCCTTTAAATATGTTTTGTGCTTATTTAGTAAACATAAACTAAAAAAATATTATTATTTAAATAAAAAAAATATGTCAAATATCAGGATGCTTTGTGCTTAGATTAAGTGAAAAATAAAGTCATTTGTGTAAAAATAATAAAAATGTTTATTAGCACAGCAATTAAATGAAAACTATTTTAACTCCAGCAGAAGTTGTCCTAATTTCTTCATTTTCTTTTGAATCACTTTCCCTAAATGCATTGAACAAATGAAAATGAACAAATTAGAGGGATTTGTCTCGTCTGTTAGCAAAATATCTCATGCCCCACTGAATGGATTTTAATGAAACGTTCAGAAAACAATCACTGGATGTACGTCTACAGCTGAATAACTTGTGGGCTCAGCCCGACTTAAGATGGCCGCCATCGCCAACTAAAATTAGAAAACACAAAAATGGCTCCAACTCTGCAAATTTTACAGAGATTTATTTTAAACTTGCTGTGGTAGTAGCTGAGAGTTATTCACAGTATATAATCAAAGTATTAATCCATGCACAAGATCTTTGATTAAAACTTCAGCATTGACTTCTGGAGTCAACCCTGTTTTCTGTCAGCAAAATATCTCACGAACCACTGAGTGGATTCCATTGAAACATTCAGAAGTCAGACCTTTTCAAGATGTCTGCCACGGCTAACTGACATGAGCCAACACCTAAACAGCTGTAGTTCAGTCCGTTTTGCAGATGTTCTTCTTTTGGCTGTTCCTTCTTCAGTGGTGTCCACAGTGAGTCATCCTCCTCCACCCCTCTCTGTCCTCACTCCAACTACCTCCATGTCCTCTCCAACTGCTTCCATGTCCTCTTTGTCTTTTTCCTGGCAGCTGCATTTCTAACATCCTTCTGGATATTGAGCTAAAATTTGACGTGGTTTTGGTCCAGTTTGGTCATTTCTCAATATAAGAAGATCTTAAATTAAAGACTCTGGTATCAAAGAGGGCGATACACATTATTACTGTTTTTATGTGACTGTTGTATATAAAGGAAAGAGAAATGTTTTCAAATTAATTGTGTGTTTTGTTTTAAACAAACATAAATGATGAAGTTTGTCCTTTAAGTTCCTCCAGGCACAGAACAGAAATGTTTGTGTTGACCAGCAGGTGGCAGCAGAGGCACGTTGGAGCTGAGGTGCAGCAGCTGTGAAGAAGATGAAGTTCACACTGCATTCAGAGCCTTTCACAAGCAGGACTGAGAACCATGAACAGCTGATGGTTAAAGATTTGTTTTATTCACCGTCCATCACTGGACACACACATGGACCAAGAAATGCCTTAACGAGTTAAAATATAATAAAAAAAGCAAGTTTTATACTTTTATATGTCTAAGCTTACACATGTAATAAAACAAAAGCCTTTTTTTTGCATTACTGCCATGGATTGTGTCCTAATGGGAGTTAGTAGGAGAGACCATATCTCTCCTGTTTTAGCTTCTCTCCACTGGTTCCTTGTCAAATTCAGAATAGATTTCAAAATCTTACTTCTAACCTACAAAGCCCTCAACAACCTAGCTCCATCTTATATTACAGATCTTATTGTTGCATATTTTCCTAACAGAGCACTTCGCTCTCAGACTGCAGGTTTACTTGTGGTTCCTAGAGTTTCCAAAAGCAGAATGGGAGGAAGATCTTTCAGTTATCAGGCTCCTCTCTTGTGGAACCAACTTCCAGTTTCTGTCTGTAAGACTGACATACTGTCCAGTTTAAGACTGGGCTTAAAGCTTTCCTTTTTTTAAAAATCCTATAGTTAGGGTTGGCTCGTTATGCTGCTATAGGCTTAGACTACTGGAGGACAAAGTGACCTAATTTCCTTAAATGAATTGTTAAAATTGAATAGTTTTCATTTGATGTAACATGTGATTCTCGACCTGCCATTGTGTATCTGTTCCTCCTTCCTGCTCCTCTCATCCCCAGCCGGTCGGAGCAAAGGACCGCTTGTCCTGAGTCTGGATCTGCTATAGGTTTCTTCCTCATGCGGGAGTTTTTCCTTTCCACTGTCACCTTCATGCTTGCTCAAGATGAGAGTCTGCGATGAAGTTAGATTCAAAGCAGTCTGCTCCTCAGATAAAAAGTGTTATTACTGTACTTTTTGCTGTATAAGTCACACCCTTTTGCATAAATTAGCATGCCTGTGACTTATACACCAAAGTGACTAAAATACATTTTTTACTCATATCTATAACCCAATCTTTGGCTGAGATCTGACGATTTCATTCATTCTGACATGGAAAACATTGAACACTACCATTTTCAGCCACTAGAGGGCGCTCGAGTAATATGGCAAGCCAAGTGCCTCATTAATGGGTAAAAGTGGCTATTAATTGGACACTTGGCTTGCCATACCCAGCCACCTTCATCTCGGGCTGGAACTCCTGGAGCAAACGTTAAATCAGCTGCATTTTTCCGCGCCGCCCAGGTGAAATGCAGCTGATTTGACCATTAACGTGCATTTAACAAGGAAAAGTTCAACTGAGACGCAC
Organism: Nematolebias whitei; assembly: GCF_014905685.2. Classification (NCBI taxonomy): domain Eukaryota; kingdom Metazoa; phylum Chordata; class Actinopteri; order Cyprinodontiformes; family Rivulidae; genus Nematolebias; species Nematolebias whitei. The sequence goes on from NC_056503.1 coordinate 35,075,101, forward strand.
CTTTATTATCATCTCTAGCAAACAAATAACTGTTTATAAGTGTTAATCTTGTTAAAGTCCTCCCGTGCACGCTCCCGCGGCCACCATTTGGCAACCAATCGATTTTTGTCACAACACCGGTTCACATTTCCGGGTGGTCAGCGATGATGCATAACAAACGCGTCGCGTCATCGGTGACGCATAATAGGTGCGACTTATACGGCGAAGCGACGTGTACGGTGGAATGTACGGTAATTAACTTTTTCATATGTGAATGTTTGTGTTCAGTGCCCTGAGATGACTTCTGCTGTGACTTGTGCTATATAAATAAACTGAGGTGAACTGTGTCTCTGTAAACGTTAACTTTTAGTGTAGATGAAACATTTTATTATTTTCTCTTCAGCCTTTTGGCCACAGCCTTTTCCACGTCGAGCTGAAGCTGAACAGCAAAATATCTCCTGAACCAGCAGACTGATTTGAATGAAACTCCCAGAAAGTAGTCCCTGCCTGTGTTTATAACTGACTGACTTTAAGAGTCAGTTGAAAATGGCCGCCATGGCTGAGCAACAAAAAGATGGCTCTAACTTAATCAGTTTGTTGGTGATAGCTGAGAGTCATCCTCAACATACAGTCTGAGCACTAACTGACTGATTTAGATCCGTTTGTTTAAACTTTGCTGATAACTATTGGAGTCAGCTGTGTCTGTTAGCAAAATATCTCATGAACCAGAGGACAGGTTTCAATGAAACTTTCAGAATGTGATCACAGGATGAACATCTACAACTGATTAACTTTTGGAGTCAACCTGATTCAAGATGGCCGCCACAGCCAACATAATATTGGCGACAACTCAGTCACTTTGACAGAAATGGAGCTAAATTTCATCATGTAATTTAAAAGGTTTTGACCAGAACAGCTATAACTCCTTCACCTCTCATCGACAGATGATTTTAGCTTAAATCTCTGTCATGAAAGGAGGCGGGCGATATGCATTCCTTCAAAGAACTGCTGGCCTTCAATAGTGTGAACGTTTATGAAGCGTTCACACTATTGTGGTCCATTTTTCATCCGTATATTTTTCAGCATCTTTCTCGTTCCACAGTTTTTAAGCGAATTCAACAGATCATACATCAAAACGTTCAGCTCTTTCAGGACAATCCTGCTTGGTGCAACTTTAGCTTTTTTGAAATATTTAGCTTTTTCTGACATTTTTTCCTCATAGAAAATGAATTGAGCTCATTTTACATCCTTCAAATCTTTAGATCTGTTTACAACCTTTTACTGCTCCTTTCACATTTTCTTCTGGTTCAGCTTCCGTGTGCAAATTTAACTTGTTTTAGCTAAATTCAGCAAATTTCAGCTGTTTTGTGCTCCTTTCAGATTCTGTCTGCTAACTACATTTTTTGCTTCTTCTAACTTCTTTCTGCTAATTTCATCTTGTTATCCTTTTAGCTTCTTTCTGCAAGTTTCAGCTTTTTCTACTATTTCAGCTACTATTTTGGCTGTTTTTCATGCTAATTTCGACATTTTCAGCTAATTCCACATTTTTGGAGCTCCTTTCGGTTCTTTTCACTTCCTTCTGGCAGTTTAAGCTTCTTTCTGCATTTTCAGCTACTTTTTGCTTATTTCAGCTATATTTTTTTTAGCCAATTTCCTAAATTTTGTGCTCGTTTCTGCTTATTTAAATCTGATTCATCAAATATATGTTCTTTCTGCTTTCTTCTGCTCAAGTGTGGTATGCTTAGTCTTCCATTTCAGCAAGTTTTTCTGCAATAAGCATTCACACTGTATTTTTTACTTTTTAAATGATTTATTATCAAGTAGTTTACTAAAATTAATGTTACATTTCCAACCAGAAAATATTTTTGAGGAATTATGTCACTAATATCGTTTTATCTGAAATCCTGCACCCTGTTCTACATTTAAGTCTCTTCTAAGTCTCTAAGGTTCTAACATTTGTCTGAAATATTAGATTGAAAAAAAAAAAAAAGTGGAAAAACTAAAGTCGTCGTTTTAAGACGTCAAGCTTTTCAATTAGTCCACGACTGCTTCCTGTTAGACTGAAAAAAATCCAAACTTTATTTAAACATTTTACCAATGAGTCAAATCATCTTCACAATAAATAAATAAATAAATAGTACCGGTTGTGTTGGTTGACAGTTTCATTCACTCTGAAGAAAACACAGAATAAACCAGACAAAAGCATTCAAAACATAAAACCTCTAATTTGCTAAATTATTTCATAATTAAAGGTTTTTCATTCTTCGAAGGAATGTTTAGAAATGACAGAGTTCTAGTCGTTTTGGTCAAATCTTGTAAATAACGTTATATTCGGTTTCTTGTAAAGTTGCCAGATGTTGTGAGACGTGTTCATCTTGGTTCTGGTTGACAGCTGTAGAAGTTCGTCCATTGAATCCTTTCAGGGAGATCCATTATAATCTGCTCAGTGGGTCCTGAGATATTTTGCTAACAGACACATACAGACACAACCTTTGTGAGAGGACTCTGAATACCAACACTTTATATAAACTAACTACAACAACTCCTCATGGATCGACAGTGGTACTTTACATATTTGTGAGTGGTAAAAGTATGTGACCCTCTTGGATTATCAGTTAATTTGAAGGTGAAATTAGAGTCAGGTGTTTTCAATCAATGGGATGATGATCAGGTGTGATCCTGTTGAGTTAAAGAACAGGATCTATCCAAGTCTGCTCTTCACAACATGTTTGTATCATGGCAGGAACAGAGAATTATGAGAAAGAAAAAAAGAGTTGTTGATGCTCATCAGGCTGGAAAAAGTTACAAAATCATTGGGACGCTGATATTATCGGCATGTATCGGCCGATATTAGAGATAAAGTTAAATATCGGCCATTCCATCAAAATAACTCAGATATAAAAGGCTTCTGTTTTAAATTAATTTTTAATTTAAGAAACTGTCGAATATATCTATTAATGCACTACTACTTATGCACTTTTAGTCCACCTCTGTTGGACACTCAAATCAAATCAAACCATGAAAACTACAAAGAACTGAGCAGAGCTTTTCAAATGTACACTTTATTTTAAACAAAAGTACAAAAACACAAACGTCAGATATTTACAATACTTGCATGGCAATGTTCACGTTCTTTGGTCGTTTTTCCAATTTGACGATTTGTTGTTTTTTTTTCACAAGGTAGGCAACAAACAGCAGCTCGGCGACGTGAGGTTATTACATGCTGGGTACATTTTTTATTTTTTCAACCAGATGCTGAGCGAACAACCGATGACATAATTACATTTTTTTTTAAAGGTCTTGCAAGCATTTTATGGACCGTTTAAATCCAGGACAGATCAAAGCAGAGATCTGTGACGGTTACTGAATATGCCCACCAGGATATTTCATCTTGCACGATATAAATAGCATAAAGAAAAGTTTAATTCACACACTTCACAACTACATCCTGGCCTTGATGCGTTTTTTTAATGTTAGCCAATGCTCATAAATGGACCAAAAACTCGTGACAGTCTTCCATCGTCTTCTACACAAATTCGACATAAAAACATGAAGCTTACGTCACAAACTGAATTACAGGAAGTTTCAAAAAGAAGGCGGAGCTACTTTTAGACGCACATCCTCTCCTCGGCTACATAAGCAAACGATCGTCCCTCCACACTGACGGAGCTCAAACTGATCAAATCTGACTTAAAGCAACGGTTCAGGTCCTTTCGAGTCAGGTTCTGTGGAGACGTTATGACTAATTACTATCTTACCTGTTGTGGATAGCTTTAAAGAGTGTAATCCTGACCAGATTGATAAGCTAATGGCTAGTCTGAGCGGAGTCACGATCAAAGAGGACCGCTGTCGTCTCAAAACTATTCAGATCTTGAAAGAATTTAAAGGAACGACGTTTTAAAAGCTTCACGTCGCCGTCAGTTCAGAATTACACAGAAAGCTCAAGATATTCCAGTTGGAAGTGCTGTAGCTAGCCGCCGCCGCCTCCGTTTGCACTTGTATATGATAATTTGGCAAGTTAGGGACGAAAACAAATACAATCAACTCTGCTGCTCAACCACAAAAACAAATGTAGACTGTTCTAACAAAGAAATAATCAACCCAACATTTATTTGTTAAACATTTTTGCGCTAAGTTTAGTTCGATTTCTACTTTTGCTTCTTCATATTTACTCGCTGTGGTCTTTAATACTGTGTTTTGTTCTTAAATTTGATGATGACATTACGTTTTCCTTGAAACTTTAATTATTCCGTCCTGCATTGGGAAGTGCTATAGCTAGCTGCTATTTGTGTTAGCAAACAACCACAAAAATCTGCGTAGAAAGTCATTTAAAACTGAGAGCGACGTAAAGGTCAAAACTAGTGTTCTCTGGTCTCCATTAAGCTCGTCAGTCTGGTCAGAATTAAGCAGTTCCTCCTGGATGAGGTCGTTCAAACGCCATCTACAGCAGGTAAGATGTTGACTGTTCATAACCTATCTACTTCGAAATATCTTATTTGTCCCTTAAGAGACTAGAAAGATAAAACATTACCTCTTATCTGCAGGTTCAGACAGTATGGAAGAAGCATGATGGCAGATTTAATGTACCGTATTTTCCGGCGTATAAGTTGCATCAGTCCCCCCCCCCCCCAAAAAAAAAAAGCATCAAGAAGAGGAAAAAACACAAGTCGCATTTATTATGAGCCACCGCTGATCCGTTGCGTTTATTATGCATTTATTTAATGGTCAAAACAGCTTCATTTCACCTGGGCGGCGTGGCGTCATCATCGCAGCTGAGTGAAGCGAGCGCGTACGGAAGGACTCGTTGCAGTTCTTCGAAATTTAAAGCGTCACTCAAAAATTGCGTTATGAATATGGGAAAAAAATATATTAGTCGCTTCGGCATGTAAGTCGCAGGACTGACAAATTTATGCAAATAAACTGCGACTTATACGCCGGAAAATACGGTAAAACGAGCAGAGTATCTAAAGTCAGTAAAATTAGTTGAACGGTGCGCCGCATTCTCCAAGTAATCCACCTTCCCGTGGCGTGCCGTCGTTTTGTTGAAGTCCACGTAAGAAAATTCAGAGGCAAACTTAACCGTCATTTCATTTTTCTTTTCTTTTTTACACACAAATTCAAAACAAAACAAAAACATGACATTTAACACAAAAGAATGTGACACATTACCTACTTCCTGCAGTCCGACATGGAAATCACATTGTCGGCTTTAGGTTCAACACACCCGTAGCCCTTCCAGGAGTTTCACCTCAATGTTTAAAACGTTTTACAATAAAATGAATGAATGCCGAAGCAAACGGATTTACAACTGCTTGAAAGTGATGCTGAAGGCAGAGGTGGTTGGCCTGAGATGACATGGAGTTAAAAAAAAAGAGCATTGATGGTCAAAGCAGAGACTAACGCAGATCCTCACAGCAAAGGCAGCGGCTCTAGGAGTAACTTCACTCGCATCGACTAAGAAATAAAATAAAATAAAATAAAAAAAGATCCGCAGTCTCTCACTTTCCCGCTTGTTCATTCTAACAAACACGAATCCTAAAGTTTCCACGAGTTTCAGCAGTGCAGACAACTTGTTCCTGTGACGTGCAGTATCTGTTCTGTTAGAGAATAAATGGAGGGGGTCGGGGGAGGGGAGGGGGGTGTCTGGGTCTGGACGTGGGTTTTATTTTTATTTTTGTAAGTGTCTCCCTGAAACCAAACTCAAGCTGTCTTCATCCCGACGTACACGCTTTTGTTTCTCCGGGACAGAGGTGAAGAGAAATGTGCAAAAGTTCAGAGTTTTCACTGAAACGACAAAAACAAAACAAAGACGTTTTTAAGAAATGGTTTTTTTTTTTTTTTGAACATACGTGTTTCAATCATACGAACACGACAAAGACTACCTTTCACTTCACCGTTTCAACAACGGTTCTCTTTACACTTCAGCCTTCTGACTGTTCTCCTCCAGTTTCTTCTCCTCCTCCGAGGACCCGTTCTCCTTCTCACCGGTCTTCCAGCTTCCCTGCCTGTGAGAAAATAAAGTTTTATTACACTTTGTTGCCATCAAGCTCTTCTCGGGGCTAAAGGTTCACTCGGTGGGATATCGGAGTGCACGTTAGACACGCCACTCAAACTGAGGAGCAGGAGGTGAAAACATAAAGTGCAGGTCCACAGCTGGCTTTGTGAGGGGAGAACCTCACCGAGCTGCGACTGACCGACACTACCGTATTTTCCAGAGTATAAGTCACATCAGTAAAAAAAGTGACCCATCGCGTTTATTATGTGTTTATTTAAGGGTCAAAACAGCTTCATTTCACCAGGGCAGCAAGGTGCCATTCATCCATCCATCCACCCATTTATCCATCCATCCATCCATCCATCCATCCATCCATTTATCCATCATCCATCCATCCACCCATTTATCCATCATCCATCCATCCATCGCGGCCGGAGCTGCTAGCGCTCCAGTCTTCCTCCATCTGCACCAGCTGAGTGAAGCGAGTGCTAGGCCTGTCACGATAACAAATTTTCCTGGGCGATTAATTGTCTCTGAAACTATTGTGATAAACGATAATATTGTTTGAAATTTGACAATAATTAATAATTATTGTAATGTTGGATTAATTTGAGTGTAGTACCTCTTTTGACCACCGGATGGCAGTATAAGACAGGTTGAAAAGAAGGATGGATAGTGAGGGAGTGAGCAGCGTGTTTCTTTAAGAAAAATGGGAGGGAGGCTCCTTGATGTGACATGGGCCGTCTCTCCTTCCTGTTTTTCCGGTTCTGAAAATGGCAGACGCTCTGTGTGGTTTGAGCTCTTTAGCATTTTTCACACAAAGCTTTTAATAAAAAAATCAATAAACAAGTTCTCAGCTTCTTTTTGCAGAGAAAAACAACTTTTTACACAAAGGCACGGGTTTCAACTGTGAATTTTGGAGCTTTGACAAGACGGAGGTTTTTTTCCCCGAGGTTGGCCTGTTAGCTTAGCTCATAGCATAGCTGCTTTTAAAGATCCAAAAACACAATTTTGGACGGTTAAAATAGATTTTAAAGAGAAAAGAGAAAGGGCGGGGTCAGTGAAGAGCACCGGAGTTGAGCCTTTTGTCATCCAGTGTCTTCAGTAGAAAGAGAGAGACATGAAGAAACGATAAAGCCGATAAATGAAAATGAGGTTGATAATTGTCATTTATCATGTGATTAATTCATTCAACCTTTATTTAGACAGGTAAATCCCATTGAGCCTCGAGGACTCATTTACAATTTAGGCCTGATTCAATCCACAATTGATTTTTTATTTTTTGCAACAGGCCTAGCGAGTGTGCACGGGAGGACTCACTGTTGCAGTTCTTAGAAATTTAAAGCGTCAGTCAAAAATTGCGTTATGAATGTGGAAAAACGTATAAAAGTCGCTTCGGTGTAAAAACTTATATAAGTTGCTTTGGCGTATAAGTCACAGGATTGACCAATCTATGCAAAAAACTCGGACTTATACACCGGAAAATACGGTACCTGGCATCTAAGAGTTGTGAGAATATGCGTCAAACTTCAGCTGCAGCCTCGCTGAACTCTGACCAGTGAGAAAAGCAGATGCATTTTTATTTACGGCCAAATGTCGATTTTTTTTTTGTGTGTGTGTCCAAAACTTGCAAAATTATATTTGTGGCCCCTGTTGGAAAAATGAGTCCTAACAAGCACAGTCTGCAGAGCAAATAAATAAATAGCTGAAAATATTATTGAGCATAACCGTAAGTTCATCAGGAGCTAAAATAGAATATAATCTTTCTAATCTATTTTTGAACGCAAGTTTTTAACAGGTAGGTCGTCAAAATTAATATTTTTATTTTATTTCAATCTTTTCAATTTCTTTTGAAATGTATATATTTTTTCTCTCGGCTGCTGTGGCGCCGGGAAATCCCTTCGTATAAAGTTTGGTCTCATTGTGAAGTTTAGAGATTCCCCTTTTTAAATTGACATCCGTCCGTCCATCATCTTCCGCTTATTCCAAAGTCTCGGTGTCGGTACACTCTGGTCTTGGTTTCGGGTTAGGTGGTCTTGACTACAACGCTACCACAGATCAAAAACCTGCATGTTAGTCTGCCTTCAGGCCCAGGCCTCCCTTACGAAACAGATCTGTGATCTCAATGGGATTTGCCTGGTTAAATAAAGATTAATAATAAATAAACAAATAGAGACTGGACAGCCTCTAACAACGGGCTCCAAATCCCATACTCACAGAACACCCCCCACAGTGTACCCCGACGAACACGGTCCAAAGACTTCAAGTCCACAGAACACATGTAGACTGGAGGTGCCCACTTTTTAAATTTACAGCTTGAATTCCTGATGACATCATTCCAGACCAATAAAAATCAAGTGGCACTATAAAACCAGCTTAATGTCTGGTCAGGCGATGAATCGACAAGTTTCAACAAACTACGCATCTTTTTGGAGATTTTAGTTCATGAAGATTATTTTGTTGCTCTCATCTTTATGATTTAATCTGCAGCCTTTAAATTAAAATAGGCAGTTTTACAATAATCATTATTTATCATCCGTGTGGAATTTTTTAGACCTGGACATTCAGCCCTGTAGCCTCCGATGATTTCTGTGATTAAACAACTCCCGTTCAGGTGTGAAAAGACGCTCCAGAGCTCTTGATAAGGGTTCGAGACGCCCGCAACAAAACGCAGAAGTGTTCGAGACGCCTTTGAGACGCTTGTGACGACTTTGCAACTATTTTGAGAAAGATTTTGTCACACAATATTATTCTAAAGTTTTTGAATATTCAGTCCAATTAAAAAGGAGCAAATTGTAAAAATGTATGCGGTTGTCACGGCAACGGCACAAGTTGTTTCCTAGCGAAGAAAAGAGAAACAATTCAGAGCATCTGTTTCTGCCGTCATAGTTCATTTCGAAAAGGCTCATTGGAGAGCTCAGCTTTACGTCCATCCGGTGAAAATGAAAGAAAGTAGCAGCAGAACAGGACTTTGATTCATCAGGAGGGTTTTCAGCTGCAAGACTCAAGATGAGTACCGTAATTTCTGCTGTACTTGTTGCACCGCCCTTTAAGTCACATCAGTCCAAATATATCTAAAAAAGTGGACAAATCCATAAATATGTTGCTTCGCCATATACGTCGCATCTATTATGCATCACGTTTGTTACGTGTCACAGCTGTCAACCTGGAAATGTGTGCTGGTGTTGTGCCAAAAATCAATGGGATGCCAAATGGCGGCTGCAGGAGCGTGCACAGGAGGACTTTAACAAGAATTTAACAAGATTAATACTTAAAAACAATTATTTGTTTGCTCGACTTTATAGTAAAGGTGTGTCTCAGTCTAACGTTTGCTTAATAAAAGGACTTTAACGGTGAAATAAGTTGCATTTCAAAAGTATTCACTGCCTCGGTGCTCCGGGAGCACACAGATAGAAAGGAAAAAGAAGGAGGAACGCTGCTCTTTTCTTTGAAATTTAATAAGTTTAACACTTAAAAACAATGACTTGTTTGCTCGAAATTATAGCAAAGGTGTGTTTCAGTTGAACTTTTACTTAATAAATGCACTTTAACGGTCAAATTAGCTGCATTTCACTGGGGCGGTGCAGCTGGTTTGAAGGTTGCTCCAAGCAGCGAGCAGAACGAAGATGGGGGAATACGGCAAGCCAATTGTGTCATTAATAGCTGGTGAAGATTCTCAGTCATCCAGGACATGGTAAATTCAAAAAAGTTCAAGACAAATATAATAAAGTATAAATTATAATAAATAAAGTCCAGTAGTGTTTGTGTTGTACTTGTTAATTTGTTATTATAGCCACGTTTACCTATTACATGATACAATGGCATGCCATATTGCTACTACTACTCTTCTGCCATCAAGTGGCTGAAAATGGTACTGCTCAATTGTTTTTTTCAGTCAGAATGAATGAAAATGGTCATATTTCAGTCAAAAATTGGTTTATAAATATGAGAAAAAAAATCCATAAATATGTCGCTTCGGACGATAAGTCGCAGGGCATGGAAATTATGAAAAAAAAAAGTGACCTATAGGCCGAAAAATACGGTAAAGTAAACTTATCAGTTCAGACTCTTTCTTTGTTCGTTGTGCACACAGCCCTGCACGAGTTACAGACAAACATTAAGTTGAATTACCTTATTTTATTTGGCACCTTGAGTAGACTGTTTTTATAACTACCGTAATTTACGGACTATAAGCTGCTACTTTTTCCACAGGCTTTGAATCCCGTGGCTTGTATTTGTACAATGCTGCAGCTAATTTACGGACAGTTTTTTTTTTTGACGGGCTAACGTGCTTTCTGCCGCCAAAACATTTGGACGCTCACATAGCTGTCCAATACACGTCTCTCTTGGGGGGTGGGGCATCGTGACTCAATGAGACTACCTATATAAATAAAAGTTAAAAAATAAAAAGTCTGACCAATGAAATTACCAAACAGGTCACAGTGGACCCATGAAACAGGGAGGGGAGGAAAGAACGGGGAGTGGGGGGATCCATCTACCCTTGCAAGTAAAGACCAGATTAAAAATCTTCTCGTGTCCTCAGAGTGGCTTATAGAATAAGTGGATATTTATTTATCCAACAGAAACCTTTCTCATCATCATTAGAAGAAAAGCAGCTGAAAGAATACGTCACGAGTTCAGTGAGCTGCTGGCAGAAGTGACTTTATGAACTCAAGACAGAGGAACATTTACAAACATTCAAAGAGGACTTCTTACTTGGACTTCTTCATGTAAATCCAGTACGCCAGGCCTATAACCACAGCTGCGATGAGGAGGCCGACTACAACTCCAACCACCAGCTGGGTTTGGTCTCCGTCCTTCGCCGTGTCTGCAACAAAAAAACAAAACGAACGTCAGAGACACGAAACGCATCCCTCTGTGGCAACTAAATCCCGATGCGTGTGGAAAACCAAAACGACACTAGCGCGCTTTAAATGCGATGATGAATGGACACATCTGCACTGCGCATGATTATGAATTATTGATCGAGCTGTTTCATGACGTCTCGTCAGTCAATGGGAGCATGAACGGTGTTGACGTCTTGTCAGGATGCTGGTAGCTCCGCTCCTCTTACTCTTTTGTTAAAACACGCACAGAACCACTAGTGGTACAAATCCAAGGTGGTGGTCAAGATAAATGTTTATAGAGTCCTCTTTCAGCGGAAAACACATGAACCCCGCCACCGCCATAGATCTTTCTCTTTCCCACAAGCAAAAACGCTGCTACGACTTACCTTGTTTATCCATTCTCACCTCCTCAAATACTGAAATCAGATATAAAATCAAATTAGCGTCCAACCGAATAAAGGAGGGAGTGGGAGAAAAAAAAAAAAAAAAAACTACTACTCTATTTCTACTCTAGATTAACATGCAAATAGGGAGCAGATTAAATCCAGCATCCCAACATACACACACTTGAACTGAGCGAGGTGGAAAAGAGATGTGAAAAGCTCTCCCGAACAGAAATGAGACCAAAACAAAAAGAGGAGCACGAGATCAAATCAACGTTGCACACGCTCAGACGCCGATGATGAATGAGAGCAAAGTTCATGCATCAGTCACATTCTGAAAATGGTGGGTGTGGCTTAATCAGGATCCATAAAACAACATGTTCACAAATAAACATTAAAATCTACTTTACTCAACGTCACCAAGAGTTACTGAGACTTGACGTTAATGTGCTACAGTACAGAACAACGATTATTTGATTTAACAGAGTTCACATCAGGCTTAAAACCAACATTGCATAAGAAACATTACAAACTGATTTAGTCATTCGGTTAAAGAACGTCAGGTCAACATGCAGACAGAAAGAGTTAGTGCATAAACACTTGGAGAACGACAGATTTTTGTAAAAATAAAACACAAAGTGGACAGAGTTGGGAGGGTCATGCTTTCACTTTTTACTTACGGGAGGACACGCTTATAACTTTGGAATCGTTGCCAAACTCATTAAACACCGTGCAAGTGACATTAAGGTTCGTAGAGGGCTCGACCGCGATCTTGTGTGCTATATTGCCGTTGGGGAAGGAAGTCTCATTAAGCTGTAAAAAAAAACAAGGAGGAATTCAGAAATTAACACAAATCCCTTAACAAATAAGCTCCATCTTATATTTAGGATTAGGGATGCACAATATTATCAACATATCGGTATCGGCCGATATTAGCGATAAAATTAGATATCGGATATCGGCCATTCCATCAAAATAACTCACCGATATAAAAGTTTTAAGTAAATTTTTACTTTAAGAAACTGTCAAGTATATCTGTTAATGCACTACTACTTGTGCGCTTTTCACTTGTCGCTTGTGAACAGGTTGAGTTTAGATTTGTGAAAATTTACACATTTGCACTGTTCAAGTGTTGTCATTGTGTTAGAGTAAATGTCATGACGTTAAACATAATCCAAGTTGAAGTGTTACATCATTTTCGGCTCCCTTTGTGGCATCTGCATTTGGTAACAGGCCAAACTGACAAAGACCTGCAGAATAATGTATTTTAATTCCACAGCAGAGAAAGTTATGTAGTGTCTGTAAGTAGGTCTAGGGGGGAAAATATCGGTATTGGTGATTGGCCAAATAAGTTTTAACATATCGGATATCAGCCAAAAATCCAATGTCGTGCATCCCTATTTAGGATCTTACTGTTCCATATCTTCTTAACTGTCAGACTGCAGGTTTACTTGTGGTTCCTAGAGTTGATAAAAGTAGAACGGAATGCAGAGCTTTTAGTTATGAGGCTCAGTGCTGCTGTCTACAAAGCAGACAACACAGCTGATCTCACTGCGTTCTTGTAAACCTTCCTTTGATTTTTGCTGACACGCTTTTGTCACAAATCACTCCATCCTGTCTGGACTGTCGTCACCTCTTTACCACACTCCCTGCTTCCCTGGACAGATGACCAGAAGTACTTGAAGTCCTGCACCGCTGTGGCTGCTGCTCCTTGTAGCCTCCCATTCACACACGTCTGTAAAGCTGACACTCTGTCCACTTTTAAGACTTTCCTTCTAGATAAATCCTATAGTTAGCGTTGGCTGGGGTTTCTTGAGCTCTCCGGCTTAAGACTGCTGGAGGAAAAACTAAACAATCTGCAGTCTTTACTGTAGGAGTCCTAGAGTTGTCTCCCTACAGCTACAGGCACCAACAGATGCACACCTGCGGATCAGTATCCTGATGAGCTGCAGTGATGACTCCTCTTCCCATGCTGGTGCATTGTCTGCCTTCTGGTAGTTGTGGTCCTGGCCACATTTGTGTTCCTATTGTTTACTGCTAAACTAATTCCTTGCTCCTGCGTGTTTCAGCATACTCCTACGCACTGGACCTCCTCATTTCTCTTGTGTATTAATTGGTGCTCTCTTCAGCTGCTCCTTGCCACTTGCCCACCAGTTACCTGCAATCCCTCTGGGACCTCCCTGGACTACTACAGGAACCATTCGACCCTCATCTCTATGAGAACACCATCTTCTCCGACAGTAAGCCACAAGAGATAATCAGAACTAACCAACGTATCCTCACACTAACGGTCATCCTTGCTCTCCATGGTTCCAGTCGCTCCCACCGGGGTTGCAGTTCTACAGTTTACATTATTTCACTTATTGTAAATAAACACTGTTAACTTTACTACTGTCTTGGAGCTGCTCAGTTCAGTCACAACTATTGTGGGCATTAGAAACCGCACATTTACTCAGTCTTTTCTCGATGGTTATACATGGAGAATTACTATAAAACATAATTAATGTTGTCGTTAAACTGTTTTTTCTTTGTCTTTCGTCCCATAGAAGCTACACTTGGACGAGTCCTTCACTATTTGTCCATGTCTCTTTCCTGTCCTCTTTAATCTCCAGCCGATTGAGACTTATGGCCGTCTGTCCAGAGCCTGGTTCTGTTGGAAGTTTCTTCTAGTCCAAAGATAGTCGTTCCTCTCCACTGTCGCCAACAGGCTGCTCAGACTTGACTCCTTCCATAGATAACTTTAATTAATTGTCATCTTATAATACACTGCATGTTAATGCATTCTATTGGATTAACTGTAATTAGATTTGAATGTGTATCAGATTTAGATTTATGATATGGACTTTTTTTTGGTACATTGCCCTGAGATGACTTTAGTTGAGAATTGGCGCCACATTAACAAACTGAAGTGAACTAAGAAGAAAGGTTGCAGTTCGTGCCACTAGGAGGCACTGTTGGACAGACGAGTGACTGAGCCTGCTCCATGATAAAGGAAAAACCAGCCTCAGGGATGTAGACTTGTGAATCTCTGAGGAAAACCCCAGACACAAAGACAAACTGCCAACACCCCTTTCCACATCCTCTCCACCGACACACGAGGATGGAGCAGGTTGGCGTTTCGACGAATGAGCCTCGGTGCAAAGTCCTACATTATTATTTATTTTCACCGTTCATGCTCAAAGAGGTGCATTACTTTAATTGAAACAGCACATTTCTGTAAGTGACGGCACATTCCCAACTGATAAATGATTGCGCGCAGCCTCGGGTTGTGCGTTTTATTTCTCGTGAAACAAATCCCGCTCACGGCCCCGAGCTCGATACGTAACTAACACTGCTTTCTTTGAGCGCCTCGCCCATCAGCGTGCACGTAGGTGGACCACGAGAACAAAGGGGGAAAACAATATATTTATTTATAGTATTCAGGTGGAAAATACTGAGTGTAAAGCCTGAGGGGGAAATAAAGTTCTGCTCTCTTTTGAAACACTGGGAATAACCCACCTAGAAGAGTCTGGACTGGATGAGTTCAGGCATGTTACAAATAGACAACAACTTCCAGGCATGAAACAAGAGGGTTTTCACTCCCTCTGCCAAGCAAGGTAGGCAAGAAAAAAATGACAGCTGCTCTGATGATTAGTCACTGGTTTGTTTAAGAAAGAAAAATACAATTATACCTAAAGAAACATGAAGGCATAAAGCAGACATTGATCGGTCTTTGATGTACCAGGTAGACCAGGTATGTTTATTGTAAAGGATGTGGTCAAAAGGTATTTAATGTAAGAGTTGCCACTTGACACAGCAAGACCGCTGTCAGAATGAATCGCCATGACAACAGGCAATGATTCACAAACAAAGTAATAAGACTTTAGCGGCTATAAGGAACAGAAACACTAAAGGCAACCTTTTCATTGAATGGCATGAAGCTCAAGGTGATCAGGTGAATAAAGAATGAGATGTGACTTAATAAATAAACTAAATATAT
>NC_056503.1:35090683-35115007 GCF_014905685.2 Nematolebias whitei
ATACACATTACAAAAAATTGCACTGAAGGACCTTTTCTATGTTTTACTTGTGAAAATAGGCAGGTGATAGACTGATGGGTTACAGGTGTCCTAGATGTCACCTGTGACTAGGCCTGTCACAGTAACAAATTTTGCTGGGCAATTAATTGTCTCAGGAATTATTGCGATAAACGATAATATTGTTTGAAATTTGACAATAATTAGTACGTAATTATTGTCAAACTTAAGAAGAAATGTTGGTTAATTTTTTGTGTCTAGTACCTCTTTTGACCACTGGATGGCAGTATAAGACTGTTTGAACTGAAGGATGGATAGTGAGGGAGCGAGCAGCGACTTTCTTTAAAGAAAAATGGGAGGGAGGCCCCTTGACGTGACATGGGCTGTCTCTCTTCCTGTTTTTCGGTTCTCAAAATGGCGGACACTCAGTGTGGTTTGAGTTCTTTAGCATTTTTCACACAAAGCATTTAATAAAAAAATCAGCAAACAAGTTCTCAGCTTCTTTTTGCAGAGAAAAACAACTTTTTATACAAAGGCACAGGTTTCAACTGTGAATTTTGGAGCTTTGGCAAGACGGAGGTTTTTTCCCCCGAGGTCGGCCTGTTAGCTTAGCTCATAGCATAGCTTCTTAGCTTAGCTGCTTTTAAAGATCCAAAAACACAATTTTAGACGGTTAAAACGGATTTTAAAGAAAAGAGAAAGAGACGGGTCAGTGAAGAGCACCAGAGTTGAGTCTTTTGTCATCCAGTGTCTTCAGTAGAAAGAGAGACACAAAGAAACAATAAAGCTGATAAATGAAAATGAGGTTGATAATTTTCATTCATCATGCGATTAATTGATTTATTGTTTATCGCAACAGGCCTACCTGTGACAAAAAAAAAAAAAAAAAAGAATGCATATCGCCCACTGCCTTGCATGTCGAGAGATCTCACCTGCCTTATTAGCACTCAGAGTATATGTTGGTGATGACTCTCAGCTACTACTACACTAAATTTTAACCCAATATCTGTAAAAATGACCGAGTTAAAGCCTTTCTGATTTGCAAAAGTTGATTTTCTGAGTCAGCTTTGAATTGGGAATAGTCTAGTTACTCGATGGTGGATGTGAATCAATGATTATTTTTAAGAGTTCAGTGAGATATTTTACATGATCGACCGGCATTCATGATGGCTAATGATAACGTTTGTTTCTTTATTTGTCGTATTTTTGTTTTGGGGATTTTTGAAATGATCCAATGTGTCTTTAAAACATCTTCAACTGAATGTTGGTTTTTTTTTAGCACATTTAAACATTTTACTGGTTCCTTGCATGTTTGTTCGGGCAAAAAAACAGGTGACACGCCACTTAAAGGACAACAAGTAACAAGATTTGAACTTTAACCTTATCAAAGTGAATACATTTAGAGTTTAAATCTGTGAAAGAAGTTTGATTTATTTCAGCTTAGTTATCAGGATTTAAATAAAAAGTTTTACTATAATTGTCTGCTTTCACACAGTTAAGGTATCTGGAGTCAGGAGATTGCACAATTACCTCAGGTAAACAAAGTTAGGATTACTCAACAGCTGACGATGAAGATGAATTACATTTGTCCCTCCAGGAACAGTTTTTGTCCTAAAGATAAAGGACTGTTTGAGGTTTAGACACTGTTTCTGGTGGTTCCGTGTGGACATGAGATGCAGACCCCGTTTACAACACTCCAAAGTTTTTAACAGATTTATTTTTCTGACGATGCAGCCGTCTATTTTACGCATCCCAACTATAACTTTGGTCCTTAGACTTCCGCTGTCCATATAGAGAATGCAGTTGGTGTTATTGGGATTGTCACTAATAACTATAAGAAATAATGTTTATGCAACGTTAATTGCACGTCTTATAATTACCGCAGTTTTACACAATGTACATGAGCATATCAATCAGTGTTGCCAGGTGTACGATAATTATCGTATTTGTACGACAATTTTGCCCACTGTACGATTAATAATCCCCCAAAAGGTCAAATATACGATAATTTGACCATTCCGTGAATGTGTGGTTGTTATCGGTTGTCATCAGCCTCTCGCAACGGTTTGTCTGAGTTTTTTTGTGAACCCTGAAGGCATCTGTGTCCGCAAACAGATGTACGGTTGGCTTTTCTAAATGTTACGTACGAGTGACGTGTATGCGTTTGCCTCAGAACAACGGCCATGATTGGCTGAATAGTCCGCTGCGTCCGCCCCATGAGTAAGGAAAAGAAAAAAAGAAAAGAAGAAGCAGAGCCAATCTGGAAGCGGACCCATCACTATTATAGTGCATCAATAGATTTGTTATTCTGGTTATGATGGGTGTATGATAATTTCCCTCAAAATACGATAATTTTATGTCTCTAGTAAGATAATCCTACATTTCTCACCTGGCAACACTGATATCAATAATACACATTCACATACATGGAGTTGGCAACAACTGATGGCGTATCAAGTTCTTGAAGGTGTATTCCTAGTCTCAGTGAAATATTTAATCTTTGCCATTTCGGATTACAAGCCAAGGGGTTTATATAAATATGGGCTGGGAAATAACTGACTAAAGACTAAAACACATAAAACCCTCTATAAGGCCAGTGGAAAAGTTTCTTCAGGGCTACTGTAGAGACATGACATAATTTAACATACCGTATTTTTCGGACTATAAGCCGCACCGGATTGATTATAAAGCACAATATCAATGTACGGATCTGTTTTCATACATGAGGAACGTTAAGCGCAACAAAACAGATAATTCAAACTTTAGTCAACTCATTCACAATAACCACATAAAATCGGTTCGAGGTCAGCAAGCACAACCAGAATTCATCCATAAGGTGCACCGGATTATAAGGCTCACTGTCGATTTTATAGAAAATTAAAGGGTTTTAAGTGCGCCTTAATATCCGAAAAATACGGTAATAAAATAGCTCCATCAGTAGCCATTTACCGGTTAATAAAATGTTCTTATTTTTACTGAAACACTCCACAACAAAAGATGTTCACACATCTTTCAATAGATCAACCTCGATGCTACACACTGGAACATTAAAGCGATGATAAAAATCATCTCATTGTTCTGTTGTCACAAACAGCTGCTCAGTGAGTGTTTTCTGCAGCTCTAAATCCCACCTGCTGTCACACCGTAATCACAGGTGTAATCACTCATGTCTGTGGACGGTAACGTCAAACTGTGCCGTGGCAATGCGCATCAAGCACTCAACCAAAACAAAACCCTCCACTGGCACTGACATTTCACATTTACAGCTACATCAGACTGAATTATGTTAGTGGCATCTTTTTACTCTTAAAGTCCACCGAATCAGATGTATCAGAAATATTTCCTAGTTTTGTGAAACCTCTAAGAAAGCCCTCCCTGCCTAGGTTTCATCCTTTAATTTTAACATATTCAAAACAAAATTAATACTACTTGTACCATTTATGATGTTGACGTTTAGATCACTTCTAACCCAGTTCATTTCCTTTTATAATGTTCTCCAGCTGACAGAATGTTAACAGACGATTGAGCACAGGCGAAAGATCTTTACCCACTATGAATAAATGTATGTGCACTTCTGTAAAATTGATGGATATGACCCTGGGAAATTGCAACAATTATGCCTGAGTAAATTTCATGTAATCCTGATAAAAAAAAATGGGTGAACTTTAAGCGTGTGAGTGTGCATACCAAAGTGCCATTGACGCTCCAGGAAACAGCTGGTTTTGGGTAACCTTCAACCTCACAAACTAATATTTTCTGCTGGTCATCTTTGTTTGACTCTTTCAGGTGTTTGATGACAGGAGAACCTGCAACAGCACAAAACACCTCAGATACTTAAAACAACAACAAAACAAAAACAATAGACTCGTCATGGATGCATTTCATTTATAGCCAGCACAACAAAAAAGGTTAAATCGTGTCATCTGGATCAGTTTCTGTAATTGAGAAACGTTTCCTCCCCCATCCAGAGGACTTCCAAAGTCTACGGCCTGCCAAGACCTGACTGAGGAAGTCCTCTGGATGGTGGACGAAATGATTCTCACTTAAAGAAACTGGTCCACAATTTAACCTTTTTTGTTGTTATATACCTGGATGACTGTGCTCAGTTTTAAAAAGTCACAATTTTAAAACCACTAAATGTTTACAACATCCTGCAGTCCAAATTCAGTTTTCAGATATGTCAGAAACTGAGTTTTTCTCCAGTAGCTCAGATCAGTATGGCCCCGTACCCCACCTTTTGCTGCAAGCTGTCAGTCAACTGTATGATAGCTGAAAGAGAGGATTTCCCCTGAAGACCGTTGACTGTATGAAAATGTTTCTGGTAGCAAAAAACACAAACAGTTCTGACTTGATTACCATAAATGCACAACCTATTACTGTTTTTAAGGTAACACCGTACTGAAGCAAACGGGCAAATTGAAGGCAGATTTATCGTTTCCACCAATTAATTTAACAATGTGCTGTGAAATTTTGTTATAGAAGTCAATTTTCCATTTTTCACTTAATCATATCTACAGGTAAACTCAACATCTATTACACGCTTTACAAAGTTTACTGGTAAATCAAACATCCTACTGCAAGATTTACCGTATCTATTAGTAAAAGAAACCTACTGTGAGATGTATTGTGTCTACTGGTGACTGCACAACCTACCGCAAGATTTAGCGTGTCTACCGGTGAAATCAATTACTGAGATTTAGAGTCTGCTGATAACTAAACAACCTACTGCAAGATTTACAGTGTTTACCAGTAAAATTAATCTACTGCAAGATTTATCGTGTCTACTGGTAAAATACTGTAAATCCACTGCAAGATTAACCATGTTTCATTCAGTCAACCTTTATTTACACAGATTAATTCCAATGTCTACCAGTGAAATAAATTGCAGAGATTTACCGCATCTACTGATAACTAAACCACCAAGATTTACAGTGTTTACCAGTAAAAATAATCTACTGCGAGATTTACTGTGTCTACTAGTGCAAGACTACAAGAGTGCAAGACTACTGCAAGACTATTTACTGCGTCTTGCAAGGCGGCTGTGGCTGAGTGGTTAAAGCAGTCGTCCTCCAATGCGAATGTTGGGGGTTCGATTCCACCAGCAGTCACATGCCGAAGTGTCCCTGGGCAAGACACTGAACCCCTCATTGCCTCCGATGTGTGTCCCATCGGTGTATGAATGTGAAAAAGCACTGATTCGTCTCTACAGATTCAGATTAGCTTTGTAGAGATGTAGTAGAGTGCTGTATGAATGGGTAAATGAGGGCACAGATTGTAGTGTAAAGCGCTTTGAGTATCTTGATAAGATAGAAAGGTGCTACATACGTACAGTCCATTTACCATTTTACTAGTGACTACACAACCTACCGCAAGATTTACCGTGTCTACCGGTGAAATAAATCCACTGCAAGGTTTACCGTGTCTACAGGTGAAATAAATCCAAGGCAAGATTTACTGTGTCTGCCAGTGAAGCAAATCCACTGCAAAATTTACAGTGTCTACCGATGAAATAAATCCACTGCAAGATTTACTGTGTCTGCCAGTGAAATAAATCCACTGCAAGATTTACTGTGTCTACAGGTGAAATAAATCCACTGCAAGATTTACCGTGTCTACAGGTGAAATAAATCCAAGGCAAGATTTACTGTGTCTGCCAGTGAAATAAATCCACTGCAAGATTTACTGTGTCTACAGGTGAAATAAATCCAAGGCAAGATTTACTGTGTCTGCCAGTGAAGCAAATCCACTGCAAAATTTACAGTGTCTACCGGTGAAATAAATCCACTGCAAGATTTACCGTGTCTACAGGTGAAATAAATCCACTGCAAGATTTACAGTGTCTACCGGTGAAATAAATCCAAGGCAAGATTTACTGTGTCTACAGGTGAAATAAATCCAAGGCAAGATTTACCATGTCTACCAGTGAAATAAATCCAAGGCAAGATTTACAGTGTCTACCGGTGAAATAAATCCAAGGCAAGATTTACCATGTCTACCGGTGAAATAAATCCAAGGCAAGATTTACCGTGTCTACCAGTGAAATAAATCCACTGCAAGATTTACCGTGTCTACCAGTGAAATAAATCCATTGCAAGATTTACAGTGTCTACCGGTGAAATAAATCCAAGGTAAGATTTACTGTGTCTACTGGTGAAATAAATCCAAGGCAAGATTTACAATGTCTACCGGTGAAATAAATCCACTGCAAGATTCACCGTGTTTACGGCTGACTAAACAACAACTTTTGAGATTTATCATGTCTAGCAGTGTTTTAAACAACCTACTGGAAGATTTTGAAACTTGAGACAAAGTTTAGTTTAAGACAATAACAGTATGTTTTATCTTTTCTGTTTTTATTGGTGAGTTATACAACAAACTTCAAGATTTATTGGGTCTACCAATGAAATAAACAATCTACTGGTTGATGATTTATTAAATGTGGCAAACAAAAATTTCAGGTTTTCATTGTTATTTTACAAAATGGGGTAAAAAATATATATATTTGTTTGTTTAAGTCTCTCACCTTAACAAATCACAACTGATTTGAGAAGTTTTGAGTTTTAGTTGAAACAACATTTAAATTTATTCCCAATAATTATTAAATATTTCACCTTTATCTTGAAAATACCAATAGTTAATGGCAATAAATTGTTTTTAATATAGTGTCATGAGTGGACGGATTTGAAAGCGTCTGTCAACACATTCAGTTGTTTTCTCACTTTTCTTTGTGTGTTTGTGCATCAAAATTATAACTTATTAGTGCATAGTATTACAAATATTACATACTTTTTTTTTTTAAGCTTTTAGCTACTATTCAGCAACTGTTGGCTAGCTTTATGTAACTTTTGGCTATTAGCTAGTCATTTGCTACGTTTAGTTAGCATTTAGCCATTTTTTACATTTTGTATTACGTTTCTTTTAGGGTTTTTTGGGGGGTGGAGTTCTGCTTTCTTGAACAACTCAGTTTCAGCTTCTTAAGCAAAATAATTTAGCTCAGCATTCACATCGTATTCTTGCAAAACATGATTTTTTTTCTAGTTTTTATTTATCTTTTCTTTAAATAAATAAACAAATTTTAAATTTTTGTTGCTATTTTTTAAATCATTTTTCATTTTGTTCCAGACTTCTGGAGCTTTATTACTTGTTATTAGGACATAAGTGAAATAAAAATCTTCCCATTCAACTCTGAGCAACAAGGAATTTCCTTTAAGCCCTCACCTATGACAACCAGCTCAAAAGACGCTGTTCGCTTGAGGTTCTCCATTGTCACCCAGCACTCATAGAAACCAGAGTCTGAGTAAGCAAGCTTGGTGAAATTGGGCTGATTGTCCTGTTTAACATGGTTCTGCATCAAACAAACAAACAGAAAATCACACTTTTTATTGACAGGCACAAATATTTCTTCATTGATTTGCGCTTTGCTCTATAGAAGATTGCTTTTACCTTTGTCCAGTAGACCTTTGATATTGTGGAAGAATTGATCTGAAGAGTTATATCCAAGGCCTTGCCAGCATGCCTGACGATCTTCCCAGATGGGCTTAAATTGATGTCCAGGTCTGAGAAGAGGAGAGGATGTTGATAAGGTGGTTCGGGGATTTGATAAGGGTTGAAACATTTCTGTTGTTAAACCACACAGCTTTGCACTTGGCTCGCAGCCCTGCAGATGCAGCTTATTAGAAGCAGTGCAGTTGACACAACACTTTTCTTCTCAAACAGGAGAAGACAGTCTGGCAACGAGAGATATTAGAACTTTCGTCTCTCTTACAGACACTTCTCACTGTCATTGTTGCAAAGAAGTCTGCAGGCAGGGAGGGAAATTACATCGACAATGCTGCAGGCGTGTGGCTAAATTGCAGTCGTTTTTCAAACAAACAAAAAAAAAAGAAGATGAAAAAAGTTCTTACAGTTGACTGTGATGTTTCTGGACGCTGCAATTGAGGGGTCATCAATTAGAGAGCACTTATATACACCACTGGTGTTACGCGAGATATTTGTGATGGTGTAAACGTCTCTATTTTCCACTTTTACAACGTTTCCCTACAGAAGGCATACAAAAACAACAGTGGGTTAGCTCAGCTGGTATACTATCATATATATTGCTCTAATAAGCACAAAGAGAAGGAGTTTCCAACTGTTAAATGAGATTTTAAGGTACCTTAAGGTCAAAGTTAAAGCTAGTAGGAGCAGGGTTCCCATCTGCAACGCACTTCAGAGTCAAGTTATCTCCTTCTACAAGACGATCCTGAGGAATGACCTGAAGATCAATGTTCTCTGTGGAGTCTGCAAAGAAATAAAGGATGGAAAGTTTGAGTAGAGTGTGAGTGTGTGGAGTGAAGCGTGTTCTCTCACTCAGTCTTTGTATCCACTGCGCTGGTTACGACCACACTTAAAATACAGTGGAGGAGATGGCTGAATTACTGTCATAATCGGAGGCACTCGACCAACGAATCCCTTCAAAGCTCCAGTGTTTCTGCTCCATCTGAGGCAAAACGCTACACGGATTTCTAACAAGAAACAGTTTCAGGACTGATGAAATCTTCTCTGGATCACACTGAGCAGGTCACTTCAGTTACTCGTGCTGCAAAAATCTGTCAGGATCTTTGTTTTTCAGTGCCTATTTTTCAGGTTTGGGTGTTTATTTTTGTGGTTGTGTTACCGTATTTTTCGGAGTAAAAGGCACATTTAAAATCCTTTTATTGTCTCAAAATTCGACAGTGAGCCTTATAATCCGGTGCACTTTATGTATTAATTCTGGTTGTGCTTACTGACCTCAAACCAATTTTATGTGGTACAACTGAACAATGTTGAGAGTTATTGTGAATGAGTTGAATAAAGTTTGACTTATCTGACTGTTTTGTTTGCTTAATGCGCCTTATAATCCAGCACGCCTTATAGTTTGAAAAATATGGTACGTCTTTTGTTGTTCTTTTTTTTTTGTTGTTCGCTGTGTTTCCAGCCTTTTTCATTACTTCTTCTCTGCCAGCTTCTACTTGTTGAGTCCTGCCCCGCCCACTTACACCTGTTCCTTGTTTTGCTCAGATGTCTCCATTCGGCTCATCAGCCCCTGCCTGTTTAGTTTTTTCATCGGTCCTCCACAATAGTCAGGCACTGAGCTTCATGCTCTGTCTGGTTCTCCTTTTAATATTTATTTAGATTGTACTGCCACACCAGCTATTTATTTTGTATTGTTTTTTTATGATAATGAAATCTTTGTTTTCATTTGAGCTTTTTCTGTTTCTTGGGTCTGACTTCTATTACAAACCATGACTAAAACCCAACAGAAACCCACTATTTTTAAAGCTAAAACCTCAAATGAGTCGTTGCTGTTGCCAGTTCTGTTGGATATAATAAACAAAAGGAGAAAAGGAAGACAGATGCTTTTTACCAAAAACCGACATCTGGTGAGCCAGACTACCCTTGAGGGTAAGTATCTCTTGGGGAAGTCCATCGTGCCTCATTACCATTACCTAATTACCAAGACTTGTATTCTGTTGATGCATGTTTTAATTGTATTGTATTTAAAACTAAATTGGATCCATTAAGACAGCATGGGTTTGTTGGTGTAGGTTCAGGACATGGCCGTGCAAAGAGTGAACAGAGTGAGAATGTGGTAGACAGCCAACAACTTCCTCTTTGACAAACTAGCCAATAAATATAACTGTAGCCCCTGAACAAGTTTTTATAGTCTTATTGCGATCAGGCAGGAGACTAAGTGGTGTTTTGGTGTAGATAATTTATGATTTTGAGGTACGGTAGTCCCTCACTTGTCGCAGGGTTACGTTACAAACACCCCCACAATAGGTGAAAATCTGCAAAGTAGGGACTTTATATTTATTTAGGTATTTATATATATATATTAAGGCCCTGTCCAGGGGCCATTCTGGGTGGAGTTTGCATGTTCTCTCCGTGCATGCGTGGGTTTTCTCCGGGTGCTCCGGTTTCCTCCCACAGTCCAAAAACATGCATGTTAGGCTGATTGGTAACTCTAAATTGTCCCTTGGTGTGAGTAGAGAGTGAATGGTTGTTTGTCTCGTTTGTCTCTATGTGGCCCTGTGATGGACTTGCGACCCATCCAGGGTGTACCCCGCTTCTTGCACAGTGATTGCTGGACGTGGGCACCAGCAACCCCTGTGACCCAAAATGGAATAAGCGGGTAAAGATAATGGATGGATGGATATATATTAAGGCTTTATAAACCCTTCCTACACTCTTGCAATGTTCTTGACAATGTTCTAAACGCTCTAAAAGAGCACAGCGAAAGAAAGCAGACAAACTGATGATACGGTTACTGAGCCAATCGCCAGGGCGGGCTGGCCATCGGGAGCAACAAGACATTTCCCGGTGGCCTGGCCCGCTTTGGGCTGGACCAGTCTCGGGTCAGGTTGCGCTTGATTATTTATAATAAACAATCCCAGAATCAACCGCTCTACTGAGCAGTAGTGATGGGGAAAGACAGACCCTGCCCCCTCCTTTCCCTTTCTAAGGCTGTCTGTCACAGCAGAGCAGAGACATGCAACAGGTGGTGCACCCGCTTGTTCTGTGTCTCTGCTCTGCTGTGACAGACAGCCTCAGAAAGAGAAAGGAGGGGGCCCCTTGGCGATCACTGAGCAGGCCAGGCCACTAGGAAATGTCCCGGTGCTCCCGATAGCCAGTCCACTCCTCTGCACAATGCTCTGATTGGTCGCCTTCCATCAATTAGCCAATTGTGTGTCATGTACAATGTTATGTTGAAAACCTACAAAAGAGAGAGTCTGTGAAAGTTGAACCATAAAGTATTGAGGGACTACTGTACAGCGACACAATATTACATCTGAAAACAACAGGAAGTGAGATGAGTGACTTACAGGTGATGGTGAAAGTCATCGGAGAGGACACGAGGTTGTCACCCAGAGGATGGTCGGCTCTGCAGGAGAACTGGGCGCCTGCGTCGGCCTTTTCTGCAGAATACTCCAGCGTGGACATTGTGGTGGACAGGCCGGTAACAGAGTCTCCTTCCACAGAGTTTTTGATGGAAATCCCTGGACACAAAACAAACAAGTGCAGCCTGAAAACACTTAACAAGGTACAGCATTGACCAAAACACACACACACACACACACACACACTGACGGCAGACCAGCCCAACTCACTGCCGCTTAATACTTTACACCTGTTGCTCCAAATATATATGGGCATCTGTGTATGTAATATTTATAAACATCAAAGTCTGTTATCCTTCCAAGACGTGCAGTAGGATGAATAAGGCGCACCTTTCCCATCAGCCACCAGGGTTTTATTGTTTCTCAGCCATGTGATGTTAGCAGCTGGATTAGCATCTCGAGCAACACATTTTCCCAGCTGTGAAACGAAACAAAGTCAAATGGTAAAAACGGGGAGAAATATAGTCATAAATCTGCAGGGAAGAATTAGCATTACATTATTATTTTTTCCAAATGACCCAACATATGAGCAAATTAGCTTTTTTAGTGCCTCCGCAGCATCTGAGGAGTAAAGACTTTTCCACGCAGCAAACCATGAAATGCCTGAAGCATTTCTAAATCCCGTCCAATCCTCGGAGTATTCTAATTGCTGTAGGGAGGGGGGTTCTGCTCTTTACTAATTTATGAGAATCACTTCAAAGAACTCATTACTGTAGTAACATTCATGGACTCTGTTATAGGTCTCAAGACACCTTAGCACAAGTTGGGGTTTTCCCTCGGTGTGTTGCTGCTTAAAATAATGTATGCATAAGCAATATTTATCATCAAAAAGTCCACCTTCGTGAGTTTGCCAAACTCCAGCTCCACTGCTTTGTCAGAAATCTCCACGCCTGCAGGCGACTCTGCAAAATATAAAACGTGTTAATGAGAGAGGTGGTAGTAGAGGCAAGGCTGACGCTCCTGTCAGTCACAGTGGAACTTTAAAACAGATTATTTAGTTTTGTTTTTATGCCTTCCTTCAAAGTGATAAAAGCCTTTTGTGCTGGTAAAAGTCTACAAAGCTTTAAATCCACATAAAATGGATTTATTCTGTCCCACAGAAAGCTCCCGAGTAGTCTTTGGACAGGATTGTTAGTTGTTTTTTTTAAAGACTTTTTTTGCATTTCATTTGTTTTATGACAACTAATGGGACAAATCGCATCAGACAGTGTGCGTTAAGCTTGGATAATGAGTTTTAAATATTATAATACTCATTCACATATATGAATTTGATTAGATTATGTGACGAGCGTTTCCGCTGCAGGGTTGGTTTTGTCTCCCACCAAAGCAAAACACCTGCTTGTAAAACTGAACGTGACTTTTTGAATCAGTTTCTGCCATCGTAGCAGTTTTATGTATAGGTTAAAAATTAACCAGCAAAAGTAGCTCTGGCTAGCAGAATTAGCAGCTAGCAGAATTAGCAGCTAGCAGAAATAGCAGCTAGCAGAATTAGCGATAACAACTTCTGTTTCATTAAACAGGGCGGTTTTCTTTTAGCAGCAGGACTTTTGGTACAAAGACTATTCAACAAAAATGTTAATTTCCAATCATTTGAAAATGGTCAATAAATAAAAAGAAGAAATATAATATACTCCAAACTAATAAAATGCTTGCTAATGTTAGCATTCATTATGAATTACTGCCTTCTACAGTACATAATCTCATTATAACAACTAAAGGCCCCCACATACTCGGGCGTACTGTGTGTACTCCATGAGCCGAGTCTGTCCGCAGACGGTTGAGACTTCATACTCGAGCGTACAGATTGTCTCTGTCTCCCGGCATTTTACAAAGGTGTCCAGCCAAGACAGCATAAAAAATAGGTGGGGACACCTCCCTTTGCCCCATCCCCACTTTTTCCTCTCTTCTTCTTTCTTGCCTTAACAAATCTGTCTCTGAAGTACTTACATTTAGCTCAACAAAGTGCCTCGTCCTTACCCAGGGTCTGAGCTATTTTCTCCTGCTCTTCAAAATGTGACTCCATTTTTGTCCACAAGATGGTGCAGATTCTCAACTTTTATCTGACAGCGGTTGGTGTCGCATACAAAACAGTTCGACGTGAACAGTTTCTCACTGGGCAGTTTATTGTGTGAGTACACGTATGTAGTCAAAAAAAATAAATCTTTGTGCGGACATGTCCGGCAGACATCCGCTTCGAATCCACGTTGAGTCTATCTCGAAAACGTGCAGACTTCCGCGGAGTGAAGTAAGCCTGAATATGTGGGGGCCTTAAGTTTTGCGTTTTTGTGTGGTGTACGAAACAATACTACCAAACACAGGAGAAAAAACCAGGAAGTTGAAGCCACAGAAGCCCCGGTGCTGATTTTTGTTTATTCACATAGTTCTCAACGTATTGCAGGTTCTATTAGTTCTTTAAGGCTTAAAACAGTTACGCTGTGACTGACAGTGCGACAGGTTGTTAGTAAGTTCGGAGGGTTTGTAAACCAGACTTTTGTATTGACGGTGTAGTTCCACATCCCTAATGCACAGACTGGCTCCAAAACAATACAGCACCCAAAATAAAGATTTTGGCTTTCAGTTTAAAAAAAAACTGGAAATTAATGGAGTGGCTTGATCCATATATTATGTTGACATTTATTAAACTATACTAAGACACTATTTGAGTTAAAAATATATTGGGAACCATATGAACGGCTGTCCCTTTGGTCTTTTTTTGTGTTTGTCTTCTGGCTAGTGACTTAACTAACACAAAAACGTGTGTTTTAGGGGATTTTTGTAAAAAAAAAACTTAAAAAAAAAAAACTGTTCTAGTAAACCTTATTTTTTTCTCTAGTGAATCAAGAACATCCAGATGTCCAGTACATTCACTCCAATAAGAGTGCAGAACTCTCAGTACTTGCTATCAGGACTCTTTCACTAAAACACATGTAACTTACTGTTGATCAGCACGTTAACTGGGAATTCTCGGATGTCTGAAGCAGCCACCACCATGCAGGTGAAAGTCCGCGCATCGGCCAGTTTGGCTTTAGAAAGCAGCAGGGTGAAGTTTGTGGCCATGCTCACACGGCCCAGGTAATCATCTGTGGCGTAGTTTGAGACGTTCTGGTCTTTCTGCTTGACCAGCAGGTCTCCAGACTGGGCATCTCCTTTGTCCTGGAGAGAGGAGCAGAGAGGAGCTGTTTCTGATCTCATTTAAATAAAAGCAAACATGTGAAGTGTCGTACGAAGGGACAGATATATGCTCTAATGCACATGCTGTCAGACTGGGCGTGGTTCAGACATGAGTGGCTGTCACACGGATGTCACATTCCTGAATTCATTGACCTCTACTGCGACTTACATATTTCCATTTAATCATCACGATGTCTTTTGCATTAATCGTTCCGTAATTGCAAGGGATGGCCACCGTTTTTCCGTACAGTCCGGTAACGGTCTCCAAAGCCGTGACTGTAAAAACAAAAAAAGCACAGAGATGTTTAATGTCTTTAGGAAAAAAAAATGATCAAGTCGGTTTCAACATGAAATCAACATCTTTGGCATAATTTTTTTGAGATAGGTTTCTTCCATCCTAGCTCAGACACTTGCTGAACATGTATTTCCCCGACCACCACACTTGTTAGGACAAAGACTTGTCTGTAGGCTCCCGATGCAGAACATGCCCCGAGAGGTCCTGCTATTTTACATGAAGGCAAACTTATTTGGAAAATAGGGCAACAGGGGTTTTAAGGTCAGCAATTCAGAATCCTGAATAAGAAAAACGAGGAAACGTCAGCAGAGGTCATAGAGCCATATAGAACAAACGCGAGCGCTAAATAAAAGGACCGCAAAGACTCAACGTTTCCACATTCATCTTTTGTTTAGTGACTGAATAAAGATAAAGCCCTTGACTTTTGTTGTGTAGGATGCACTGATTGCTTGGCAGGTGACCAGAATCCACCCCATTTCTGCTTCATGAACTTGACCGAAACAGACCTGGCGCCCAACAATCCTTTTCTTGGTCTGAGAACGCACCATAAATACACAGCTACTCCAGCAGTAGTAATGAAGACTGAAAGTTAGCTAGCAGTACAATCTGTAAATTGTTGTAGACCAGTGTGACACATAAACAGG
The DNA here is from genome assembly GCF_014905685.2 of Nematolebias whitei. Classification (NCBI taxonomy): domain Eukaryota; kingdom Metazoa; phylum Chordata; class Actinopteri; order Cyprinodontiformes; family Rivulidae; genus Nematolebias; species Nematolebias whitei. The sequence goes on from NC_056503.1 coordinate 35,105,710, forward strand.
TGACAATTCGAAATTTATCTTAGATCTGAGAATTGCAAGAAAGAAAGTGTTAAAAAAGGTTCAATAATTAGTTTATGACAATCAACACGGTATCATTTGTCATGCATACCCTTACAATAACGTTTATTAATGGTTGAACAGTTGTTACCGAGAATTTTTGGTCAAGGGTTATGAACGGTGGCTCAATAGGTAGAGCTGTTGCCTCTCAGTGAGAAGGTTGCCAGTTCAATCCCAGCCCAGGACCTAGGAATGTGCGATATGGCATAAAAGTCATATCACGATATGTGTTGTGAAGGGTGGCGATAACGATATATATCGCAATATGTTTTTGGTATAAAACTTAATAGGAATTTTAAAAAGCATAGGGTGTCCTTTTGCCATCATATATTTTGAATTAAAAAAATTCCACTACTAGGTCCAGAGAGTTTTTAAATAATGAACAAATCAATAGGCTTCTTGCTTATAGTGCAAAACAGTGCAAAAAATGTAGTTTTAGCCATATGTTTTACACAAAAGAATATGTTGTTAACTCTTAACAGTTTCCAGTCTTCTCACTTAAGAAATGAACATCAACAGAGCAGCATGTTACACTGAAACACTTCACCCTCCAAACCTCTAGTGGGCGTCTCCTTCCGTTTTAATGGAGTTGACACAAAATGAGTCTGTGGCTTTGACCAGAGGGTCTCGCAGTAAAATCACACAACACAGCGTTCTTTTACAGATCAGAGAGCAGGTTTCTCTAAAGCTGACCAACGCTTACTTTAACTTTCGATGGGAAAAAAAAAACTTTCGACGGAACTCAGCGTGTTGCGCATGCGTCAGAATACGGCAACACTACGGCAAGCCAGCCATAGCTAGCTTGTAGCTTCGCTACTTAGCTCTCGAAGAAAAGACTTTAACGCCACTTGCGCACAGTTTTCAACTAAAAAAAAGTAACGATTAAACTGAAAACTCTGATTTTACATCAGACACAGCATTACTGCGGTTAGCCGGTAGAAGACAGATCTCTATCATAGACTAAATTTCTATCGTTTCTACCGTGTATCGTTTATATCGAACATTCCTACCAGGACCTTTCTGGGTGGAGTTTGCATGTTCTCTCTGTGCATGTGTGGGTTTTCTCCGGGTACTCTGGTTTCCCCCCACAGACCAAAAATATGCATGTTAGACTGATTGGTAACTAAATTGTTCCTAGGTGTGAGTGACAGAGTGAACGGTTGTTTGTCTCGTTTGTCTCTATGTGTCCCTGTGATGGACTGGAGACCTGTCCAGGGTGTCCCCTGCCTCTCACAAAGTGATGGCTGGACACGGCACCAGTGACCCCTGTGACCCAAAAAGGAAGAAGTGGGTAAAAGATGATAGAAGGATAGGTTATGAATGTTTTTATATTGTGACTGAGAGCATCTTTCCCTCCTGTCAGGAGATCTTGCTGCTCTGCTGTCTCCCCAAACATTCTCTTATCTTGACCTGGAGGCTGACTCGTGGTGCCTCCTCGACGCCCATAAACCATTTCTGTGCTGACAAAGTGTGTTGTGACATCAAAGTGCATGCTCAATAATCCAGGTAAAAAAAATCCAACAAAGATACGTCAGCTCCTCTGGACGATTTCTTTCTGTGTTGTTGTGAGCTGGGATCACAGGAGGCTTCAGGACGAAGGAACGCCCACTGAACTCCATCAAACTGGTAATGTTATAAAAGTCAGCAGTAGACTCTGCTCGGGTTCATTCGCTGACACTGTCTCCATGCATATGTATTATTTATATAACTTGTCCTGAATGCTTGCAATTAAAAAAGAAAGTTAAAAAAAATCTTCACCTGCCGTGAGTTGTGGTTCTTTTGAGGAAACAATGTTAATGAGCATGAACTTTGTTGTCCAACAACAGTCCAAGGTCCCATCCACAGAATCAAGGTTTGGATAGACAAAAACGTGATATTTACAGTTTTTAGTGGATCTGCAGGCGAACTGTCAAGACTTCGTGCAAGTTAGTTTGCTGCGGCGACCCTGAAGAAAGGAGCGGCCAAAAGAAGAAGAAGTGGATCTGCAGGCTCCAGATACGAAGCTTTTCAGTAACGGTTATGTAGTCGTTTTAACCGTTTTTGGTGTTTTTTTTTCTTTATCAGTCTTTGGGTTTTTTTCTGTCACATCCCAGAGTTGAAGCTGTTCTGTACAGAGGAACGAGCTAAAATTCCTCCAAGCCGGTGTGCAGGAATGATCAACAGTTACCGGAAATGTTTAGTTATGGGTGGTTAGAGGGGTGATGTCATACCAGATACTGAAAGCAAAGGCATACTTTTACCACTCACAAATTGTAATAATGGATCATTTTCCTCAATAAATAAATGACCAAGTTTAATATTTTAGTCTCATTTATTTAACTGGGTTCTCTTTATCTACTTTTAGGACTAGGAAAATCTGATGATGTTTAGGTCATATTTATGAAGAAATATAGAAAATTATAAAGACTTCACAAACTTTCAAGCACCACTGTACATGGCAAAAATAATCTACTTTTGTGTACAGCCCGAGGGCAGCAATGGTAAATGTTTTTCTTGGATGTTGCTCGTCTGAATTAAAATGTCAAAAGTCAAGATAGTGAAAGTCAAAATCACATCCTGAAGGTATGGTAAATGAACCGACGTCATTATACATGTATGTTCTATTTATAAAAAAAAAAAGTTTAAAATGCTCTGCTTGTCTGAGCAAGTTTCAAAACTTTGGACTTCATATTTTAGAAAAGGCAGTGGAGGAAATAGTATGTAAAATATATGGATGCTTCTACGTGTTTGCCTTTTTCCTTATTCATCCCAACCTGGAAAATATTCAAACTAAATCGGATACTTTTCAAGACTTCACAGAAACACTGTTATTTTTGGTACAAAAAAGAAGACAATTTTATATTATAATATTTATTAGATCAACATTTATTATTAATAGAAATCCAGTTGTTTTATTCCACCAGAATATGCAGTCCATTTTAATTTGTACGGAGAACTCACAAACAGGCAAAAACTAGAATTAGTCAATCAGAACTTTAAAAAATTACATATATAAAAATTTAGTATCAGTGTATATAAGAATATCACCCACAAATAGCCATCCCAGTTGACAAAACCCTTTATATGTATACTGGACATAGCAGAACCCACAGAGCTCTAAAATAAGTTCCTCTTTCAGCCCATTTTTTAAATGGTCATGGACACAAATTGTCGTGGGGGATGGGAGGACGGTGCCAGCAGAACCGTCTCAACAGGCTGCGATGAGGAGTTAGAGCCGGAGGGCTGCAGGGGAGAGGAGGCTGCCACGTCCCGACTGAAAATGAGCTGTTGCTCACTTTTCTGGCATTCAAATGTACATTTTCAGACCTCTCGGAGTTCAGCCTTACGTAAATGTGAGAGTGGGCGTGTGGGAGAATAAATCTGACAGATCAAGTCCAAAACAGTTCGGCACCCGAGAACAAAGCAGTGGCCGGCCGTTCTTTGTCCGCTGAAACTCTGACAAGTCATGTTCGTGTATTTTACAAGACCCGAACGAAGACGCTTGGATATTTGGCGCTAGTTGTCCATGTGCACGAGGATAGGTGGCATAGTTGGGAGTGAATTTGCTGTGTGCGTGATCCTCATTTGAATCCTGTTTGAATGAAAGTAAATACTTTTACTATGGTTACCATTGTCCACGTTAGGGCAGAGTAACAACAGGGACCCTGAGGGTTTGCTCACTTAAATGTGGTCAGGCTGAGCTGACGGGTTTTAGAAACTGCTTGTTTTCAACCACGCCTGTTTTAGTTTGCACACTTTTCGACAAATTCTTCCAAGCCTCAGCTTCAAATCAGAATTTTAAACGAGTTCATGAAATAGTTAGACGTTGCTGTGATGTATAACTTAACTAAAGACCCAAATAAATCACACGGCTTGCCTAAAAAGAGCAAGTTCTGCTGGTAAAGTCGTCCTTCTGACACTCAGGCTTGTCACTCATCGGTATGAGCTGTCAAACAAACCTAGACTGGCTCTGAACTAAACAGCAAAACGTCTCTTTAAAGCTCCGACATCAAGGAGGATGACAAAAAAAACAAAAAAAAACAGACCGACTTATTTTTAACAGGGAATGTTTGCCTTATAATGGATGCTTCTGCCTTTTACATGACTGGGATGACTTCATTGCCCTGTGGCCACTTGTTTCACTTTAAACGATTAGTTAGACGTTTATAAAATTAATGTGCTTTTCTTGCAGAGAGTTAGATGACATGACAAGATTCATACGTCTCAGAGACCGGGAGAAAAAGCTGCTTGTTTTTAGGAGTCTCGCTGATAAACACATTACTCTTTGTTCAGGATACAAAAGCCAAAAGCTGTGATTATATTTACGAGGCCGAGGCTACCTCTTTCCTTCTCCAACTCAATATTTTTCCCATTACTTTTGTTTTAAAATCCACCTTTATTTCTCGCTCGGTACGCGATTCAGTGTAGACGGAAAAAAACAAAAAAAAAACAATGTACTTTGTTAGTGATGACAAAGACTGTAGCTTGCCTTGAAACAGACAATATCTAAATTCACCGCTGTAGTTTCACGTCTGTTTCTCAACCAAGATTAGTCAATAAAAGACACAAAGGATTTGTGGAGGCTGTTCCTTAGCCCCCCCCCCCCCCCCCCCAAAAAAAAAAAAAAAAAAAAACAGCTTTCCAATCCACTGCCAGTCCTCTAAAAGAATAAAAATACATCTATATGAATCTACGTGGACCTGGAATTGTACCCAGTCTCTTTATGTGTGTTCATAATCGTCCATGTAATTCAGATAACTTTTAAGATGGCTTTCTCAATTTGTTAATACAGTAGTCCCTCGATTATTGCGGGGGTTACGTTCCAGACACCCCTGCGATAGGTGAAAATCCACCAAGTAGGGACATTATGTTTATTTTAGTATTTATATATATATTAAGGCTTTATAAACCCTTCACACACTTTTGCAATGTTCTAAACTCTCTAAACGCTCTAAAAGAGCACTCAAAAAAGAGAGCAGACAGACTGATGCTATGGTTCCTGAGCCATCGGGAGCAACGGGATATTTCCCGGTGGCCTGGCCCGCTCAGTGAGCACCGAGGTGATGGGCCAAAGGCTCGGTTCTGGTCGCACTTGATTATTTTAAATAAACAATCCAGCAATAAACTGCTCTACTGAGCAGTAGTGATGGGGAAAGACAGACCCCACCCCTGCCCCCTCCTTTCTCTTTCTGAGGCTGTCTGTCACAGCAGAGCAGAGACATACAACAGGTTGCACGCCCGTCTGTTGTATGTCTCTGCTCTGCTGTGACAGACAACAGTGTTGCCAGATAAGAGTCGAGGTTTTCCAGCACACAAATCTGTTAAAAATTGCCACATCACACAAAAACCTTACCAATCAATATATTGTTATATTTCCTGTTTGGACATGAACGCACATCAGTACAAGCCAAGGTAAATTAACACTATGTGGCAAAACGCAACAATCCAACAAAATCTGCCCAGAGTTGTTCTCCGTAAACACCTCTGACCCAGCCACCACAACATCAGATCCAGTGAGTGTCACGTGACACATCACATACTGACGTGTTTGCAGATGGATTCATAACAACCGTGTAGCATGGGGTCCTTCATGATGCAGGTGGCCCTCTTCCTGCATCTAGAGGTGTAGATGTCTGTGATGGTGAGGAGACTGATTCCGACAGATTTCTGTGCAGCCTTCACCACTCTCTGCAAAGCTTTTCTTTCTGCAGCTGTGCAGCCTCCATGCCACACGTTGATGCTGGAGCACAGGATGCTCTCCACTGCACACCTGTAGCAGGAGGTGAGGACTGAGCTTCCCAGACCAGCTCGCCTCAGCCGTCTGAGGAAGTAGAGTCTCTGATGTGCTTTCTTGATCAGGCTCGTATGCACTTGTATAAGAAACAGAATTAGCTTATGACACAGTATGATTTGTGAAACTTGTGTGGTTAACAAAAAAAACACAACTTTTTTATTCTGTTTCATCTTAAATTGCTTAAAGATCAAGAATAAAGTTGATATATGCAAATTCTTCTTTTGTATAAAGAGTATACAAGTGTTTTCGTATGCACACATAATTTATGTATTTGGTGCATGTGCGGAGGCATCCTGTAACTGAAATAAATAAATCTTTGATATATTGGTAAAAAACGTGCACAATTATTGTTTTGTCAGTTAAATGAGAATTTATTTTAAATCTCAAAATGATTATAACAGCCACAAAAAGTCAATGCAACGAAAACACCTTATCCATTTACAGTGTTTTAAACATAATATTATTTAACAAGAAGTTGTAGCAGCTTTTCCTTGATGAAATGAGCCAGTTTGATGGACGTCATAATGTCAAGCAACACATACACAACAACATAAAGAACAAGGAGGCTGATATTGGTGTGAGGTGGAGTAAATCTGCGGCGGTGGCTGTAATCAGCACTGACAGCTGTGTCCGTGAAGCAGGAACAACTTCTACAAGCATCAAAGCAGAGTAACCCACCCCCAATAAAACCGAGAAGCACGAACGACTACTGCAGGACTTCACCCACATGGATACAGTCCCTGCATCCCAATGAGACTTGGCGACATTTACTAGTGACAGCATGGGACAAAACAAAACATCGCATTTCAACCGTTGACAGATTCACCAGGAGTTTTTTTTTCAGCTAGCACAGAGATAAGCTCTGTCACTTGTCAACTTTATTACAAAAATGTCCTGCTTTGAATCCTCCCATTGTGTAGGGCACCTGAAATCGTGGCGTTCATATAAAGGATTTAAAGTCTTACAAACTAACTTCAAAACTTCATGTCTTTTTAAAAATATTTTCCTATGTTCTCATTATAAAGTCACATTAAATCAAGTTTTAAAGAATCAAAAGGCAAATAAAATACTGCTCATCTGTTTGCCTGGATCACACAAACTACATTCTAGTGGTCAAGTGGATTCCAAAATTTGGTATGATTCAGTTAAGATTTCAAGGTATACTATACCTCAGTTTTTAAAACACGTGGTTTCAAAACCACTATCGAATACCATCATGTTGTTCTTGTGGTTTTCACAGATTTTAATGAGTTGTTCAAGGAGGTGTGGGGATTTTCAATTCCCCTACCTCCTGCCAAACACTCTCTTGTATCAAGGGATCGAGTAAACAACAAAAGTAACAAACAAAGAAAAAAATGGGAGGTTGGCTGTTTGGTTGGTTTCCTAAAACAGAAAAATACTGTCAGATGAGATTTAGGTACTAAGAGACTACATGTATGCTCTTAAAAACAGCTATACAATTTTACCTTGTCTACACGTAAATTAAAGCATTTTACAGCAGGATTGCTACCACAGCAGATGAACTGGCTACTATCACAAGACAACATAATAATAATAATAATAATAATAATTTATTATGTGTTATCATCATTGTATGTTCCCATGCAATGGCGGAATTGGCTCTCTGCATTTAACCCATCCACCACCAGGTGGTGCAGTGGGCAGCTATTGAAAGCGCCCGAGGAGCATTTGGGGATAGGGTGTGCTGCTCAGAGACACCACGAGATGTGCAATGACTGGGGATAGAACCTGGGACTTTTGGGTCCCGAGTCGGCTGCATCTTGTTCAAGCATTGGCATCAGAAGCATTTGTATTGTGGGGGGACACACTGGTGTTGGGGTCTGGGGGTCCTCCCCCAGAAAATTTTGCAAAAAGTAGATGGCGTTTTCTGCATTCTGGTGTATTTGAACAGGTTGTTCAGCATCTATGTTTACCTACATATGTAAACACTTGAATTGATAAACTATTTTAGAAAGCACGGCACAAGAAGTAGTCTGACAACTACTTTCTTTGTGTGAATAGAGCACGCTCCGCTTTTCTCATGCATCCGTAGCGCTAAGCTAGTGGCGTGCAATACATGTGCGCTAGTTAAGATGCTACAGACATTGCGCTTCTCTCATGCATCCTAACCCCGCCACGTCCCACCCAGGTCAACAACTGCTAGCGAGCAACGCAGAGGTGTTTCCCCCCCTCCCCGTCAAGTGACCTTGGGGAAACACTGCATGTGGTGTGGTGGCTTGTTGTAGGTAACCAGGAAAACCTGGAGTGGACTTTTAGTGATTTGAGTATTCTCCTTTTAATCAAGTGGAATGGATTCATTCACGAAACAGCGCTGGGTGAACCAATATTTCATGGTAAATTTGCCGGGGGTGTGTGTCCAAATAAGTATTTCTTAAATGTGAGGGGAACACATCCCCTTCACATACAATTGTTGTGATGCCTATGGGTTCAAGTACAAACATTACCTCACAACAATGCAAAGCAGGAATAAATAACTATTTATTTTAATACTTTTACGTTAATAAGCACTTACATAAATAGTCTGTGTGTGAAATAAAGCACCTTTCCCTCCCTCTCTCTTTGTATTAACGTGTAAGCGCACCCTTTAGGAGTAGTTTGCAAACTTTTTTTATTTCCACTAAAATATGCAGCAGGTCTGCAACTTTGCTTTACTTTCTGTAAATGAAGACAAATGCTGATTCGAGCGTTTTTTAAGGTTTACCTCACATTTAGAAAAAAAAAAAAAAAATCACTTTTTCAATAACGATAAAGCTCCATGTGTGTACAAGGTGGTTAAAAAAGTATTTTGTCTGTGCTAAATTCCAGGAACAAAACACAGACAGCTATGACTTAGATGGCAAAACAGCTAATACTAGTAATAATTCAACACCACCAGGAGCACAACCCCTCTTTTATAGCGGCTCTGCTGTGCACCAAGCTACAAGAGTTACAGTGACTACCGGTAAAATAAACAGCCTTCAGTATGCTCGCAGCTGATAACCCAGCTAGTTTACTAGCTAGCATCAGCAAGTCTGAGTGTCAACGTTCCTTCACAAGCACGGCATGAATTTTCCTTCTAATTAGCAGTTTTATTGTGTAGTTAAATTTGTGCATGCTTGTATGTTCTCACCATGTACACATGCAATTTGCTGGGGTGTAAATTTGTGCCTGCCCCTTTCTGCACATCTGAATTTCGGGTGTACACCGGTGTGACCCACCTGAAATACTCATCCAGATAGTTGGTTTGAACGCAGCATGCTGATGGAGCGATCCCACCCTCTGCTATTTTGTCTCCCTGATGGAAACCTAATGAAACGTGCAGGTTTCTGATCCAGGCAGAAATGATTGCACGAGCTGGGCAGTGGGGGGGGAAGGCTAATGGAGACATTGTGAATATATAGACGGGGGGGGGGGGGGGGGGGTGGAGGGGCCCCCTTTGCCGTAATAAGGGGACGGTTTCAAGAGCGC
>NC_056503.1:35115107-35156807 GCF_014905685.2 Nematolebias whitei
CTTCTTTGCGATATACGGGGGACGTTTTGCATACGTGTCAAGTTTGATGACGTCCAGCTATATTTCATTTTTGGAGGTATTTAGGGTGCCAAAAATAATCTGTCAGTACCTTGATTATGTGCCCCACCTGTACGCTTCAGTGCCTGAAAAATAAAATGTTGAGGAGAAACAAAAACATGAATGTTTTTCAGAATCTAGCTGGCAAGCAGGTCCTCATGATGTATAACTGTGCTGGGAGGCAAACCTCTCAGGAGAAAACAGAACACAACCTGCTAGATGCGTCTTAAATTTACTAAAACAACGAATGCTTCAATGACGTAACAAGCAGGGCAGCGATGGAAAAGGTTATCAATCTTCCTGTATAAGACGTGTTGCATGTAAAAATCAAACACATTTTTTGAATATTCAAACAAAGCTGCTTTTAGTGTCTTAGAGAACATTAAAAAAAGGGGTGCACATTAAGGAGAAAGGCATTAAATCTGAAGATTACACTTTTACAGAATGAGAACTAATCACACACGTTGAGTTACAGACTGCACAGCTCGTGCTGCTCGCTGAGATAAGGTAATCCTTCACAACAGACGTAGGTGAACAGCGGCTTCACGGTGACAAATGTTTGCACACGTTAATACAATGCATGTGTTTAAAAAAGATCAACTTCAGAAGTTATCTACTTGATGATGGGGAAACAGGAAGTGATAAGAGTTTAATAATTTTGTACCAGCCTAATGGTTTAACCTTGTCGGTGCGTGTATGGATTTAAAAAGCCTTTAAGATTACAGTCTTCTGACACAACATAGAATGATAGTGTTATTAATGGTGCGTTGTCATATTTGAATTTTAGAAATCACTGATAAAAATCATATTTGGTTGGGTTAGTCAGTTGAACTGTACCATTTAGTGTTTAAAGGCCTAGCATGTTAGGGATTTAAACCAGAATCATCTTGTGTAGAGTTGTGACAAAATCATAGCAATTTAGTTTTTTTTTAAACTTCAAGTGCAATGGCATGCAATATTGTGAGACATCGCGCTCCAGGTGCCTGTTGTGAAAGATGTTGAGCTACTACATCAAACTTTTGCTCAATATCTGCAAATTAACCTTTTTTTCCCATCACTCGCTCTGGTACGAGGCGAACGCATTCTCTTCCCTCTCCTGCTTTTTTGCTCTCTGTGTCGGAGCTCCTATTTTACACATGTTCCAAAATGAAAACTACTGTTATGGATCTAACCAACTGGACTTTCGAAGCAATCGACAAAATCTTTTCAACAAAGGAACAGGTTCCTGGAGAGCCCTCATGTTCTGCTGAGAATCTCAGGAGGACGCTGAAGACATATACAATCGGATTTACGATGACAGGTTTCGTGCTTTTTGGAATCGGCTGGTTCCTGGTCTGTCAACATACAAAGAAGACAGCTGCAGCTTATTTGGCCCTCATCAGGCTGCCTGCTTGTGAAGATTTGGTTTATGCTTTGAGGACTTAAAATCAGCTGATTTACGAGCTAAACCGTAAGATGGAAGCGATTTGTGAGAATGACAGGCCACCTGTGGCTTTGGGACTTGCCAGCAGGAAATGACCTTGGAGGTGCTCGTAAGCACGGACCAGTAGAATGTATCCTAATCTGGCCATTTTGGATCTTGAAGGCACCAGTAAGACTCAAGGCTGACGAGAAAAACAGTCTGCCTGAAAAAATGAACAATCGTGGCTTATCTGAATCTGAGTTCCCCAGTTGGCCTCAAAAACAGGCCGATTTATCAATTTATCCTGGGAAATGTGTAAACTAAGGAAAAGCTTCATCTATCGCACCTCCCCCCCTCCCCCCCGAACTTCTACGGAGGCATATCAGAACTGTACCGGTTGACCGTCATCTTATCAGGACTATGGTCTATCTGGAAGTGCTTCATGGACCGCCTCTTTATCAAATGCATATGTAACGTCTATATAAATGTGCTGCTGGCAGAATTTTTTGATGTCTTAATCGTGTCCTGACAGGACAAGGTGTGGAGATCCTTTTTGCAATGCCACTATCCTCTCCTCATGGCTTTGTCCCTTTTTCTATCAAAAAAAAAAGTATTCTGAAAAGGATAAGAGGCAGTGCTATCGCAGCAGCAGCTACGTGCACTCCGCCCATCTTTCGGACGTCTGTGCAGACATATTCTCGCTGTATCTTGGTACCATGATAATAAAGCTTATTTTGATTCTGATTTTTGTGTTGTGTTCCTTATTTCCCAAATAAGATGCAACAACTCTCTTGAGTTGTAGTGACTCTGTTGCAGGTGTACATTCAATGATTACTTTAGACTTCTTTAAAATCTATCCAGTGTTGCATGGAATATTTTGCTAACAGACAACAAGTGTTGATGCCAACATCTAATGGTAGGGTTTGAAGCAAAGATCTCACACAATAAGTAGCACTTGACATATGTGTTGTAAACGACTCACGGCTAGTCACAACAATAGACTGCAGTGTTTTCCCTACCATTATAACCCCGCCCTGTACACAGAATCGAGCGCCCTGCCTACCGAACCGAACACCCCCCCACCGACAACTGCTATAGTGCTAAGCTAGCAGAGCGCAATACAGATGTGCTAGCTAAAAAGCTAAGGGTAGCGCTCTGATTCCCTCGCACTGAACCATCTCCCAACTCCCTCCTGCTCGAAAACTTTTGGAACAAACAGCGTGCAACACCGATGTGTCTATTCCCCACCCCAGTTGACAAAAATCACGAAAGAGATGAGCGCCCTGCCAAGGCAAGTAATGTAGGGGAAACACTGGACATTTCTGAGTCAGTTGACAGTGGCAGCCATTTTGATTTTGGTGGCTCCAAAGGTTAAACAGATGTACAGGTAGAGGTATATTAAAAAAACATTTACTGAAAGCATTTACCTTTTGGTGGTGAGTGAGTAAAAATACAGTATAAAAAGAAAATACTACAGTAGTACTGTAAAAGTAGAATATGGTTTTGTTGATTCAGATCTGTTACCTCTTCTTTAAATCACATTACAGTGTTTCCCCTAGATTACTTGCCTTGGCAGGGCGCTCATCTCTTTGTGAATTTGTGGGAGGGCGGGGGCAGTTTGGTTTGGTAGGCAGGGCGCTCGGTTCTTTTTACGGGGCAGTGCGCCCTGCTTGTATAATGGAAGGGGAAACACTTCATTAAATTTTGGTTACTGTAAAACTGAAAGACGAGATATTGGCAACCATGCAATCAATAATGTAAAACACAAAGACTCTTTAAAAAATATGTTTGCCACTGACTGAACTGGACTCTAAAGGGAGACAATAATGACAAATAAATTACATCACATGTGCTTCATTGGATGCAGAAGTAATTACAGCACTTTTTTTTTTTTTTTTACTGCCAAAAATAATTTCCAGGCAATTATCTTTGTTGAGTGCAGCAAAGACAGAACCAAGTGTTTGCTGCGCAGCGCCATCTGGAAATTAAAAACTTGGAAAACAGCCTGCCATTCAAAAAACTTTTTAGTAGGCTGTTAAATGAATAATCTGTGTTAACACGGCAGATTAATAGATTGGAGTCCGCTGGATGAATCAAACTCATGGGGAAAACTTGTTTTTGTTTTCCTCTTGGTAAGGATTTACTTCTGCTTAAAGGCATCTGCCATAACAGATTCTGACTGGTCACCTTGCTACAGCTTCAAACACAAAGCTCAGGGCTAGGCAGGTGGATTTTCCTGAAACTCATCTCAAAAATCTCTGGAGAATCCAGCCGCCTCTAAAGAAAAAGGTTTCAGTCTACTACACCTGTGTTTTTACAAATGACTGAATAGCAATTCAGTCCGGCAAACCTAAAATAACTTGGTTCACTGGGTTATATTTGAATTTCTCCATAGTTAGAAATGCAGAGCTCTCATACCGGACACAGTCCCACAATAAAAGATGCTAATGCTCTTGCAAAAGGTAAATCAAGCAGTAGACAGTTGAGTGATGGAGACAGAAGGCAGCACCACAGGAGATGCTTTCATGTTCCTGATTAAGGCGCCTCTATCCATGAGAAGAGACGGGTGACGACATCTCAGATAGCAGCTCGCCAGGGAAATCATCTTCCTCCCTGCAATGGTCTCTATATCCCTGTTTTGTTACCTTATACCTACCTCACATTTAAGTGTTTGTGTGTCTGAGCGTGGACGTGCCTTTCAGCTAAAACATCCAAAAGAAAACCGAGGCCCAAACTTATTAAGTGCTGAAAATGAGGATTGTGCGGTGAATGGAGATCCCATGGCGCATGTCCACAAAGGCCTGATGGCAAATAGCCTCGCCTCAGAGGCGATTCGGTATCGAGGGGGGGCAAACAGAACCACTCCAGCTGGATCAATAATAGTTGAAGAAAGGCCAGATTCTTTTAGTGCACCGCACTTGCCTAAGGAGAGAGAAATCAAAGAAAGCCTAACCTTCCGTGACATTCTGCTTCTCGTCCTTGTCTTTCCCTAAATAATTCAACAAGTGCTGAATTTTGATAAGCCTCGTCAAGTACCCCAAATGAGAGAGATCAGTGATTTAATAAGCTCAATCTCTAAGTGCTTGCTGTCAAGAGAACTTGGCCGTCACAGTGGAGGGTGAAAAGGGGTTATGGGAAGCTGAAGAGTCTATCACCAGGATCCCCCAAAGCATACTTGTAACCATCTGATACCATCTGAGCTCCATAAACAGATGCTTTGTCTACTCTGCACCCCCCACCCCCACCCCCCTCCCAGCAGCTCGTACATTTCTGACTGTGACAGACACATGAGAATATTGTAATTCTGCTGCGGTATCAGCTCAGGACGTGTTCCACACCTGCTGGCTGAAGGGACATTAAAAAAATACCCAACTAACATCCTGACTATTTCTATCTGTCGCTCTCGAGGGATGAGGTGTAATCATGTCACTGATGGATAACTGACAGCACGGTTCGCACAACATCCCTTTCACAATGCTTCCCTTTCCTTTTTTTTTGTTCCGGGCCGAACCACGAAAGCAACATTTCAAACGACAGCACAGGATAGTCTGTAATTTTGCTCTTTCCTTTCCTCTGTAATTGCCCGTCACTGTCTTTACAGCAGAAGCTAAAGCCATCAGCTTGTATTTTTTTGACTCAACAGCCAGTGAACAAAAAAAATATCTATTTGTTTACAGCTGAGTGATTTTTAAACATGTAATGAGGAAGAGAGTACAACTTTTAAGGGTAGGCTGCAAACTTTTTAAACATGCTGGCAGCATAACAAGTGGGTCTGCAAGTCAGCCGACACACCACCGAGATCCACGCTGGAGTTTTTTTTAAGCTGCTGTTGGATTTAATGTTTTGTGCAAATTAGGTCTTTGCACGGTCACCGGATTTAAGGTACGCATCTGTTTTTAATAGTCATGGTTTCAAAACCACAGTTTTTTTCCCCCATGTATACCACTCCTGCAGTTTGAACTGTTTTAATGATTTGTTTGAGACTGTGCAGGGATCCCCCAGGTCATACGCTCAATCCCGCTCTCAGTGAGCGCTTGTGCCGAGGAGTTAAAAAAAATATGGTTGGGTTGTTTGGGAGTTATTCCAATGACAAAAAAAACACTGGCTGGCAATACTTATAAGAAATCACATCTCCAAGAGGACAATTCTTCACTTTATAAAAAACAGTATCTCGTTTTGCAACAAGTTGTGAGATTTACTGTTTTTACCGGTGAAATAAACCGTCTACTGCAGCTCGCTACCGAGGCAGATAACCCAGCTAATTTAATGTCAGCATGTCTGGGGCCGCATGTTACATCACTTACACAGAAAACAACAGAAAAGATAATATATTTTTTAAAGATAATAGCTTTAATCCCCATCTCTAAAAGAAAAACCTCTCTTTCTTTTAGAAAATATCTGATTTACAACAAGTTACAAAATTTACCGTGTCTACCGGTAAATAACAGTCTGACTACAGAGCTAGAAAACACACTAATTCACAAATTTTTATCAGCTTGTCTTAAAACATAGATAACATAGCATTTCTTTAAGTTTATCTTCATGTTTGTTTACACTCGTCTTCACTTTCCATTATTTATCTGTGCATCCATTAAGACCAAGCAATTAAATTTAAATATCCATCCATTATCTTTTACCCGCTTCTTCCTTTTCAGGTCATGGGGGTCACTGGTGCCCCTGTCCAGCAATCACTGTGTGAGAGGCAGGGGACACCCTGGACAGGTCTCCAGTCCATCACAGGGACACATAGAGACAAACAACCATTCACCCTCTCACTCTCACCTAGGGACAATTTAGTTACCAGTCAGTCTAACATGCATGTTTTTGGTCTGTGGGAGGAAACCAGAGGAGTACCCGGAGAAAACCCACGCATGCACGGAGAGAACATTCACACTCCACCCAGAAAGGCCCCCGGACTGGGATTTGAACAGGCGACCTTCTAGCTGAGAGGCAGCAGCTCTGCCAACTGCACCACCGTGCCACCTAAACTTAAATATGAAATTGTATAATTATTTTTTTAATCCTAAAAATCACAATTTAGTCGTATTATTTTCCATACATTTTGTACTGTTTATTTTTTTATATATATATATATATATATATATATTGTGTTTTTCACAATATAAAAATGTATCCCTGATATACAAACTAAAGAGTTTTAAGGCCAAATGCTTTAAACAGATTTAATTTAGTCTGTGATTTTGTAAACCTGAGTCACTGAACATTTAACAAGAATGTTAACACGCTTTAGACTTTAATGTGTCTATAAATACGATCTCCTGGCTTTGACAAAAAAAGAAACTTGTTCAATACCACTTCCTAAAAAGGGTGCCCCAATTAAGGATTTATTTACAAATAGGTTGTTCATGTTTTATAAACACTTAATAACGCATTAATAATCATTTCTAAAACAGTTATAAAACACTTCGTACACGGAAGTCAGTTCATTTTGGCAAGACCAAGTGCTGTATTTTTATTAATTCAAATAATTGCAATTTACTGCTAATTGCTTGGCTTACCTTTGAACAACTTCATATGCAAACAAAGGATTTACAAATGTTCATTTGCGGGTAAGTTACAGTATGATATTTAAGATGTAATTTTTAAGCAATTAGTCAAAGTACATCACTTGAGCTTGGCAATTAGTGCGGCAGGTTTAATGTTCGACATTGTTTTTGAAATAATTGTTAATGCTGTTTTAAGTGGTTGCAAATGTGTCAATAACCTATTTATAAACCATTAATAAACACTTTATGAAGGAACCCCTATGGGAAGTGGTATCTTGCATTTGAATCCCTTTATTTGCATCTTGTTGCCCACCTCTACCATTAATATTGTAAAAATATGCCAACATTATAGCATTAGGAAAACCATTAGGGTGACTTAACCTGTTTTGAATAAGCTTCACAAACTACTATTTTTACATATTTATTACTCCACATTCATAAAAACAAGAAGCAGAAATATCCATAGGTGCAAAAAGAAAAAAAGTTATGTAAAAATGCCATTAAAGTATCTCACTTTGTGTGATGTCTTTAAAACCGTAAGACTTTTTGTTCACTTCAATAACAAAAAAAGCATCAATTTGTTACTCAACAAAAATAAAAGCAGATAAGCGGCAGGTTTTTTTTACTTCTTTTTTGCCTCTGACAAATGGTGAAGATAAATTCAGTTTGCGCTTATTGTTGCACTTCCGGGTTTACAAAAATGGCATTTTTAAAAATGAATCAAAAATTTTGTGATGACGTTTTGCTGATTTGTGCTACACCTTCTGTTTCTTGGCACAGAAAGCTGTACAACAACCTACAGCTGTGACCTTCATCCTTAAAACAAGGTCAATGTATGAGAATACATTTTTGAGACAAAGCTCATTTTCTGACAAACTTCCCCAAAGGCGATTTCTGCAGCTCAGCTGAACTGAACCTAATCTGGTTCTTCTGTTTTTAATAAGTGATCCACTCTCTATGGATTCTTATCTTGAACTTCCATAAGAAACATTCTCTGAAGTCTTAGACAGTTATTAGTTTTATGGCAGAACAGTGTGTGATACTATCCAATATTAATATACGGCATGCAATGAGATGATAATAAAACACAAAATTAAGACTCAAAAACAGCAGGGCAATTTATTTTAGTCCCAATAACTATTATAGCACATTCTGTGAGCAACCTTGAGATATCATTGTTCAAAAACTTTAAACCATAAATGCAGTATAAAATTCATCGTTTTATTTAGTAATTAGACAACATGTAATTGAAGAGAATTTATAATCAGTTTGAACAGAGATGAGCAAAATTTATGGTTGAGTTGATATCTGTTTTATGGTTTTAATCAAAAGTATTGGTTTAGCTTTTTATTTATCTATTATTTAACTGGACGTTTATTGACATTAGAGTCCGACTGATATGGACATTTTGGCTGTGACCACCGAGCTACCACAGCCCTCTGTGCGGAGCAGAGAGCTGCCATCTAGGGCGCCCAAGGAGCAGATGGTGGAGGTTGGGGCCTTGCTCAAGGACCCAGAGTGGGGCAAGTGAGGATAGAGGCAGGTGTGGGTGTTTCACCTTTCCTACCCACATTTTGATGTTGTTAGTCCGGGGAGTTGAACTGACAACCTTCCAATCACAGGCCTACCTTATCTAACCTCTGCGCCACCACTCCCACTTCCCCATTGGTCCGGCTCTAATTGAAATATTAGGTAAAGTAGAAGTATTGAAATATCCACACTGTGGATATTTAAAAAAAAAAACTGACCTTTTCTTCTGCTTTAAGTATAAATGGAGGAACAATCGGTTAAAATAATTATCCATAGCAGTGTGGACAGGGTCTTGTTTTCCCCCAACATCCACACACTTAACAAAAATGTTGAAATATCTATGAGGTGCCACTTGTCAGTAAGATCCACACTGACGTTGTATTATACTGAACATGCTTGGTTTGGTTGAATGTTTTGTCCAAAACTTGCCACTTTCAATACCATTAAGTAGTTCATCCATTAAATAGTTCATCCTTTCAGCACTCAAAGTTTGACGACAACACAATCCAGGAAAAGACCCAGAAACATCGATAAAAACGACTCCATGTTTGTTTCTCGGGCACAAAGTGTAAGTGATGGTGTGCACGTGCAAATAGGTTAATTTAAAAAGCTTTGCGTCTTCTCTTCTCGCTGCACAAAACCACTAGGACGTGAGTTTTAAAAGTCTCTATTTTGGAAAAAAAATACATCCAGAGTAGTGTAGTAAAAGCAAGTTTCTTTTGGCTGCTCTGTTCTGCAGAAGATGCAACTCGCATGAAAAAATTGGCAATTATTTGACACCGGATGCCCTTCCTGATGCAATTTGGGCTCAAGCCAGCAGCCCCAGGATTAACCACGGACTACCGCAGCCCTTTTCTAGAGTGTGTAGATGTCACATAAAAATAGACATTTTTGTACAAGATGCTTTTTTTTTTAAATGTTAGATTTATGCTTGTTGGGTCTGATCTATGGCTGGACAATAATTTGATATCGATATATGTCACGATATACTTTAATTCAATAACGGTGATATAAGTTTTAAGCACATTTTCGATATGATTACAGCGTTTCACTGACGCATTTCTTTTTCTGTTCGGGTTGAAGCGGCCGCTTCAGTTTCAACCCGAACAGAAAAAGCCGCGACACAACTACGTAAGTGCGCGGTGACGTAGATGTTACGCCGAGCTCGAGTCCAGAGGGAGTTAGCAGTAGCGGGCTAGGCTAATCTCCAACGCGTGGTGTTTTCGCTTCTAAATGAGTGCAAATGACCGTCAGAATGTGACTGAAGCGTTCACTAGCGAAGAGGAAGCAGATGACATCACTGATGAGAAAGGAAAGACTAATGTGGAAGTGGTTTGGCTATCCAAGTGTGCTGCAAAATGTGCCGGAGAGTCGTTCCAACTAGCGGTGGGAACGTATCTAACTTGTTCCACTCGATAGAAGATGCTGAGAGTCAGAAGATGCAGCTCAATAAAAGTTTGAGCCGACGTGTCCCTGAAACAACCCCCCCAGCTGTATCAAAAGAGAAACTCGGGTTAGGTTATGTTGTTGTTTAAAGTTCAAACTGTTAATATTTACAAGGTTGAGAGTTTTATGTTTATTTGACGGTGATTTCAAATTTCTCTGAAGGCTAAATACAAATAAAAGGTGACCATTAATTTATTTGTACAGTGTTTCTGAGGCTTTTATGTTGTTTATATCAATATCGGAATTATATTGTTATAGAACGAAATTAAGAAATATATCGTGATAAAAGTTTTGGCCATATCTTCCAGCCCTAGTCTGATAAAATAAAAGGTGAAAAATAGAGCAAAAATTGAAGTGCCACTTTAGGCTAGTTCTGAAAGAGCTATATTCAATTAGGCAAGAAGGAGACTAGAGGATTTTTCTAAACTCATCTCATTAAAAAATACTTCACGGTGTCCTCAAGATGTATCAGATCATTTCATTCATACATCCTTCACTCAAAAAAAATAATTTAGATATGGACTAAATATTCACTTCAGATGCCTTTTTTTCTCCAAAACCATATGTGCAGCACTAAATAGTTAAATAGAAACATTTTCCATTAGAAGACACCTTAAACTGGTATTCAATTGTCAAAACAGCCACAGATTTTTCCATTTTATCCACTAATCAACTCAACGGATAAGCTCTGCAACTGAGTTTTAAGGTAAAATAATCCAATTCTTACATAGAAACAAGCAAACTCTCCTATTTCTCCCAGTCTACACGGTGCCAAGCCATATTTGTCTCCTCTGGGCTGAAGTGATTCCTGTTTTTGTAGCAGGGAGGATGGACGGCAAATGGAGAATTATGTAGAGTGTGAAACAGTGTTTTTAGCCTGACTCTATTAGCCATAATGGCTCCCCTCCATCACCCCAGCAGCTAGGACACATTTTGAGAATACTGTACTCCAAAAATGACAAAAACAGTCATGCCTGGCAAACATAACGCCCAATCATGAAATTCATTAAGATCCTGAATATATTTCAGGAAGCAACAGCCAAATTTCAGGAGCAAGGAAGAGGTTTTGATCAAATGAATGAATGCAAAAGCACACAGACTAAGTGTGCTCATCAGAGTTCTTTGAGCATCCTTTACACTTTCTGAAAAACCTAATTTTAAACCTCTCTCTTGGCAACTAGAGCATATCTCCCACTGGGAAAAATATATAGTTCCTACAATAGCAACAGTGCTTCCTTCAAGCAACGAAAAACAATGTTCATTAGCTGCGTCATGTGTGGTCAACAGACACCCACAGACCACAGCGGGCGGGAACGGGGCTAATGCACTGCCTACAGTCTCACCTGTCGAGCTCCTATTGTTGCCTTGCGACTGAAAATGCTTCCTCCGTGGGCTCCGGTTTCAAATTTGCCGAGCCGAGGCCCTGAAAACCTGTGCAGACCTGCTGCACAGGGATCGGGTTGCTGCTCTTTCCCCCCCCCCCTCATTGAGGATCGAGGGAAAAGGACAAAGACAGGGGAGTGCTAAAAAAAGAGGAGGAGATTTATTTTGTTTTCTGACATTTAGACTACTTGTGTAATTACCGGCGCACTCCCCGAAGAAACATCAGGTTGTTAGAGAGAAGTCTCCCATCTTACAAATCACGTCCTTGTTGTGGCCTAGGGTTTGACATTAAAACAGCTTCAGTCAGTTTTGTTGCAAACCCTTTGGATTTTTTTTTTATAGATTTTGGGCTTTTTATACTGAAATAAAATGGCCATGCTCAGCTGGAGGAAAATAACGTCACATAAACGGGACAAGGTGACACATTGTTTATCCAGACAGAGATGAAGCAGATTACGTTTTTCACTACCGGGGTAATTTAATGTTATCGAGACAAAGTTGCAAACCTTTCCCTTTTCATTTATTAGGGGGGGGGGGGGAAATTGCATTCTCTGGGTGACACTTCCTGCTGAACATGACTCATAACTTATTGGCTTATTGGCTTCCGCTTCTTTGATTTCCTACGATTCCCTCAATACGTGTTGACAAACCCTGGAGAACAGGTGAAACACTTTGCACCTGCTGCGGGTTGTGTTCGTGTGGGTGGAGGGAAGAACGGAACGAGCACGGAAACAATAAGCCCAAAACAAGAAGCGAGTCTCTGCACCTGAAGAGGCAGGATTTATTGTGTCTGCGCTGCATACGGGTGCATTAACAACCATCATCGTCGCCGTGTACACGCGGTTTAAGCAATAAAGAATGCGTGTGATGCTCAGGGATTGAAATGCGTGATTATCGCTTCAGACGGTGAGTTTCCATTAGATGCCACCGAGTGCAGTACATAGTTCACATTGTCTGTGTTGGCTCGTTATCTAAGGTAATGAGAAAAACACAGCATCAAACAATACGTAGCTCGGTCTGACATGTGTCTGGATGTCTAAAAACTTTATTTTGCGACTAAAGAAAAACACAATTTCAGTTCAAAATCAAACTGCAGCTGAATGTTTCAGTCAAGCTTTGAAGCTGAATGTAAGACAAACAGATTTATAACGTATGGGAAAAAAAAACGCCACAGATTAAAGAGACTTGCACCCCCCCCCCCCCTTTGATTAGCGAGCGTTTTATATTACAAATTTAAATGGAACCATAGTCAAGTGTTTTAATAATTGATGTTGAAGATACTTGAAATTACTGTCTTTCTCTATAAATGCCAACCACACAATCAAAGCAGACAATTCAGCTTTGATTTGGTTTAAATTGCTTAGCTGGGCTTTAGAAAAGTACCGAACACTGCAAGAAGAAAGTAAAACTTAAGAGTAAAAAGATGTACAAATAAGCCTAAAGAGGATGTTTCTATAATATCAAGGAGAAAAGCAAGCTGGGACATTAGTACCAGTGAAAAATGGCCTGGCAGTATCAGTCATTTTTCTATATTTTTTTTTTACCCAGGAGAGGGATATAAGATAAAAGCGCATTAGAAGACAGGCGATTATCCCTCTAAATAACCTGCCATAAGGTTTCCAGGAAATTGATCTTGTTGCACAATCGTTAGTCTTTGAAATGTTCTCATCTACACAGTCGACCACTCACGCGTCCTCTTAAAAATATGTCATAAATTACATCAGCAGACGAGTTGCTTGCGGGTGCGAGGACCACTCTTAAGATCACAGCTGGCTGGAGTGATCGGGTGGTAAGTGCACTCTGGAATCATGTCCATTATGTCATGAATTATGTATTTGACGGGCGAACGCTACGAGACCCCATGGTGGGGGGCGTGGCTATGAAATGCCTGTAGGCAGACTTGGGGTCGATCAAAGGAGAGCTCATCGTCCCGACTCAAAAACTTCCCCCAACAACTCCCATTAAAAGGCAACATTGGGCCATTAACAAGGCGCAGCCCCACTGCTTCCTATCTGTCCATTAACCCTTCCTAATGCATCTCAGTGGAGAACGTTTCGGCAGAAGCTTGGTGTTTTTGTTTCCGGTAGAGCGTGCATTAGCTCACACAAGTGTCTGGGCTATAAATGAGCATGACAGACGCAAGCCCGATCAGTGGCTAATGGATGCTCAAGTTTTGACTCCTGTCAGGATGATGGCCCCACTCAGGTAGGAATTTAAAGCACAAAACTCAATCCCCCACCTACGCTATCAAAGCTATTTCCAAAGAAGAGGAGACCTCCGAGCAGAGCCAACAGCACCTAGAGATGTGCTGATTACAGTTTTGTTGGCCATTTTTAACTTCTGTAAAGGTCTAAACTGCTGGCTTTGATTTCTCTTTGAGTAACTATAATTACTAGCATACTAAAATCTATCTATCTCAATGTTCCCCCTAGGTCAATTGCCTTGGCAGGGCACTCATGTCTTTGTCAACCAAACGGGTGGCGTGGGGGCACGGACACATATCTGTGTTGTGCGCCTGTACATTAGCGCCAGCAGTTGTTGGCGGGGGGTATGCTTGAGGGAAGCGGAGCGCTACGTCTGACCATACTGCACGCCGCTAGCTTAGCACTATGTCATTGTCAGCTGATGATGACAAGGGGGGGTTGTGGGTCAAGGACAATTTTTGGAAGGCGGGGCAATCGGCGCCCTCCTTGGATAACAGTAGAGGGAATACTGCATCTACATACACCCAAACGCATGTATGGTTTCATGTATTTTGGATTTCTAGTCGAATCAAAAAATTGTGGGTTTTTTTGTAACAAATTTAAAAAACATTTTGACTTCCACAAAGAAAAACAAAAGATATCCTCTGTCACTTGAAATCTACATATAATATCCTTCAGATTACCGGATAGATATTAGTGACGTATATTTTAAACAAAACCTTCTGAGACTGCAATTAATACATTTTTTTTGATAGACACTCAAACACAATGAGTAGTTTTGTTTTTCCAGGAAGTCAGGGATGGGTGTTAAGTGTTTATTTATTTATAGTGTACTCTATTAATCCCCAATGGGGAATTTAATTTTCTACATATTTTCCATTGCACATGTGAGCACACGCATGTGAAGCAGTGGGCTGCCATCCAAGGCACCTGGGGTCTTGCTCATGGGCCCAGATTGGGGCAAATAAGGGTGGAGGCAGGTGTGGGTGCTTCACCTATCCCACCCACATTTTGATGTTGAGGTGTTGTGTCCGGTGTTGCCAGGTACGTGACAATTATCGTATTTATGCAATAGTTTTAAGGTTTATATGATAAACACATTAAATTCTAAACTTTTAAACAACATTTTATATAATCAATCGCTTGGCCACTACCATACCAATTTTTTTTATTTTATCTCAGTAGCTGTCAAACTGACCAAGTTATATACGTTTTTGCGTAAGGTTGATTGCTGTGGCGGCCATTTCCAATCAAGATGATTTCACTAAAATTCATGCACTGGTTTGTGAGTTATTTTGCTAACAAACAAGCCAAATGAGCACACAAAGGAAATGACATGAGCAATAAAATAATTGCACTATATCAGACAAATATCCAATATAAGACAATAATTTTACAGAAACTTAACTTAAACTGCAGCAAAAATACAAATTATAAATGAGTAAAATTGTTATTTTACAATAAATTACATTTTGATAATGACAGGAACTAAATTAATAAATCTATATTTAAATTTGTAAATGTTTGTCAGCTCCGAATGTTCTGGTTAAACTTCCCAGACAAGAACAAAATAATAAGATTTTTGACTCTTTAAAAGTAACACTCTGAAATTTGACTAACTAAAGGGACTCACTTTTTAATTGTTACATATTTTATTCTAATTTCCATTAATACTTTGGTGTTTATTTATTTATTTATTTTTTCTGTATGACTGTATTCCTATATTTATTCTTGGGTTGTATTATTTATATGTATAAATAATGGAGGCTTTATATAAGTCCATTGGGCTTTTGCCTCTTACTGTACTGTTAATATTATCGTCTTTTCTTAATGTCTTTGATCTGTATTTTAATTGTGCAAAATAAACTAAATTAAAAAAAACTTATTTAAAAAAATTATATATTTGCTACACATATTTTTTGTTGTGATGTGTGAAAATGATGTTCCAACACCTAAAGAGTAATAAGTCCCATAGAATTGTTCATATAAAGACAGGTCAAATAAACACCTTTTCATTTAGAAATCACCAGCCGTGATGAAGTCATCGTGAATGGAAACTGCTGACTTCTGATCTATCATCAGAAATGAGTACTTCCTGTGACAAAACGTAACTTTGCTCTCTCTGTTAAAGTGAAGTACCGTTTAACATTTTGACTCGATGTTTTCACTCCTACGATTAAAGAACATTCCGTTTTAATTTACCTGCGAGTTGATTCTAAATGTTAGCGTCACCGGAGAATGGCAGGGCTCGAGTGTATTAACTCTCCATTCATGTAAATTCAATCATAATTATTTCGGAGCTCTTTAAACACGATGATGTCCTTTTACGAGGACGTGGAGGAGGAGAACTGTAATAAACTATACAAGCATGAGTGAATTAGTTCTGCCTGCCTGTGTCTGATGATGGGCCTACATCGGCGTGGAACATCGGAACTTCTGATAAAATACGGTAGTTAATCTTGCAGTAGCTGAAACGTTTCTACGGATTATTTTTTAAAACTGGTCAGAGAACTAATAAAACTTCAGTCCTGCTTTGAGTTTACG
Source organism: Nematolebias whitei (assembly GCF_014905685.2). Lineage (NCBI taxonomy): Eukaryota > Metazoa > Chordata > Actinopteri > Cyprinodontiformes > Rivulidae > Nematolebias > Nematolebias whitei. Next base: position 35,131,181 of record NC_056503.1, read on the forward strand.
GTGGAAATGAAAGTGAGCGGGATCACATGTCCTGGCAACACCATCTGCAGCTCTAATTCATGTTTCTACCGTTTTTTAACTTCAGTACGTTCGGCTCGCAGCCCTTCAGCTGATTTGAGGCTGGCCGCAGAGCTTTGATAGCAGGTACCTGTTCCCAGGACTCGCATGGTTCCCAAGTGCTTCTTTTGCATTCAAGATGAGGCTTGGATAAGCACTCAGTTTCTCAGAGGGCACAACTTGTTGTTTATATCTTTTTTTTTTTCCCTTTTAAAGCCGATGTAATTAAAATTACAGCGCCTTTCTCCTGCAGCTATCACAGCAAAGAATTATCCCAATTAAGGTTTTAAGTGTAGCCACACTGACGATTAAAAATAAATGTTTGCAGTCTGAAATAAAATAAATGTTAGGGCAGATCATTAAGACACTGCAGATGAAGCCAGCGGTGGGTCATACTTCAGCCTGATGAATGCAGCACGTTTTGAATTACCGAGGATTTGAACTGATATCCGTAAATCTAAGTGCAGGAAATGAATACTCGAGTCCTTAAAAGGTTCCACTTTCTCATCTAGGTCTAGTCAGATGAGTTTACAGGAGGCTCTAAAATATTCTTGACACATTCAAAACAGCCTTCTTGACATCAAAGTCCTCGTCGTTTCACCAGGTTTCTTCACGAGGTATCACATCAGACAGGAGATACTGGGATTTTTCACTCTTATTTTTTTTTTTTTTGCATATAGACTTTTTGCATATAGACCATAAAACTGGCAGCCTTGCTTGCCTGAAGCGATGAAGCCAAGTACAGCGGGAATGACTGAAAGATTTAGTATCTGCTCCGCGGATTATAGACCCAACATCATTTGTAATCAGGGTTATTAGCAGCCAAAGGGTCCGGCAGGAAGAGGATGAACGGGCAGGCTTGTCCGGCATCGGTCAGTCCATTCATTGATTTGTAAATTACCGGAGAATAAACAGCTGAAAACTTTGATGAACGAGTCGCTCTTTGTGTTTTTCCATCAAGCAAAAATGTCAAGTATGATGCAGTTTCCAGCATGTTGAGTGAAAACATTTGCTGCTTCTGTAGTTTCCTTGACTGAAAATTGAAAATCGTTTTTCTTTTTTAAAGCAGCAATCTGAAGATGTCACCTTGAGATGGAGATGCAGTTCTTGATATTTTCTTGGACAAAATGTTCATCAAGCAGAATAAATAGACAAGTTAGTAGAAATTTGAACTATCTGCATATTTGATGTTTTTATGGACCAAAATGCCAGAAAAGTAGCTTTGTCTTTTTTTGCAGGGTACGAGGTACAGTCAGTGGCGTAGTCTACATTTTTGTAGTGTGTATACTGTGCTTAGAAACCAAAGCACTGGTTAGCACAATGAAATTGTCAATTAGACCGTCACAATAACACATTTTGCTGGGCGATTAATTGTCTCAGAAATTATTGCGATAAACGATAATATTGTTTGAAATTTGAACATAATCAGTAATTATGGTCTAATTTAAGAAGAAATGTTAATTTGTTTTAAGTGTAATACCTTTTTTGACCACTGATGGCAGTATAAGACTGTTTGAACCAAAGGATAGCTAGAGAGGGAGCGAGCAGGTTTGAGCTCTTTAGCATAGCATGTCACACAAAGCGTTTAAAAAAAATAATAAATCAATAAACAAGTTCTCAGCTTCGTTTTGTAGAAAAAACAACAACTTTTTATTTGAAGGCACAGGTTTCAATAGTGAATTTTGGAGCTTTGACAAGACAGAGATGTTTTTCCCCCAAGGCCGGCCTGTTAGCTTAGCTCGTAGCTTAGCTGCTAACGATCGAAAAACGTGGTTTTGGGTGGTTAAAACAGATTTGAAAGAGAAAGGGAGGGGTCAGTGAAGAGCACCGGAGTTGAGCCTTTTGTCTTCCAGTGTCTTCAAAGAGAGACGTAAAGAAACGATAAACCCCATAAATTAAAACGAGGTCGATAATTTTCATTTACCATGCGATTAATTGATTTATTGTTTATCGCGACAGGCCTATTTTCAATTTATTTTGATTTTTAAGCATACTGAACATTTCCAAATGTATCTTATTCTCTGAATAAATGTACAACAAAACTTTGTACAACAGTTGTCTTTGTATTAAAAACACATAAGAATTTATAAAATAGTACCAAAGCAAAACATGTTCAAGTATAAAGTAGTAAGTACAGAATTCTACAATAATTCACTGGATAAGTGAACGTAATAAACAAGCGCTGCATATCGGTAGATCGTTACGGAAGCATTTAACTGCCGTTTAACATATCAATGACACGTGTCTAATGATATGTCATGTATCATTAGGCACTTTTAAATGGGTATACTGAAATTCTTAAGCTTTTCTAGTGGGCATACACCGTATACCTGCATTTCACATATACTACTCCACTGGCTTTAGTCCAGTTTACAGTTTTAAGAAGTGAAAACCACCAAAATATTTCCATTGTACTATTCCTGCAATTTAAATTCCCTTTAATAAGATGTGATAAAACATGAGACAGTATGGAATTTTTCTCTCAAGCATGTACCCCCTGCTTTTTAAATTTTATTTCTGCATTTTTCAGTAAATAAATACATAAAATATAAGAGCAGGGGAGCCTAAGGGGTTGAGGATCTACTGGGCGTCTATGGTTGGGAGAGGGGGAGACGAGCTGTGATTTGTTAAAGTTCCTGGGAAAAGAAAACTCTTCACTCCTGAATCAGATGCACATGCAAAATATTAAGTTTATATTTAATATTTGGCAAAATATAAGTAATTTTTAATATCCGTCAGTGTTTCCCCTACCATTATACAAGCAGGACACCCCGCCCTGTCAACAGAACTGAGCGCCCTGCCAACCGAACTTCACCACCCCACCCCCCACCCCCCGTTGACAACTGTCGGTACTGATGAAGCGCGGTGTGCAATACAAGCACACTAGCAAAAATGCTACTGATGTTCCCCAGTCGACAAATTCCAGCAGCAACGTAGCACTAAGCTAGCATGCAACACAGATGTGACTCCATCTCATCCCCCACCCCCCGACCAAAAAACAAGTACAAGTGCCCTGCCAAGAGAACTATTCTAGGGAAAACTGTCATTTAAAAGATAACTTGGGATATACACTGCCCAGCCCAAGCAGGAATACAACGCAACATAAAGCTGATGTTGGTATAAAGGCGCATAAGAATGTCATTTGCACGAACCGCCATTAAATTCATTATAAAATTTTTCATTCTGGCCTTGCTCGGACTAGCCGTTAGCCCATCAGTTAGAGATGTCATTTCTAACCCGAATCCGGAGCCCGGCCCCGCCCGACCCGGATTCGGACCGGGCCATTATAATGCGCTTAATGTGTGGGCTGGGTTGGTGTCGGGCTTTTTATTTCGTCAGGGACATGCGCGGCCGACAATCCATTATATACAAACATGGCTTGCCACATCACACCTGCTGCATGCGGCCATTTGACCGTGTGCTGACCAGCCGGTTGAAAAAGGTAAAAAAGTTTAGTTAAGCTTCAGATGGACTACGGCCAGCCATCCATCAGCCCAAATTGATGTTCATTCAGCTGCTGCACTCAGCGGACGCGCGTGGCCGAGACCCAAACAGGTGAGATCACAAAATATCTGACATGCCAGAGCAGGATGCAGACAGAAGCAGGGGAAGCATTTAATGCGCTTTGACGGCTCCTCAGCTCCGATTTTCTGCCCACTTTACTCAGCTGCGCACGTCCACCAACCATTAATAGTCAGTGATATACAGTAAGCAGTCAAAGCTTATTTAAAAATGTCTGGATTTTTTTTTCGGGTTCGGACCTGTAATTACTTTAAATTCGTCGGATTGGGAGGGGTTCGGAGATGACGGTTGCGGGCTGGGGCCGGGTCGGATTATTTGGACCTGAGTGCATCTCTACCATCAATCCGGTCAGAATGAATCTGTTTCTTCAAAATGGGGTCAGTCAAAAACTACCTACAGCAGGTAAGATGTTGATTAGTAAAATCCTTTCCACAGAATTCTACTTCCAAAGATCAGAATTTTCTCTTTATGTGATTTATCAACTAGAAATATCAAACATTATTTCCAACCCTACCCCTCCACGCTGTTTATAAATAACATATTTTAGTGGGATCAAGCTCTGATAACCTGCTGCTGCTCATCCATCGTTTCCTGACGATCATAACTGACAGAGGCTCTCCAGGATGGTTCTAGATGAAAACTGAACCAGCAGACTGCCTGCCGCTCACAGTGAATTTATTCATTTGTTCCCTCGTCTTCATTATTATTCAGAGATATTAGTCCAGCCGGCAGCTACACATTCAGATATTTACACAAATACCACAAGCTTTTGTTCAAGAATCCGCCTGCCCCACATGTTAGTGCTGCTGTAAAAAAAAAAAAAAAAGCGGCCCCACCCAGTCGGTCCCAGCCCCCACACCTCCCCTAGCAGAAGATCCTTTGAACATTTGTAGCCTATTGGTCCCGGGGGAGCAGTTGTGTTTACTATTATTCTATCTGTATGACCATATTAGAGCGTCAGGCGATGCCTGGGGGTACCAATCGAACCTGCTGCTACCACACAACCCTGTTGAGTGTAAATGGATCCTGGCAAGGAAAAAGGGGAAATCAATTAGGTCAGGGCCTTTCACTTTCTGACAGGAGCAAACAAGAACACAAAGATCTATTGTCCTTTAAGTGCACCATCAGACGCCCCATGATGCATGAACTAATATTTTCCCTTTTTCAAATTAGCAGATTTATAGAAAATGTGCACCGGCCTCATGGGCGCCTGACTTCAGCACCTAATTCCGTGTATCAATGATGTCTGCCTTGTTGTGCCGTAAACAACAGAGAACATGAGCTGGTAGATGTTCTGATTTGTTCTGCAGATGGTTTGCGTAGCTTTCACCTTCTGTAATTGCAGAAGCGAGGCTCCCGCTCTCACGTTGTTTGAGTAAAAAGTCATGTTGCTGCTCAAACGTAATGACCGCGCTGACCTTCTAACCCTACACTGAGAAGCACAGCGGGCTACGCTTCTCATTCCAACAACCCTGTTTGGTATTACGGAGAGCAAGACGGTTTCAAATGGTGTCCTGCTTCAGTTTTTTCGTTCTGAGGGGTGGGAGTGGTCCTAAAGCCTCTGCTGGCTAAACAGAGCGGAGAACGGTGGGAGCAACACATGGAATGCAGATAATACACACAAAGGATTATGTACCTGCTTGCACATCAGATCTGTGTGGTTTCAACATTTAATACCCACGGAGCAACACCTGCTTTGATGGAGCACCGTGGAAAGGCGGGAGATTAACATGCACTGTTGCACCACAGAGTCTTCGTTCGATTTCGGGACTTACAGGTTTACATGGCATGGGCTGCAAGGGTTTACTTGTGGGAATTCCAGTGGCATCAAGCTAGATTTTGGGGGAGTTGTGCATGCGTGCCATGGGTTTTCCCCCTTAAAATCCAAGAAGTCAGTTTGTCTTTTGTCAAGAGACGGTCACTAATACCATTTCCTTCATCTTTTAAATAAAAACGCCAGATAACTGTCAGAGCAAAGCCAATATACCCTTTTGTTTGTGCTTTCCTTTTGTTTCTGTAATACGAGATAACCACTCCCAGTTTATGTAATTCAGCCCATGAGACAGTCATCCTGGGTACACACAACCTTTAATAATTTCATTAGCTGCAGCTATTAAATTTTCCCTTTTCCATTATGACTTTGAGGAGCGGCTATAGACCAAGATAAGTGCTTTGAACCATCAGCCCTGTTGTTAGACGGTTTTCACCGTTTCTCTCCTGCTTCACGTCCAGTGCAGCGTTTCCTGAACACAAGCAGGAAAAAATAAGAGCCCTGCAGGTCTGTCTGATACTGAGATGTGCTGGCAGCACAGACACATCCCACTTCACAAAAAAGAAGGAAAAAAAAAAACCCTCTATAAGCAGCAAACACCTCCTCAATCACTGAAAGATATCTGAAATGTGGCCTGAAGAGACTCAAGCTTTCAAGGGAACTTTTCACCTTAAAGCAATACAGACAAAATACTGCTTTGAAAGTGAAAAGACGAAGAAAATAGCAGGATCAGATAAAAAGAAGAGCTTTAGAGTCCAGAAAAGACAGTTAAGCAGTTAAAAGAACAGAAATAATTATACCAATCAATGTCATCAATGTCAGTTTGGCCTAAAGGACGATATTTCAGTAGGTCGTGTTTGAAAATTATGTTCTCGCCTTAGTAAAATTTACTTTTAGGGTGCGTTTGTATGGATTCGTAGCAAAAATGTGTAGTGCTGGATTACACCTGCACACAAACAGTGTGTGTGTAATTCTACACTCCACCACACATCATCTGCTGTTTGGGAACATAACTTTTCCTCAGTCAACTACAAGAAAAGAATAAAGGATTGAACGAAAGCTTCATGCCGACATTGTTCAATAGCAGTAGAGTATGTAGCTGGGTCTATGTCGAACTGAATTACTCATTTGAAATGACAAACGAATGTAAATGTAACTGAAATAAATAAATAAATAAAAAAACAGTAACAACCGGAAGTAAAAACAAGTTGCCTGTAGCATTTAAAACACGCCCTTCCTAACGTTTCAAACTGGGCCAAATTCATAACAAATTTTATGAATATTTTCAAAGCAGTAAATGTTTCACCACACTTTATTGTTGAAAACACTGGTTTTATTACAAGCATTGAAAGTAATAGAACTATATATTGTATATATTCATATAAAAGGCTGTTAGTTTGTCGATTCTATTTCCATGGGCTTGACTCGGCACTAGGGCTGAACGCATTTGGAAAATATTCTAATTGCAATTTTTTACCTCAATATTGCGATTTAATATGTGATTATTTTTCAATGGTTTCTTCTCATGTATTTTTCAACGAACACAAGCAATAAATCAGTCTGTTTCAGTTGCAAAATACTCCACTGTTTTCAGCTCCACTGCAACTCTGTTTATGCATTTTTGTATAGCTCTGGGATAGCAACTTGACAAAAATGTGTGCACGAGGGCATTCTGTACCGCTTATCCATTGTGTCCAAAGCTGTAAATCCAGGCTTGGATGAGAGTCACAGGTTCGATCCCCAGTCACTGCACATCACGTGGCGTCTCTGGGCAGCACATCTAATCCCCAAAATGTCCCCCGGGCGCTTTCAATAGCTGCCCACTGCACCACCTGGTGGTGGATGGGTTAAATGCAGAGACTAATTTCGCCATTGTATGGAAACATACAGTGCTGACATTGTGATGACATTATTATTATTATTATTATTATTATAATAATGGGCATCATGTCTTTCGCTATGAACTCTGGTACTGCTTGAGCTATTTCCACGTGCCGTTTCGAATTATGTTCATACGGAGTAATACCTTGGAACAGTTCGGTCAGTGATCCCTGTCGGCTGGTACTTTGCCTACTTGAACTTGAAGCACTGGTCGTTGGCATTCTAGACATGCAACTATCGTAAATGGCTTTGTGGTGTTTTTTTAAGTGTTGATAAAGATTAATGGTGTTACCTCGAGAAGTAGCAAGGCAGGTACATGTCGTTGCGCAGCATCTTCTTTTTTAATAGCCAACATAATTCCAAACAATGGACGTGCTACCCATGTTTGGCACCAAACTTTCAGATCTAATTGCTTCTGTTGAGCCTGACGCCATTGTGCAACTGTGACTTTCCTTCCCTCCATTGACTATGGTGACATTATTTACATGAACGCACCTACAAGCACCCCGCAGGTGCTGGATGCTGTCTATCATGGTGCACTAAGATTCATAACTGGCTGTGATTATCGTACCCACCACTGCACCCTGTATTCACTGGTTAACTGGACATCATTAACTTCATGAAGACTCTCTCACTGGTACATTTTCATCTTTAAATCACTTCTTGGTCTGCTGCCTTCATACATCTTCTCCTACATGTCTCTGCGTGAGTGCAGCTACAGTGTGCGCTCTCAGGACATTATTACCTGCAGTGTTCCCTCAGTGAGGACTGAACTAGGCAAAAGGGTCTTCTCCTACTCCACTCCTGTTTCCTGGAATATCTTGTAAAAAGATCTGAAGCTCTCAACCTTGACCTGTCTAAGTGGCTTCAAACATCGGTAAAAACCAATGCAGACATGTTCCTGTTTTTAGTTTCCTACACCGCCTTACAACCTAGCTGTTTTTTTCACTACTTTTCATTTTGACTGTCCTTTTAGTTGCTATTTTGTTTTGATTTGTAAAAAAATATATACATGTATATATCTTTGTATGCCACTTTTGTGACTGTCTATTGTTGTCGTTGTTGCCCACTGTCGTCATCACGCTTTGTTAAAATTCAGGTCTCTCTTGTAAATGAGTCCCCGAGGCTCAGTGGGATTAACCTGTATAAATAAAGGTTGAATGAATGAATGAATTTGTGATTTTCCTAAAACGGATTCAAAATTTGTAGTTATATAGCTGTATACCATAAAACATGTAACCAGTGATAAAAACGTAAGGTTTACTGTCTTAATCAAAGATGTGCAGACATAAAGAGGAGAGGGAACCTGGACTACAATCCTTGTAGGGTGACCATTTTCATCACCCAAACCACTAACTGTAGAACTGATGTGCAACTCAAAAACCAAGATCACAGTTGCTGAAAAACCTTGAACCCCAAGGTTTCATGTGGTGAATGAATAAAAGAAGACATTGTGATGGCTATAGCCTTGTTTAGTAAACATTTAATGTGAAAAATACAGTTTGTTTGAGCAACTTCTTAAAAACGGGTTTTCATACTTGAGAAACTGCAACAAGGAACAGAGTCTGGGAAAAAAAAAAAAACAGTAAAGATTTTATAATATATACTCTTTTCAGATCTGTCATATTTTTCAACTCGGTCGAACCGTTGCAACATCTAAGTGAGAACAGAAAGTTAAAGGAAATAAAAAATGCTAAAAACAATTCAAAGCATGCCTTTTTATTGTTTTTCAAACATGTTAGATATTCCTGTGTGGAATCAAACTGAACATCTTCGGTCCTGTTGTAGCTTGTTCCAATTTGAAGAGACATAACAAAGGTTACGTTTTTTTTTCTTCTCCAAAGCTGTTGATGTAATGAGGAAACTGCAGAACATAACAAATAGCCGGGAGCATAAAAAATGACTACTTGCGTGACACACAAGATAAAATAGGCTGGCAGCAGACCAAAGATGGATTGGCAAAGAAAGTCAAACCATTACAAACGTGTGCTGATGCATAATGATGACCATTTGTCCATAAAGTTCATTGGTGAGTAAGGGACATAGAACCTGACGTGTATTCTGTGATAAACAACATCCAACGTTTGTGGAGAGCTAACAGATTCAGTCATGTAATCAATTCACCATAATCAATAAGAGGTAAAAGACTGGCAGCAACAAGCTGCTTCCTGGCATTAAATCAAAAGACACGATTCATTCCTAAAGAGGAATCCTATATTCAGCCCACAAACCTGGCAGGGGTGCCATGTGTGATTTTTTTTTTATTTTTTTTTTACAGACGACACAACTGTTGGCACTTTCCTTTGGTTTCAGTACAGCTTATGAATGGTTTTGGTTGGCATCCTAACAGAGCACTTCGCTCTCAGACTGCAGGTTTACTTGTGGTTCCTAAAGTTTCTGGGAGGCAGCTCTTTCAGTTATCAGGCTCCTCTCTTGTGGAACCACCTTCCAGTTTCAGTCCGTGAGGCTGACACGTTGTCCAGTTTTAAGACTGGGCTTAAGTCGTTCCTTTTTGATAAATCTTATTGTTAGGGTTGGCTTGGGTTTCCTGAGCTATCCCTTAGTTATGCTGCTATAGGCTTAAACGGCCATTTCCTCATGCTGCTGCCTTCTTTACTTTACCTGTTTTGTATTTGTAATTATTTCTATCCTTGACAAGTGATTTATTTATTTTTTGCTTTCTTCCAGTAGAGGGTACACCTGCATCTACATCTGGACCTGCCATCCTGTGTTCAATTGTTTCTCCTTCCTGTTCCTCTCAAACCCAGTCGGTCGAAGCAGATGGTCGCTTGCCCTGAGCCTGGCTCTGCTGGAGGTTTCTTCTGTTAAAAGAGTTTTTTCTTTCCACTGTTGCCTTCGTGCTTGCTCAGGATGAGAGACTGCAACGAAGTGAAGATTCAACATGTCTGCTGGCTTCCTTCCTTACATAGAAAACTTTTACTAATTGGCTTTTATATGTATGTGAATAGGGCAGCACGGTGGCGCAACTGGTAGAGCTGCTGCCTCTCAGCGAACAGGTCCCTGGTTCAAACCCCGGTCCAGGGGCCTTCTGGGTGGAGTTTGCATGTTCTCTCCGTGCATGCGTGGGTTTTCTCCAGGTACTCCGGTTTCCTCCCACAGACCAAAAACATGCATGTTAGGCTTATTGGTAACTCTAAATTGTCCCTAGGTGTGAGTGAGAGAGTGAATGGTTGTTTGTCTCGTTTGTCTCTGTGTGGCCCTGTGATGGACTTGCGACCCGTCCAGGGTGTACCCCGCCCCTCGCACAGTGATTGCTGGACATGGGCACCAGCGACCCCCGTGACCCAAAATGGAATAAACGGGTAAAAGATAATGGATGGATGGATGGATGGATGGATGGATGGATGTGAATGTTTTTGTACAGTGCCCTGAAGTAACTTCTGTTGTGATTTGATGCTATATAAATAAACTGAATTGAATTTAGAACCAATTTGAGGTTAAACGGTATGTATTATGTTGAGACCATGACGAGTATAAGAAAGAGGCGAGTTCATAACAAATAACAAATGTTAGTTTGAGCATTGCCACAGACTTTCCAAGCAAAGCATGTGAAATCCCATAATTGACATGGCGGTAAACAAGGGACTTGTTTGATTAATTCTGGAAAATGTACTAAATATTTACCTGTTTTCTTCTCCTAAGGAGATGGTCAATGAGGCAGTATTTCAACCTGTAAGACGTACTCTATGATCCTGTGTCTGTTTGACTGTACGCTCCATCAATTGAACCTGTATGACATGATATTTGTCACTTTTTCATCCCACTGTGATCTGGCTAGTTAGTCAGCAATCAAGTGGATGCAATCCAGATTTTTGTGACCTTGCAGACGATAAATGTGCTGTGATAAACCTAAACACGAGTACCTCAACCAGCACATTATACACCCACTGACAAACAGCATTATAACAATCTATAGCAATGACCCGGACAAGCAAAGGTCTTGTTTTAACGTTGACCTTGATTTGTTACTGTGACCTTGAAACTGGGGGTGATGAAAAGTGTATGCAACACTCCACTGAGAGATGAAGCATAAGTGTACAAAAGTTCATAAAATTATCTTGAGTGAATCAGAAGTTATGGGCGGGACAAGCGAAAGTTTACAGTTGTAAAGACATACGGAGATAATACTATAATACGTCCCACCTTCGAGAGGCGTACAATAAAGGTAGCGTCAAACATACACACCATGAATCATTCCAGAAACTAAATAAGGATAGTCAAAGTGTCTCTGCCTACTTCTGTTGTACACAAGTGGAGCCAAAATAGCTTGTTATATACATCGGAAAATGGTAAAAGTCACGCCGATCAGTAAAACTTACCGCTTGGGAAACCTTCAACTTTTGTGTTATAGTTCAATGTCCAAATAAAATATAAGTCCAAGAGTCAAAGCCCAAGCAGAGGGAAGAAAAACAGATTATTGATTTGAGGAACTACCGTGTCAGAAGATTACATTGGAACAATTTATTAGTCAAGGACACAAACCCATGAATCCCTGGTGGGAAATCCTTCCAATTTAGTTTCTTAATTTTTCTCTTTTGAACCGACAACTGACCAACCAACACAGTATTATCACCACTTAAGCTGTGAGGAAACCTCTGAGTCGATGCTGTTGCACAACTAATCCTAAAACCGCTCATAAGCAAGTGTGTTGGCCAAAATGACCCCAGGGCAGAAGAAGGGCTGACTCTAATAATATGACTATCTGTGAAGAGATAACCATAAATCAAAGATTGTTTACTGGTGAAAACACAACCTTATTGGGCGTGTTTTAAACTTTTGATTTAGTTGATTAGCCATTTTAAAACAAGTCATTATGTTTGTCATTTAATTTCTAATTTCAATAAACTACCCTGTCTAGCCTTCAAACGTCTCGTGTACCCAAGCCAATTTGTGGAGTTTTAATTCTACTAAATCTATTTTAATTTTATTCAGTTTTATAAACAATGCCCGCTACTGGTTGAGGAAGTATTTTAGGCTTTTCATTTCTGTTGTGAATATTTTTTTTAATTCCACTCACACATTTAAACATGTATCATAAAGCAGTGTTTAAGTGTTGATTTTTAAATCAGTGCATCAATCACATGGTTTTCTTGGCTTTCTTACAACTAGGTCACATCATCTGGTTAAATCTTCCTTTTTTTTTGCCCCAAAATGATCAAAGGCTCAATTGGACATAGGACAAGTGGCACTTTGTTGACTATTTTCTGATCAGTTAAACAAGAAAATACTACACAGATTGAATTCATTCACGTTTGACTAAAACCGGAAAAGCATACGGTAATTAGTTTGAAGCTAGAAACACCGACCGGTAAGAGAAACAACTACACAACTTACAAGGGATCTAGTCTGGTTTTAAACGCATAAAGTGAATTTAAATGAAAAAGATAGCCTCTTACACACTGTCAGTGTCTTGAATTGTTGATGAAATAATGAACGCACATACCAGCAGATGTAATGGCCTGAGATATGAGAATGCATTAACGACAAAACATTTCAATGAGAAACCGACTCATTGGAGCGTGATAAGTGAAATATAAAAGCTGCCCTGAGCAGAGGAGTAACAAAGTCCTCCATTTATCTGAAACCCAACAGGAAAGAGTATTATTGTCTGCGCTAAGACGCCTGTGAAAACAAACAGTAGCTGTGATGTTGTCTTGGTTTGGAGTTTGTTAGTCTTGTTTATATGAGCATGCGCTGACAAGTCCTCCTCAAAAAGACAGATAATCCTGAAATTTCCTGACCCCAAAAAAAGGAAAAATCTAATCTGCTTTACCTTAAATGTCTCATTCTTTGGGGTCTTTTGTTTTCTATCTGGCCCAGCAGTAAAGTCAGATAAGTACGTACTTGCAATTGCCTATGTCTGTTTATTTGTCAGTCGGTTAGCAAATCGGTTAGCAAAATATCTCATCAGACACTGGATGGACTGGAATGAAACTCTCACAAAGTAATCAATGCGTGTGCATCTAGAACTTGGCCAGATTTGAAATGGTTGCCACAGCTAATCAACCCTAAACAAAATAAATGGCTATAACTCAGTCAACTTTACAGCTAACGAGTTACAACATGGTGTGGTAGTTGCTGAGAGTCATCTCGGTCATATACAGTAGTCCCACGATGCATTGCAGTTCGACTTTCGCGGACTCACTGTTTCGCGGGTTTTAAACGTAAGAGTGTACACGACACACGATTGTCAACTTTAATGTTACGTGATTGGGATGGTACGGATAAAAAGTTAACGAGAGCTGGAACCAACCAATAGGACAAAATAAAAAAAAACTACTTCAGACAGATGTCACCATTTTGTAGTTTTCTTTCAATAGGCCTATACTGTAACACAAGTCAAAAGAACTACACGGCCCAGAAGCCAACAGTGCTTCTGGCCGCTGCTTTGTGCCAAAATTTAAAGAACAGTAATGGAGGGAGCAAACATTAGTGGAGAAACCGATGTAGTAAAATTAGTTTTGCAACACAAAGTCAGAAGTAACGATCTATCTATGAAGATCACAGAACTGGCAGAAAAGTCGCAAATAATCCTGAATCTGAACTCGTCCTTCAAGTTGCATCTTCACTGGTGAGTACCCATATAAAATTTTGCATTACTGTACAGTACATACACGTATGTTGTTAAAATTACGTAGGTTTAAGAGTTTAGAACATTGGAAAGAACATTGCAAGAGTGTGGGAATGGTTTATAAAGCCTTAAAATTAGGGATGCACAATACTGGATTTTTGGCCGATATGCCGAAATGTTAAAACTTGTTTGGCCGATAACCGATGCCGATATTTTATATACGTTCCTTTGTCAGAACATAGTCCTCTTATTTTGGCTTATTTGCTACAAAAAATGTGCACCAGCTGTAAGAGCTGGTGACATATATTCAGTAACAGCCATATGATATGTATAGCACTTTAACTTATATTAAATGAAAAGTGTTAAATGTTATTTATTAGCATTAGTCACTTATGATGCTGTCTCACTTGTGGAGGCTTGTTCTAGCTGCAGTGTGGGATCCTCTGCACTCCTGTGCATGAAGGACAGACTTTTTAAGTTCAAAGTTTTTGTCTATCCATTGTGCCGTAAGACTAATCATGCTAACGGGGCTAACACGACGTCCAGATGTCGGTGGTAAAACTCACCCAACAAGTCGTGCTATCATCTATTAGCTTCTCAATGATGTCAGAAATGACGGCTTGTAACTCGAGTAAAATTACGTTGGGAAAATATCTCCGACTGGGGATGACGTCGCGAGGCTCAACGTAGTCCATAAATCTTCGGAATCCGACATCCTCACCAACGAAAAAAAAACCTTCCACACCGCCGACATTTTGAATTTTCCTCTCCGCTGTGAGATCGGGTAGGCGTGCGTGACGTCATCACGTTGCGCTGCAGGTAAAAACAGCGCCTTTTATATTGTCGAGTTATTTTAATGGAATGACCTATGTCCAATATTGAACTTTAACGCTAATATCGGCCGATACCATGCCGATAATAATGTGCATCTCTACTTAAAATATATATTTTAAAAAAATAAATAAATAATGTAAAATAAATATAATGTCCCTACTTTGCAGATTTTCACCTATCGCGGGGGTGTCTGGAACGTAACCCCCGCGATAGCTGGGTACTACTGTACTCTGAGTTCTAACAGACCAACCAAATACTTAGTTTAAAGCTTTGTCATTAAATGGGGTTGGTCATACGCATTCCTTTAAAAAATAGACTAGATTTTAGTTTCTGTTTTGTTTTGTAGGAGGGCAAAATAATACATTTTTAAAAGTATTATCAATCATGACATATTCATTAATCACCATAATATTATCATCATCATAATATTAATTAATTACCATCAACATCAAAATGTAGATGGATAAGGTGAAACACCCACACCTGCCTCATTCGCCTCACTCTGGACCCGAGCAAGGCCCTCAACCCTCATCGTCTGCTCCCTAAACAGGTCTCTCTTGAAAATTAGTTGTCATGGCTCAATGAGACTGCCTGTATAAATAAAGAGTAGAACAAAAAAAATACATTTAAATCAAAAGTAGACTTTTTAATTATGACACCACCCCAGATATGCTTCCTGTCACAATGATGACAAGATCCACTGGTGAAACTGGTTTTTTATTTGCTCATAAAAACGTGTAAAGTAATGTCACACCGGTACACAAGGCTACTGACCTGTTAATACGCTCCATTATAAAAATTATGCATTGCATCCAATTACAAGACAAGCATCTCTTGTAGGGTCTGGCAGTGAAGCAGCTGAATGCTTAACAGAGTGCTTTATCAGACAACATCTAACACATGCACAACTCAAGCATCAGCAAAAGCATCGCTTGTCGGCTAATTGGCATCTAACAAGCCCCCACTTGATTTCTTTGACTTAAAAACTGACAATGAATAGGGAAAAAAACAGAAACTTCTGCTATTGTGGGATATTTTGGAGTCTCTGTTGTGAGGATTACATATCCCCGTAGTAAATCATGGGTTTTTTCCCCTTCTTTAGCGGTTTCTCATTAGGAAGGACATGCCCCGAAGCCTGAGAGGAAGTCTTAACTGTTCAGAGACTGGAATGCAAAAAGGTTTTGCTTTCAAAATGACAGAGTGGGATAATGATTTAGGTGACTGAATGTTTCACCCCGTTATCCAAAAATTTTAAGCTTCTTCTGGCCAATAATCTTATTTTGTTTCCTTATTTTGGCTAAATTGTGTGAACTATTTATTTATTTGGGGTACATGTTTCAAACGCTGAGCTGTTTTTGGTGAACAATATGCACTTTTATTGATTTTTTTTTTCTAACTTGTGGCTTAAAGGCCCTAAAACTTATTTGTTTATAGAAAACTTTGAGTTTTGTGACAAAGAGTTTGCAGCCCTTCTTCCTACAATTTTAGGGAAACCAGTGTTGCTGTAGGTGTTTTTCACTGGATCATTCTACATTAGACTTATATGAGGTAAAAAGGAAAACAGTTATGGAAACTTTAGTAAAAATATGAAGTCTAAACATCTTTTAAAAAAAAAGGAAACATCTGATGGCTTTGTTGAAGAGTTATCTCTTTTAACACTGAAAGATTACAACAGTAAGTATTTACAACTTTCAATTAAAGGCTTTTTCTCTACCATTTAGGACTTTTTTTAACAGTTAAAAAAATAAACTTTCAACCAGAAGTCAAGCAAGAATAAAAAAATAAATAAAATAGATGAAATACCCATCCAGCACCAGCAGGAGGTAAGAACGTTGACATACTGGCGAGTGACGACTCGATGCAGTACTTTCTTTAGATAAACACCTTTTTACTAATTATCAATTTAAACTGAATTTCTTGTATTATAATTGGAAAGAAGTGCTGGATTGAGATCTGGACCTTCTTGGTAGGACATTTGATGTGAATTGGTGCAATATAAATAATTTGAACAGACATAAAACACAAAGATGGAACCCATCAAAGTTAAGTCAGGTCCTCTGGATAGCTTCTTTGTGTTGAAACGTGTCGTCTTTCATCCAAAAGACCTCATCAGTCCGACGAGCCACAACACACTCAGTCCCATAAGCAGCTCACTCACATACTGGGCCACCAGTTTGATGGTGATAAGATGGTTTCAAAGATGGAACATTTTTAGCTCGTCTAAATACTCTCCTAAAACAATACCGTATTACTGTATTTTTTGCGGTACAAGTCAGTTTTTTGCATAATTTACTTTGCACATGCTCTGTGACTTATAGGCTGAAGCGACATATTTATGGATTTTTTTCCCCCATATTTATAAACCAATTTTTGGCTGAGATATGACTGTTTTCATTCATTCTGACTGAAAAAAATTGAACACTACCACTTTCAGCCACTAGATGGCAGTCGAGTAGTAAGGCATGCCGTTGTATCATGTAAAAGTGGCTATTAATGACACAAACGGCTCGCCATAGCCTGCCACCTTGGTCTGCCTGGAACAACCAAACCAGCTTCATTTTGCTGCACCGCCCCGACGAAATGCAGCTGATTTGACCGTCAAAGTGCATTTATTAAGTAAAAGTTCAACTGAGACACAACTTTACTATAGTTTAGAGCAAATAAATAATTGTTTTTAAATGTTAGTCTCATTAAATTCTTGTTCAAGTCCTCCCGTACACGCTCCCGAGGCCGTCATTTGGCAGCCCATTGATTTTTGGCACAACACCGGCCCACATTTCCAGGTTCGGCCCACATTTCCGGGTTGTCAGCAGTGACACGTAACAAACGCGACGCATCAGCGGTGACGCATAATAGATGCGACGTATATGACAAAGCAATATATTCATGGATTTTTCTAATTTATCAGACATATTTGGACTGATGCGACTTATAAGGCGGTGCGACGTGTACGGCGGAAAATACGGTAATAGCCCTTTTGTTTAACACTGTTTACCATTTCCTCTCAATCTTTTCATCACAAAATCAAAGTAACAATAGTAGTGGTAATAATGGTAACAGTCTCTTGACGTAGAAAAACCACTAAAAAATGGCTCCATTGTTGTTTTGGTTTCTGAAGATTTCTAAAATGAACCCCTTTGGAAATCTTTTGGTGCAAACACAGCAACAGGTGTTTGTTTTTGAAAATATCCATTTTCAAGGTCCAAGAACCAATGAGTAAGAGTAACACTTGAAAATCAAATTTGTCCTGAAGCGTCAAATGGTCTAAAGAAGGATGCCAAGAGTTGTGTTTATTATGTAAGGGAAATCCACATACACCTACAAAGAATTGAAATTCAAACAGAACATGAATGCTTAATCTTTAAAGTACATTTTAGACATCTGTAGGAGGTTCTTGAGGTCGGGTTGAATGACCCGGAGAGATGGGCTCTCCATTAGATCCTTTATTACTCACACACAAGCAGAATAAAAGGCTTTTAATTTCGAAGCAGAGAAATCCTCTCCAATCCCCTGTGAAAGAGCGTCTCCCTGAATGAGAGCTCCTGTCTCCTGCAAGTTCAACCATAGCAGCATATTCAGAGATAGCTTGAGGCGCTGCAGACTGCTGCTTAGAGTCTGTGAAGGGAGGATAGTGGACATCAGAACACACAAAGAACCGGCTTTTAAAATGGCAAGAATGTGAATGCAGGGGTCAAATGCCGACACAGAACCGTTCTGTTGAATCCTGGGGGTGGGACGTGATGCAGGCAGAGTGATGTTTCATGAATCAAAAAATGACTTGGCAGCGTCACAACGGACGGAGCGACTTCTCGGTCTCGCAAAAGACGTTGATTCAGACATGAGTGGGAAGACAAAAAAAATCTTTGTCATTTTATTAGTCGCCCCGGGGCTCGGAATGAATGTTTCACCTTTATGCACAAAAGGATGTATCAACTTGCTCGACTCTTTTTAACCTCGCACAAAGTCAAAGGCAGCGGAGGTTTGATGCAATGAAAACCTCCCGTCTTGCCAGGAAACAACGACTTCATGGGAGCGCGGGCAAAAATCCCATTAAAAATCACCGCCGACCCCTTTTTTGTGGGCTGCCGCTGGTACTCGTGAGGTTTTGTGTTAGTCGAACTACTTTATTTTAGTAAAAAAAAAAAAAAAAAAGGAAAAAGACTATGTCTATTAAAGGTAATTTATGAAAACAAATGCAGCATTAGCACCCCTTCTGTGGCATCCCACTTGCCTGTATGTTCCCATTTGTGGGTCTTCTTAGTTATTCTCAGAATCATTACCACCACGGTTTATGGGGGCCACTCAAAGAATTCATTAAAACAGAGCAATGACTCTAACGGGGAGTTTGAACAAAGATGTAGCCCCTGTTACAGATGGGTGTGGCTCCAGGCTTTTCAACTGAAGCAGATTCTCCCCCATCCCTCCTCCTGCTGCTCCTCCAGGTTGCACAAGTGAAGTGATGGGACCAGCTACTCCTTCCCCTCTCCGAGGGGTGTGTGCTGTTCCATATTAATGACAAAGAGAGGAGCGGGAGCAAGAAGTCACTATCATACACTCATTTGTTTAAAAAGAGCCAGCTTCACAATACAGGCAGCGGGAGTCCACAGGAATCCAGTGAAAGCTGGGGGATGCGTCACTGACAAAAAAGAAACAACTGCTTTTTTTTGTCCCTGGAGCAAAGGCTACCCAGTTTGAGAGTGCTGTCTGTTCTTTAACCAATGCCGAGGCCAGCTTCATGTATTTCAATGGGGCCGTTCCTGCACGGCACCGTCCCCTCTCTCCTGTTGTTAAGTCTTTCTTTAAGACAATAGATCCCTGGTCCCTCCCATCGGATAACAAATGAATCATTATTTTGCGAGACAATGACATGATTTAACCTTTTTTGCAAGACAATGCGACGCACCTGCAAGCAATGAGGGAAAGTCCGGAAATAGTTAAAAAAAAAAAGAATAATACTTGCTCAAACGAGATGAGGGAGTCAAAAATAGGTTGAACTTTAACAATTTGCTTCAACCTGACCAGCAAATTATGCAAATGGGCATCAGAAGAGTCAGCGTTAGCTGAGATTATAAAATAAATAAATTTATCTTTCGCACCAAGCCTCTAAAAGTGGGACATGCCAATCACCGAAGTGTAATTAAGATTCACTTGCTGCTGTTTTACTCATAATCCTGTGTGTAAAACCGTCACAGGCGAACAAAAGGCCCTTTTCCTTATTGAGCCGTTGCCCGAGAGTGAGTACTTTTACCACCCAAGTCCTTTCATTTTCTGATGCCGAAGACGCTCATACATCTCGCAGCTCGGCGAGTCCGGCAGAGAAGGAATTGCTCTCTGTGACATGTGGGGAACTCAGCATCTTCATGCGGTCGCTCATATTTCTTCAGTAGCATCTCGTTACGTCTCACCCAAAAGGTGACGCTCGTTTGACGCAACAAAGAAATCTAACACTTTTCTTACGAGCTGCTCTAACAAACAATTAGTGAATAATTAAAAAAATGATCTTAAATATTGTAGTTGAGGAACCTGTGGGGCAGAAATGGGATTTCAATTCCCCGATCTGTTACGGAAGCAGATCCGAAGTCTGAGCTCATTTGCGCTAAAAGTAATACTTACGGGTCGCCTTTCAATATGCAAGATTAAGGAAAATGTACTAATTTACTTAGAAAAGTATGATCTTAATTGTCTTAATTTACTTAGAAAAGTACAATCTTCATGTTGCTAATTCACGCCACTCGTATTTCCGTTAAAATTGTTGACATTTACGTCATGATGACCCCTAGCCTAATTATTGTCAAATTGAAGAAGAAATGTTGGTTAATTTTATTTTGAGTGTAGTACCTTTTTTAACCACTGGATGGCAGTAAAGGACTGTCTGAACCGAAGGATGGATAGTGAGGGAGCGAGCAGCGTGTCTCTTTAAGAAAAATGGGAGGGAGGCCCCTTGACGTGACGTGGGCCATCTCCTTTTTTTTCCGGTTCTCAAAATAGCAGACGCTCGGTGTGGTATGAGCTCTTTAGCATAGCATTTTTCACACAAAGCTAATAAGAAAATCAATAAACAAGTTCTCAGCTTTTTTTTGCAGAGAAAAATAACTTTTTACACGAAGACACAAGTTTCAACTGTGAATTTTGGAGCTTCGACAAGACGCAGGTTTTTTCCCGAGGACGGCCTGTTAGCTTAGCTCGTAGCATAGCGTCTCAGCTTAGCTGCTTATAACAATACAAAAACGTGATTTTGGATTGTTAAAACAGATTTTAAAGAGAAAAGAGAAAGGGAGGGGTCAGTGCAGAGCACCAGAGTTGAGCTTTTTATCATCTACTGTCTTCAGTAGAAAGAGAGAGACATGAAGAAACAATAAAGCTGATAAATGAAAATGAGGTTGATAATTTTCATTTATCATGTGATTAACTGATTTATTGTTTATTGCGACAGGCCTACGGCTAGCAGCTAAGGCCAAAGTGGATTGCTGCAGTTTTAAAACTCCAAAATCCAAAATGTCATCGTGGTTGAAGCAAACGCTTTTCAATAAACTTTTATTTCACTGTCAGTTTTGATTAAGATGATCATTTTTGCAGAAAGGTTTTAATTTTTCTGCAAGAGGTATCCCCTCCGCATGCTGCACTGGAAGTGCTACAGCTAGCTACTGTTGCTTCTTCTTCTTTTCTTTTTTTCAAAGAACCTAAGGTTCAACGTACATGCGAAACTGATGACAATGTAAAGGTTTATAAAGCAGTTCTCAGTTAAACCATTGTGAAATTTCAGAGTTTGGAGCCGTTTTAGGATCCACTTTGGTCTTAGCCGTTAGCTGCTAGCTTGTTCAAAGAGTTGTCTACCACAGGTAAGACAATAACTGTTCATAACATTTCCACAGAACTGAAAATATGTTTTTCAGCTTAACCTGAGTGATGGGAACAAGCTGTTCGCCCAACAACTGTACACACACAAACATCGGACTATAAAGACACACCCTCCTCCTCCACAGACCCCCCCTCCATCCCCCCAACACTCCTCCACCTGTTCAGTGTCCTGATGGGGGTGGGTGCCAGCATGAGTGCAGTCACTGTGTAAAAGAGAGGAGGGGTGCAGGGCAAACAAACCCACAGACTGAAATCAGAACCGACCCATATTACATCAGAATTTCAGTTTCACGTTGAGCCGTGTCCAGATCTGCACCACAGAGAGCTTTGGATGAGTCCACCTTTAATTTTAGGTGTGCAGAATAAACGAGCAGAGGCGAGGCGGAGCACCATATGGTGAGGATGCACACGTTATCAGCATGGATCCTCTGGGGACGGGCGGATGCACCGGCCTGATTTCCTTCAGAAACCCCAGCTATTCGAGGCGTCTCCTGCAGAAGTGGAGCAGGTTAACGATGCGCTCCGACGCGCAGCCTCCCAACTTTCAGACGTGCAACACAATCCGCTCTGTGGCGCTGTATCAAAGGCTGTGCAACCCCGATGTTTTAATGACATCAGAAGCCAAAGTTCTTTTAGTTTTGCATCATCTTTATTTGAGTCGCTTGTTGTCTACAACTAAAAGCACCTCAGTGGGAGTCATTCAAGCTCACATCCCAGTCATAAAGCTGTGCTGCCAGGGGCGATGGGAGGAATCCCAGACCCCCTGATGGGACATGACAACGGGCTCCCCACCCAAATGCTGCTTTAATTTACAGTATGACCTCTCCTGCCCGGACAGGCTTTTTAAAAAGACACCCCCCTTCCTCTGCATCAGCAACACCTCTGCCTTCTGCTCAGACTTCCACTCATTTCTTATTCTCATCGAGCCAGTGGAGCGCAGGGTGCACACAAATAAGCTCACAAACCTTATTCTCTGCACCAAACATCTGTCTCCTTCTTATATCTCACTTGCTTTGTAGCTTTTTAGGAGAGTAATAGCGTCTGTCACACTTCTTTTTTTTTTTTCCTCCATAGTCTTTTTTTTTTCCCTTCTTAATCCAAAATACAAGTGTACTAACGGTGTGATACTAGAACAGGCTCCACTTCACATCCTCAATCCACACAAAGAACCAAGAGCCCTTTAGAGCCTTTTCAGAGACAATATGAGCTGCCAATTTTGGGTTAAGCACCCAGCAAGATAATAACTTGTACAGATATAGCGTTTGGGAGCCTTTTAAGCATTCCTATTGTAAAAAAGTGAAAGAGACGGTGGCTTAATGGAAGCACTGGTCTCTTTGTTGGATCAGGTTGATGTTGGCCTGATTGCACAAGCTTCGCAGCTCATTTATTTGCTTAAATTCGTCAATTTTTTTTCTGTTTTTCCTAATTTTTACTTCATAGGGTGCCAATGCAGTGGAGCATGCTTATTACTTTTCCAATAAAAGATCTGGTCTCGTTTCGTGTGGATCAGCTTTGAAATACAACATGTGAAGAATACACCACCAAAGTTAAGTCAGGTCCTCTGGACGGTTTGTTTTTGTTGAAATGAGTCAGCGGGGGAGAGGGCGGACTACAGAAACCATATGAACGCCTTCAAACTGGTTGACCCACTATGTGAAGGTGCTATTTATAAGACTGACTTAGTTGCAGTTGGACTGATGAAATCTTTTGGATGAAAGACGAAACGTTTCAACAAAATGAAACTGTCCAGAGGACCTGACTTAACTTTGCTGGATTCTTCTACCTAGATTACTGAGATGTGAAGAATACATTAAAACATGAGGCTCAATCAGAAGTCACATGCTAGGACATTTGGTGGTGGTATGTCATACAACATGGACAAAAAAAGCAACAAAGAAATAAATGGACACAATGGGATTTTGGTAAAACTGCTCTAGAGCTCAAGCATAGTCACAGAAAGTTGGACTTCACATGTCTGAACTGCCATTTTGATATTTTCTTTTGCAGTTTTAACAATCACTGATTAATTTTTACAATTTTTAAAGATTTTGTACACAATCTTGAACTGACATTTGAATGTCACACAATCAAACTTATTTCTCATAGACTTGCATTATATTTTACCTCAGAATATTCTCTTCAAACCTATAGTGAACAGTCACAAGGGTCACAGACATATAAAAAATTAACTTGTGAGACCATCGGTTAATACAAGTTTTTTTTCAGATCACGTACAAGTATAGTTACTTCAATTTGGGTACTTGCTGTTACTGCAGTGTTTCCCCTACCATTATACAAGCAGGGCCAACGCTTACTTTGACTTTCGATGGGAAAAAAAAAAAAAAAAACTTTCGATGGAAAACAGAGTTTTGCGCATGCGTCAGAATACCAACACTACGGCAAGCCGGCTGTAGTTAGCTTGTAGCTTAGCTACTTAGCTCTCGAAGAAAATACTTTAACGCTACTTGCGCACAGTTTAAAAAAAAAAAAGTAACAATTAAATCTGACAGCTCTGATTTTACTTCAGACACAGCATTACTGCGGTTAGCCGGTAGAAGACAGATCTCTATCGTAGACTCAATTTCTATCATTTCTACCGTATACAGTATATATCGTGCATTCCTAGTCTACAGATATTACTTTTCATAAATCTTGTGTCTTAAAAGGCAAACACAGTTAATTCCCGTCTCTAAACTCTGTCCTCTAGTCCAAAAAAGTTAAGTCAGGTCCTCTGGATGGGTTCAAAAAAACAATAAATTGTGGAAACATTTCATCTTTCATTCGAAAGACTTCTTCAGCCTGAGATCTGAGTCCTCAGACTGAAGAAGTCTTTCAGAGCATGGATCATTATAGCTGCCCTCTAGTCTTTAAACACGAAGAGGTGGGAGAAAACACCTCAAAGTGCCCCCCCTTCCCCATCAACAACTGTCAGTATTGATGTAGCATGGGGAGCAATATAAAAGTGCTAGCAAAAAATGCTACTGACGTACTGCTCCGCTACAACCCCCCCTCCCGCAACAACAATTCCCGGCAGCAGCGTAGCGCTAAACACAGATGTGCCTCACCCCCACTGATAAAAACTGGCAACAACGTATCGCTTAACACAGATGCGACCCCCCCACCCCCACGTCGATCAAAACCGGCAGCAATGTAGTGCTAAAAGGACAACACAGACGTGACTCTGTCGCGTCAACAACAAAAAAGCGATGAGCGCCCCGCCAACGGAGCTGATCTAGGGGAAACACTGTCAAGTGCCGATAATGAGTTAGTACTCAAACAATACACAAAGAATTTAGAAACATTTCTTTTATTAAGAACACAACAAACAGTCTGCTGTCTTAAAATTACCTGTATCTTAAAATATCTCTAAACTATGGACTTTTTTTTTTGTACTTGCAAAGTGGACAAGAAAGACATAACCCAACATAAAAGTGCTACTGGTATTGAGGTGTTTTTATGAGTAAAAGTACGACGAGTACTTGAGGCTGGTATGGGGCCCAATGCAGAAGCCAGTATTGAGACATCACTACCTTCAGTCTCTTCTGCCGCTCACAGTTCAAGAATCTGTAGGATGTGACTTATAGTGTTCACAGGGCAACTGTTTGAGGCTTACTTTTCAGTCAGCTTCTGTCCGCCTGTCATTAATTGGGTATTCAGAGAATGACAGACACCGGTTACCATGGTAACCACAATGAGCCCCTGGCAGCAGCTTTAGTGTTTCTTAAGACCGTGGCTTTGTTTCTAGAGTTTATACGTCAAAATAGTTTTTCTTAGTTTGGATCATTTTTAAATTAATGGGAGTTTCGGACAGTGCAGCTGCTTCGGTACCCTTCAAAGTTTTCTCCGGGTATTTTCTAGTCTGGTTAGGCTCTCCACACGGCCAGCATCCCATTTCCAAAACACAGATAGATAGATGAGAATCTGAAGAGCGTGATGCGGAGTCTCTATTCAAAGTCATGATTCGGTTGAGTTGAGCCACGCTCCTCATGACGGCGTCTGAATTTTGCATGAAGGCACACAATACTTGTGAGTCACAAAGAAATCTCCTTTCGGGGGGGGGGGGGGGGGGGGGGCGAAAAAAAACAGTCCCCCACGCAGGGAGACCAGGGACT
>NC_056503.1:35156907-35165171 GCF_014905685.2 Nematolebias whitei
GGGGGGGATAAAAAAGTAGCCCCACAAGCAGAATTTAAAAAAGACGAATGAACAGTCGAGCAAAAGGACCCTAACGTGCAATTAAACACCCCCACCACCTTTTTATTTTCTCACCGACTCAACATCAGAGCGTTCACGAGGCAAGTCTCAGCATAACCTAGTTAGATGAAAGAGTGGGGAGTGAATGGCTCTCAGGTGAAATTAAGTGACCGTCCCCCCCACCACCACCACCACCACCCTCTTCACCATCCACCCTTCACAAGAGATTAGTCCATTAGCAAAAAAAAAAAAAAAAAAAAGAGCCTGGCTCGCCGGACAAGTAAGACCAGCTGTGACTCGGAGCGCCGTCGGCCTGTTCAAAGAGGAGGGTGGTGGAAGGGTGGAGTCAGGGGTGTGGGGGTGAACAGAAAAACAGATGCATCTTTCTGGAGGGGTTTGTCTCACGAGTAACTCCTGTTTTCTTTTCCTGTGGGTTTCAGATTGGTAATACAATAACATGTTTTATTGCTATTGCAGAGCTTGATAAAAACCTACAGGCAGCATTTTACACGTGGCACAGTTGACTCTTCATAAACCTCATGTCTTAAAAAGCAAACACATTTAATACCTGTCTCTAAACTCTTGTCTTTAAACACACAGAGGTGGTGTGTGTGTGTGGGGGGGGGGGCACCTCAAAGTGGCTTTTCCTCTCATATAAAACCACCTGAGCTTGGCTGAAAGGTGCTACAGTGTTAATTTACAACAACAGGCTCCAGTGCCGTGCGGGCGAGCCAACCCACTCCCCTTTTCTTTATCCCAGGAAAGTGCTGCAAGCTCAGCCTGCGGCCCCGGGGATGAGTGATGAGAACACATGTGGGCTGTTACCTGTTGACCTCGAGATAATATGGAAATCTGCAAAAAGACACCACCACAAATGCAAAACATGTGCAAAACACGGACAAGATGAGACAAAGCAGCCATTGTTGGGAGTTTCTACCTTCTTCGTTAGAATAAAAACCCTGATCGGAAGCAAGGATTCAGACATTTGGGCCCATTCAGACCCAGAGAGAGAGACTGGGAGGAATGCTGGCAGCCCATAATTATCATAAATCATACAGCATCACTCTGCCCAACTCCCTGATAGAAAACAGGAAACAATGACATCATGCCAAGTGATGATCACTCCATCAGTCAGAGACACTTCAGCAGATTTTCCTCGTGTTGGACTCATGGTCTGTAGGAGCTGCGCATGCATGTACTCGGTCTCATAACTTGTAGGTGAAAACAGACATTTTGAATCCTCTGACCCCGCCAACAGGAAATGTGTTTGAAGTTAGCCGACCAGACAAGAAGCTTACCTTGGCAGAGGAGCGCGAGGAGGAGGAGGAGGAGGGCGGACAACAAGTGCATCTTGGCGGCTCCGAGTCCTTCGGTCAGTCCCTCAGTGAGTCTCTGTGTTTGTGGCTCCGGTTGAGCTGCTCGAGATGTTTTTATCTTTAAAGCAGGTCGCTTAAATCAAAGTGTCCGCGCGCTCGCTTCACTTCAGGCTCCGACTGCTCTCCCAACGTGGCACGCGCTGCTCCGTAACTCTCGCGCTCTCACTTCTCCGACTCTGCTGAAAGCAGGTAACGGAGAGGGGGGGGGGGGGGGGGTGGCCTCAGAGTGAGAGAGCGCGCGGGGAGGAGGGAGGGGGAAGGGGAGGGACGGTGTTGAGAGCAGCTCCGCCCCCCTACACCTCCCCGTCCTCCTCCCCCTTCACCTCCAGCAGTGCTCCCTTCTGTACTCCCCAAACATACGCGCACCCCCGCATCTTTTTTCTGCCCCCCATTGTCTCACCCCCTCCTCATTCATTCACCCTGCACACACCCAGACTCCTCTTCAGTCTCCTAAAATGTGCATGTGTAGTAAGAAGGAGCCAGCAAGGCATTTCACCTGGTACCACTTCAAACAAACATCTGGCACACTGGTTAGTGCTTGGAGTATTATGTTGAGGATGACTCTCACCTACTACCACACCAAATTCAACATCTATAGATCTTTTCAAGCATACTAACGTGCATGTGTAAACTCGGGTGCCACGCCCCAAATAGCTATTCAAGTTCAGTGTTCAGCTCTAATGTTTTTGTTCTTTACATGTTTAACTTAGATACAAATGTGTTTATAAATTAGTTTTACCGAAATTTGACGTTGGGCGGCACGGTGGCGCAGTTGGTAGAGCTGCCGCCTCTCGGAGAGAAGGTCACCATATCATTCATTCATTCACCGTTTATTTATACAGGTTAGTTCCATTGAGCCTCGGGGACTCATTTACAAGAGAGACCTGATTTTAACAAAGAGTGATGACAACAGTGGACAACAAAGACAGCAGTAGACAATCATTAAAGAAAGTGTAGAAATTGAGAAGAACAAATGAAAGAAAATTGTATTAAAAAAACTGATTGTAAATCGAATCCCAGCTGGGGGCCTTTCTGGGAGGAGTTTGCATGTTCTCTCTGTGCATGCGTGGGTTTTCTCCGAGTACTCCAGTTTTCTCCCACAGACCAAAAACATGCATGTTAGGCTAATTGGTAACTCTAAATTGTTCCTAGGTGTGAGAGTGAATGGTTATTTGTCTCGTTTCGGTTCATCCATCCATCCATCCATTATCTTTGACCCGCTTCTTCCATTTTGGGTCGCGGGGGTCACCAGTGCCCATGTCTAGCAATCACTGTGCGAGGGGCGGGGTGCACCCTGGACATGTTGCAAGTCCATCACAGGGACACATAGAGACAAACAACCTAGAGACAAACAACCATTCACTCGCTCATTCACACCTAGGGACAATTTAGAGTTACCAATCAGCCTAACATGCACGTTTTTGGTCTGTGGGAGGAAACCGGAGCACCCGGAGAAAACCCACGCATGCATGGAGAGAACATGCAAACTCCACCCAGAAAGGCCCCTGGACCGGGGTTTGAATCAAGGACTTGCTCGCTGAGAGGCAGCAGCTCTACCAGTTGTGTCACCGTGCTGCCCTCGTTTCGTTTCAGTTCAATTCAATTCAAAAATATTTTAATAATCCCAAAGGAAAATTAAATGTTGTTGTAACTCGTTATCCTCATTTCATTAAGAGATGGTATAGATACTGATGGCTGTAGGCAGGAAGGATGTCTTGTAAAGGTCCGTCCCACAGCAGAATCAAAGAAAATGGCCACTGATCCGATCTGTCCACCCAGACTCTGCTGGCCTCTGGTTCCCCAGGGCTGCAGGACCGCCTGAATACCGAGTACAACTCCTTCCAGAGCGATGGCCACTCCTCCCAGCAGCCTGCAGAGCTCCTCGTCACTGCGGACAGCCAGCTGCAGGTGTCGGGGGACGATCCCGGTCCTTCTGCTGTCATGAGCTGTGTTTCCTGCCAGTTCCAGGATCTCAGTGGTCAGGTACTTGAGCACAGCCTACAGGGAGACAGGAATGCATCCACGGAGCCTCCTTTTCAACTAATTTAAGATTTGAAGCTGTAGTTGAGATATTATTTAGCTTTTGAGATGTTAATCAGCTGCTCCTGGTTGTAAAAGCACCACCTTCTTGTCAGAGTCAGAGTTTCTTTATTGTCATTCGCACCTCATGTGGTACATGTGGTGGAGCGAAATTATGTACACAGGGTCCCAGTTACATCCAACAATAAAATGTATAAGAAAAACAGTAATAACATCTAAGATATGAACTAAGAAAAACATCAACTAAATATACACTAAGCATCATCATTGTCCATTGTCCAACCATTGTCATGGTTATGCATCATAACAAATGTCCAAAAGCAAAAGTGTTTCAGTAAAAATCCTTCCAGCTGCACAGCATCTGAAACCAGAGGTAGTAATCATCCAAAAAAAAAAAAAAGGTGATTTACATTCAGAAAAACAGGAATTGAAGTTTCCGAAAGCAAAATTTCAGAATGAATGTAACAGAGCTACTCGAACATGTAGCCACCGCGAACAGCGCAATTCTATAAATTTGTCTCTATGTGGACCTGTGTTGGACTTTTGACCTGTCCAGGGTGTCCCCTGCCTCTCACACAGTGTTGGCTGGTTATGGGTCCCTGTAACCCGAAAAGGAAGAAGCGGGTAAAGAAAATGGATGGATAGTTTTTACGTTACATACAGTACAAAAGCCGCTTTGACACTGATGAGTGCGATTCCACTCGGTTCTCGTCTTAGCAGTTCCTCTTAAGTTCATTCAGGTGTAGGTGATTGCCACTTTGACTTATTGTTTCCCAGCTCTGTGGGCAGTATCATCACAGGTCATTGTGTTTGAGACACTTTGCCCATTGTGGTCCTTAATCGTCCTATAATCCAACTTAAATTTCTTTAGCTTATCCCGGCACTGCTTATACTGTATATCCGGGTGTAGCCATCATCTCCGATATCGTTCTGTAAATACACTCATTTCTTGTGACACCGTCCAGCTCATGTTGAATCCCAACATCGGCCAATAAAGTTAGAAAGGTCTGTACTTCATCATTGGTCCCTGGCACTATATGTTTTGGAGTTTCCCTACCAGAAACTAACAAAAAACAAGACCCACTCAACCATTGACATCAGAAGCATTTGTAATGTGTGTGTGTGTGGGGGGGGGGGGGGGGCCCGGGGGGGGGGGGGGGGGGGGTGTCTGGGGGTCCTCCCAAGAAGTAGTAGCCTGACCAATAGCTCAGTTCATTCAGAAGTCACACTGCAGCTGAGAGAAGAGCGGCTAAGTCCCAGCTTTAAGTATTTTGTGAAACAGCCTATTGATTACACTTTGAGAGTTTCGTAAGGTCTGTCATCTGGTTCATGAGATATTTTCCTAACAGGCAGTCATGGTTGGAGTAAAAAGGTATTTGCTAAATTTTAAGTCAAAATAATACGCAATGTTTAGTGCTCATAGTATGTATTGTGGATTATGGTCAGCTACTAGTTCAAGTAGTTCAAGGGACAATTTGTTCCACAAGTAAGCGCACCATACATCCATACTAGATAAATCATTGATACATTAAAGTAACAGAACAGAAAGCATCAATCCAACATTTTTCAGTCAGGTCATCTGGACAGTTTCTTTGTTGTGCTGAAACGTTTCGCCTTCGATCCGGAAAGCTTCATCAGTCAAGGAAACACACAACAAAACTGATTCTTCCCCCAACAGTTTACTCCAAAGTGGAACAAACCAGTTCTGCTTGTGATAAGATGGTCTCTTTGGTACGCCCCCTCCTCCACTGCTGGCCCTCTTCCTTGTTGACAGTCGTGTCAAACTGGTTGAAAACAACAAAGTCCATGCTCAATAATCCAGGTATACAATCCAAAATTTTTCAGTCAGGTCATCTGGATAGTTTATTTTTTTTTTTGTGCTGAAACGTTTCGTCTTCGATCCGGAAGGCGTGTCAACCAATTTGATACGACTGTCAACAAGGAAGAGGGCCGGCAATGGAGGAGGGGCGTACCAAAGAGACCATCTTATCCCAAGCAGAACTGGTTTGTTCCACTTTGGAGTAAGCTGTTGGGGGATGAACCAGTTTTGTGTTGTGTGTTTCCTTGACTGATGAAGCCTTCTGGATGAAAGGCGAAATGTTTCAGCACAAAAAAAAAGAAACTGTCCAGATGACCTGACCGAAAAATGTTGGATTATATACCTAGATTATTGAGCATGGACTTTGTTAGAAATCATCACTGTTCATTGAGAAGCCTGATCGCTACAGGGATGAATGAGTTTTTCAGTCTGTTCGTTCTACATCTGGGCAGCAGCTACCTGCGTCCAGATGGAAGCAACCTGAACTAGAGTTGCGATTTATGGCCTGAGCCGAAACCGACCCAAAATTCAGGCCACGTCAGGCCAAAATGACGTGCTTGTTGAGTAGGCTGGCTCAGGCTTCTGTGCTGTGGTTTTACGAATTATACCACACAAAGAAAACTAAATGAGAATGCATGATATAAAATTGTGTTAATACTTGTAGAGGAGGAGGCAGTAAGTTCATAAGTTGAGGATGAGGAAAGAACGTAGAGTGCAGCAGTTAATCAGACTGTGAAAAGAGGGCGTAGCGCTGGCGCATTGCACAACTAATTGTGCATGTGGCCCCGCCCACTCTTCTTTGCTTGGGTGTAGGTTAAATCGCTCCATCATCAGCGACAGCGTGACTCAGGTTAATTTTGCACGACTTTCTTTTAGGTCTAAATTAAAATAGCCTTGTTCTATATTTTTTCTAAATAATTTTGCTCTAAAAATATTTTTGTAGCCTATCTTTAGAGTTGATTTTTTTAGGCTATTCGTTTTGTATGTTAATATCCGTTTGGTGACTTATTAATAACCAAGAAATCTTAAATCTTTTTTCTTTAAAATACATTTTTTTTAACTATCACGTCAAACTGATTTGCTTGCAAAAGTAGTAAAAGCAACATGTCGGTTTGCCTCGGGTTCGGGCCTCTTCAGGTCAGACACAATGACTATGGGCTCGGGCGGGGTCGGCTTATTTAGGCCCGAATGCAACTCTAAGCTGAACTCACCACGGACAGGATGATCAGGATCTGCCAGAATCAGCCTGGTCTTGTTCACTGACCTCGCCTTGTGTAGGTCAGTGAGGTTCTGTGGGGCTATGCCAGCGGTTTTGCTGTTCCTGTTTTTGCATGTCAAAAGTCCAAACCAACAGGTGAATGTGAAAGTTAAAAGAGACTCAATGAAACACGGTTAAAACCACCAACACCACATTTTAGCTCAATATCAGCTAAATTGGCTGATTTAGGACCATTATTGCGCTTTCTAAAGTCAGTTGACTGTGGTGGCCATTTTTGAACAAGGTTTAATCAGTTGGACACCCATTACTAATTTTCTGAAAGTTTTATTAAAGTCTATCCATAGTTTCATGAGATATTTTGCTAACAGACAGACAGAGTTGGCTTTTTAATAGTCTGAAACACAGATCTCCCACGATCAGTTAGCGGTCAGAGAATGTGTTAGAGAACAGTTTCAGCGACTGCCACACCAAATTTGAACCTAATTACTGTAAAACAGGCTGAGTCAGCTCCTTTTTGTTTTTGTTTGCTAAGGATGCTTTCTTAGCTGTGGCAGCCATCTTGAATTGAATTGCCTCCGAAAGTTAATTAGTTATTCATGTTAATTTAATGTTTACTGTCTGAGTTTCGTTAAAATCCGTCCAATGGCCACAAACAAGTAACCAGCTTTCTCGCTCGCCGTCTTTTGTGTTGGTTTTAGTTCATCATTTTGATCTTTGAGTCATAGATAACAAAATGTGAGCACTGCATAAAGATTTACAATAAATGTACTGACATTTAAATTCATCAAACATCCCAAAAACTGAATTAAACCATCTGAAAAGTCTACAGTAAAAAATGTTTTAAGAACGTTAACAAAGAGGCGTAACAATACAAAAAGGGGGGATTTTGGTTCAAGCTCGTCTGCCTTGAACAAACCTCTCAGCTACATTTAGAACCCAAACACCAAATTATTATTTAATGGCAGCAGTCACGTGTACTTTGAGGCATCTGACAGTTTCCTGACTGATTACTCCACTGATTTGCAAGAATACAAAAAAAAAAAAAAAAATGGCAAGGTGACATTTTTACTGTTTTGCATCTGTCTAAAATCTCAAAGGTACTGAGTTTAGTGATTCAAGAAGAAAGAAAAAGACAGGAAATAAATTAAAAAAATGTTGCAACAATGTCTTCAAAGGCTGAATAATTTGAGCAGAATGTCTTGTGATTGTTAATGAAATCATTTTGGTTTTGGAACTTACAAATTTTTTTCAGCTTGATTAAATGACTAAAAGTTATGTAAGCCTTTAGTGTCAGTTAAATAGATTTGTGTTTAATTGATTGAATATTGTTTATAGAAAAAAAAAAGACCAAGAAACCTTTTTAGTTTGATTGGGTGTTTAAATTTTTAATTAAATTAATTAAATTTAGCATTTGATTGGCCTAAAACAGCATTTGTATGAACTAAATTATTAATTTGAACATAAATGTGGCCAGTTCTAAAAACTTTGTCTAGGTAAAATAAAAAAAATATATATGAAAAATTTGTTTTGTTCAGCTAAAAGAAGTCCTGAAAATGTAAATCAAAATGGCTTCAGGTCCAGAGAACAGTGATACAGTACAGTAATCCCTCATTTATCACGGGGGATCGGTACCCTGAAACCCTGCGACAAGTGAAATGAAAAACCGCAAATTAGGAATAGTAGTACGTACAAGTAATAAGTAGTAATTTATTTTAGAATTATTTAAAAAAGCTTAAGGATGAACAAACAGACAAGCTAACAGCTACAACAA
>NC_056503.1:35165571-35171834 GCF_014905685.2 Nematolebias whitei
GTTTTCAAACCTTCCCACACTCTTGCAATGTTCTAAAAAATGTTTCTAAACTCTAAATGCAGTAAAAGACACAGCATGTCATGATTTCAGCTCCCTGCCTCCGCTGCGCTCAGCCACCTGCAAGCGTTCTTGGCCACGCCCACTTCTCTGCTCTGCACGCAGATCAGCTGATCAGCTGCAGCAAGAAGTTTATCATGCAGTGTGGGCTGCACAAAGGTGCAGCAGGTGCTAAATCATTTTAAATCGTTCATTTTAAATAAAAATTACATGCCGATCGTGCGGCTCTTCCATCAATCAGTGTGTCATGTCCAATCTTATTTTGAAAAACCGCGATAGAGCGAGTCCGCGATAAACAAACGGTGAAGTAGCGAGGGACTACTGTATTGTGATAACATCAGAAAGAGGTGATGGAAGAGACAGTTTTAAAATTGTTATTCTTTTTTTTTTTTGGTCATATTTTGTGTTTATAATATTTACTTTAATTTAATATTTAATTTTAAATATTATTATTACCCCTTTAGTTTTTATGTCTTCTTCGTTCTGTTCCTGTGTTTCCCCTGTGCCTCAGTCAACCTGCCCCACCAACTACCCCTGCTCTGTTTCATCTGCCACAGCTGCAGCCACTTCTCTCATTAGCCTCAGTCTTTTTTACTCCCACAGGTCTCACTCATTGTCAGCAGAGCATTGTTGCTTTCTTTGCCATGTTCCGGTGTCCCCCCCCCGTGTCTCCTCGTGTCTTCATACCTCCCTGTGTTGATGTTAGTTCCACGAGTTTTGGCTGCCAGTTCGTGTTTAAATAAAGTTTTTGTTGGTTTTTCAAGCTTTATATAGTGCCAGTCTGCATTTTTGGGTCCAACGAGTTTTGGGTTGTTAAACGATAACAAATATTTTAATCTACTTTCATACTTTGACCTCCAAAGTCAAGCTGTCATAAAAAATATCTGGCAAAGCAACATTTTACCACGCATGCAACCACAACACGCACAGAACTGTTAAATAGGAATAATCCTTGCTGCAATAGAAAAACAAGTATTACATAAAATGGTCGCATTAAGTGTGATATAAAACGTCAAATATTCATGTATTTTTTAACATGAAACGCAAAGTTATCTGATCGGACAGTCGGCTACATGTAGTGATAATACAGAACATTTACCAGACGTTTACGTAAAGTAGATTCTAAAAGTATAAACTTCGACTTGCTCTGCCACAAACTCTTGCAGATGCACGAACACGCTCTCACGCTGGGGCGTGTTTTTCAATCAACCCCCATCTTAGTCGTCGTTTCATGCAGGAGAGCATCACCCCGCCTCGAGCCCACAGGCACAGAACATAAAGCCGGTGGTAAAGCAGCCTGTATGGGACGCTTAATTATACTGAAGAACAAATGCCTGCACAATAAATAATTTAGTTATGATTAATTATTAAGCTCTCTGCTCATATCTCCTTATTTTTCAATTATTCCACAACACATTTGCTACATAAGGCCTGTCTAGTAATTAGGAATAATTAAAGTGAGGCATCTCTTCGCTCGGCTCCGAGTCCTGCTGAGAGTCGTCTATTACTTGAACACTAAGATGGATTTTGTTGAGAGAGTTCATGTAGCAACAGTTAAAGAGAGAGTTTGGACATTTTTAAGCGGGGTTATGTGGACAGGTCATGAACAAGTAACTTGCCTGTTAAATATTGTTTTTTTAAATGGTCTGAATTGGAGGAAAAAGCTTAAGGATGAACAAACAGACAAGCTAACAGCTACAACAAAAGTGGATGGCTGCCGTGCTAAAGAAACTTGTTTCAGAAATGTAATGTTGGTTTAAGCAAACAACGTTTTTAACTGCTGTCAGTTTGGGTTTAAGTGTTTTTTATGGCAGGGATTTAATAATATTTCTACTTGAAGTTTGTACACCCTGGCTAGTTGCTACAGCTAGCTAGCTCTTTAAAATAATAATAAAGTGGAAACTATGGTTTGCTGTCAGAATATGTGCGTCCACTCCACTTTGGTTTGAGATTGTCGCTGCTTTAATCACTTTGTTGTTACGCTAAAACGTGTGCATTAATAATTAGCCCTGAATAAGTAAAGGACAAAATCAGTACATATTGTGAGAAGCAAGTTTTGCTGAAAGTTGGTTTTACGTTTGGAGCGTCTGCTGGTTGGATGGATGGGGCCAGGTGAAGTAAATGTGGAGTCAAATATTCAAGTAAAAATCAAATTATCCAACACTGTTCATTCAGGTCATCTGGACAGTTACTTTTTTTTTTTTGTGCTGAGACGTTTCAACCTCCATCCAGAAGGCTTCATCAGTCTGAGGAAACACCAAACAAAACTGCTTTCCCCCCAAAAGTGGAAAAAGACAGTTATGTTGGTGCTAAGATGGCCTCTTGGGGCACGCCCTCTCCTCCGGTTCCCGCCCTCTCCCTCAACAACAGTCATGTCAAACTGATTCAAATGGATGGAGGGTGAAACGTCTCAGCACAAAACAAAACAAAAAAAACTGTCCATATGACCTGACTGAACATTGTTGGAT
This sequence comes from Nematolebias whitei, assembly GCF_014905685.2. Taxonomy (NCBI): domain Eukaryota; kingdom Metazoa; phylum Chordata; class Actinopteri; order Cyprinodontiformes; family Rivulidae; genus Nematolebias; species Nematolebias whitei. Next base: position 35,168,097 of record NC_056503.1, read on the forward strand.
TTTATACCTGGATTACTGAGCATGGACTTTGGTGTTTTGAACCAGTTTGACATGACTGTCGACGAGAGAGAGGGTGGGCACCGGAGGAGAGGGCGTGTCCCAGACGCCATCTTAGCACCAACATAACTAAAAATCAAATACTTGCCAACAAATTCAAAGAGTGTCAAAAGTATCCCTAATTAATAACATGGGAAGTTGGGGTCAAGACCCTCTATATGTTTACACAAGTTTACACATTGGTTTTAAGCGAAACCGTAGCATTACTGCTGCGTTTCATCCGTTCATGTACGACAACAGCAGTCGTACACAGAAGCTTTTAAATCCAGGTTTCAGAGAAGACGTTTTTGGAAATGCCTAGAATTGATGTGAAATTGAGCTTGCGCACTACAGTCAGCTGCAATCAACTTTTTATTTTACGTCTGCACGAACAGTAAATATGTCAGACAGCAATGTGCTGTTTGTGCTACTCATCCTTTCCAACGTGTAGGAGCAACTCATCCTCGGTCCAAACGAACATTTGTGTAATCACCATTATGGGTCTAACTGTTTTCATGCTCGAGACTGAAGTGTTTACGACTGTCATAGAAATATAAAAATCACAGCTTCAGCTGGTGACCTGGCCTGGAAACCAGCAGATTCAAGGAGGTTACTGTGTAAATGACCAACTGTTCACTAACATTTCCAGACATCATCTCACATGTAAATAAGGCCTAAGGCAACATATGGCCTGAGGGCTAAAAGTGGCCCTTGGACAATCTCCATCTGGCCCCAGATATTTTTAATTGAAAAGAAAACAACTTTTGAATAAGTTCATGAAAACCAGTAATTCATCAAGTTGTTCAAATGAAGTTCAAGCACCTTGAAAGCTTTTGGAATACGATGGGCTAAAGCTCCTTTTTAAGTTGTTGTGTTTCCAGACTTACCTTAAAGACTTAAAAAAAGCAAACATTTACCTTTCTTTTTGTATAATTAGGTTAACAAATATAATGTCACAAGAACCAGTTTACAGGAAGTATGACTTATAATCCTAAAGAGTGTTGGGAAAACATATTTTTATCAAGCATGCTAACTAGGCTACAACAAGAAAAAGCCGTAAAAAAGTCTTTGAAAAATATGTGTAAAAGAAAAATAATGTTCTAATTTGTCCCTTTTGATTGCTTTAAATATTTTTATTTGACCTTATGGAAAAACATGCTGCCCAGTGCCCACCTCTGATTTGCATAAACAAGACTTACAGATCAAACATGATTTATAGCAAAAAACTAACATTTTTTTTAGAATGACTGATACATTTTTTGCCATAAGTGTATTGAGAAATAAAACATGTAGTAGTAAGTAGGGATGCACGATATTGGATTTTTGGCTGATATCCGATATGCCGATATGTTAAAACTTATTTGGCCGATAACCGATACCAGTACAGATATATTTTTTCCCTATACCTACTTACAGAGACTACATAACTTTCTCTGCTGTGGAATTAAAATACAACATTATTCTGCATGGTCTTTGTCAATTTGACCTGCTACCAAATGCAGATGCCAAAAAAGGGACTGAAAATGATGCAACACTTCAACTTGGATTATGTTTAATGTCAAATTTATTCATGACATTTAATCTCTCTAACATAATGACAACACTCGAACAGTGCAAATATGTAAATTTTCACAAATCTAAACTCAACCTGTTCACAAGCGACAAGTGAAAAGCGCATAAGTAGTAGTGCATTAATATATATACTTGGCAGTTTCTTAAATTAAAAATTTATTTAAAACAGAAGCCTTTTATATCAGTGAGTTTTTTTGATGGAACAGCCGATTTTCGATATTTAACTTTATCGCTAATATCGGCCGATACCGATACCATGACGATAATATCGTGCATCCCTAGATGTAAGTGCATCAAAATGGTAAGATATTTGTTGTCCTAACTGCAGTGTTTGTATACTTTAGCCAAAGTGTCCAGTGTTACAACCTTCTTCTGTTGTTTTGTGGATCAGAAGCCGAAAAGTTTGCAAACCACCCACGTAAAGGTTTATAAAAATAATCACTAATTTCATTAAGACTTTTTTTTTTTCAGCCTGGGGTTCTTTTGGGACAGCAGCAACTTCACTTCACTTCTCAGCGCAATCTGAATTAAACTCCATTTCTCCAAACTAAGCTCTTTCAGTGTCCATCTAAAACAGGTAAGATATTAATTGCTCACAACCTTTTCACAGAAACCCGCTTCGAAAGAGTTAACTATACAGACGAGGTCTGTGCGCTGCAGACCCACGAGATCCTCTAAAACCGGAGGCGTATTTCTTCCAAGTCCATTTGAGGAGCTGTTAAAAATAAAATCAGCGCATGTGAAATGTCATTAAAACCAAACTTACAGCAAATAAAACGATTCGCCGCTGAGCTGTAACTGCAGGAACATGCTTGTCTGATCACACAATGTTTGTGTGAGTTTGTGTGCGTGCATCGAGAGGGGAAATCTGTCGGGGTGAAGGAGTAAGTATTCCTCACCCCGGGTGTGAAATTCATGTAAGGCCTGTGATGGTTTGTGCAAATGGAGTGAGGGCACAGGCTGTGAAAACCTAATGCAATTTGATTAGAAGTTAACCGCAAAGCAATATTTTTCTTGCCTCACTGAGCAGAGAGAGGGGGGGAAACAAACGAGAACTATTTGCTTTTTTTGTGTGAGCCTGAACGAGAGTGACTGATGACCAAGCCTGCAGCGTTGTGTTCAATTACCAAACAATAACACCTCCGTCATAATTGGGATTTCAGGTGAGGCTGCTCAAGGACTATTGAAGAGCTAGAAGGGAGTCTGCGCTCAAACTTTGCGTCAGGCTTTTTCTCTTTTTTTCCCCCCTGAGCCGAAGTTCGGCTTGATTTTGTATTCGCAGGAGAGCGTTTCCAGTCAGTCCCCGTGACTCTGGAGAGAGATTACACACAGAATAATGAATTACAATATATCATGACATGGTGGAGAAACTGTACCAGCTCCTGCTGTCGTTTATTTGATGAAAGAACGAGCGCTCCTGTTTTGACATCTCGTGGCAAAGCTCCCGCTATGAGCATGGAAACAAACAGCCGTGTGTTGCTGAGGGTTCGGGCAAAGAAAGTACACTTCTTCTGACGTTCAGGGATGCTGCAGAAAGCAACTCCTCGTTCTTCCTCCAGCTGGCTCCTGTTTTACATCTGCAGTGGTGCAGTGTCACTCAGACCGGTCGGTCAAATGAAACAAAACAGACAAAAATTAACTGCTAACCAAATTCTGCAAAATCTTTCATATCGATGTGTCCAAAAATTACAAATTTATAAGCAAAATTTGTGACGATGCCGACTTCACCGTACATTAGTTTATCTAAGGAAACAGCCGAAGTGAGTGAAAATTAGTAAAAAAAAAAACAGCAACGTTCATCAAAGTGGCGTTTGAGATGAAGTTGGACGACTTTTGATGAATAGGCTTGAATTTGGCAACAGGTTAGATTTATTGTCACGTGCAAAATCAACACAAGGTCAACGATGTAATGAAATGCTTAGGATGAGAAGAACCGTCTCGACTCGCCAAATAAAGAAAAGAAAACAACAAGAAATATCAAATCATGCAGCAAAAATACTAAAAACATAATAAAAATATATACTACTAACATACTAAAAAACACATATTCAAATACTACTAACATACTAAGAAAAACATTTTCAAATACTACTAACATACTAAGAAAAACATTAAAAATACTACTAACAT
>NC_056503.1:35171844-35179998 GCF_014905685.2 Nematolebias whitei
ACATACTAAGAAAAACATTAAAAATACTACTAACATACTAAGAAAAACACATTAAAATACTACTAACATACAAAAAAATAAAGATATACTACTAAAATACTACAGAACAAGGCACCAAAGATGAAAAGGGCAAACATCTATAGTGTGATTTGGTTAGTGGTTCTTTCAACATCATGGTTCTGTTAGCAGCGTTAGCAGACCCTGCTAGCAGCTTGATGATAATAACGACCGCAGCAGCTGCCCTCCCAGACTGTCCTCCAGAACTGGGTCTAGTAGACAGAGAACATCCAAGGTTTCCCCCGCGGAGCTGAATAGGTGGATAAGTGGTCGACACCTTAACCTCACAGCAAGAAGGCACTGGGTCCAAGCCCCAGGTTGTGTCTGAGGTCTCTCTGTGTGGAGTTTGGATGTTCTTGTGTTTGTGTGGGTTTTCTCCAGCAGTCCATTGGACCGACCTTCAAGTCCAGACCTCCCTTGAAAAAGACATCTATGGTTTCAGTGGGACTTGCCTGGTTCAATAAATTATTCATAGTGGAAGTAGTGGTGCAGAGGTTAAAGAAGGTGATCAGAAGACTGCTGGTTCGACTCCCCGGACCGACTGTTAGGGAATTTTTTGTCAAAGTTCATGAACGTTTTTAACTATTGTGGCTGAGAACGTTAGCTCTGCCCATGAACCATATGTTTGGGTTAGCAGGAAGCTGAATGAGGAGCGGCGTGAGGCTTCTGCACGCAGCTGGTGCTCCAAGGACGCCTTCGAGTCTGTAAGCTCGGCTGAACTGCTTCACACACTGCCCGTGGCAGATTCTCGTGGCTGGGCTTCATGTGCGTACCGTATTTTCCAACGTATAAGTCGCTCTGGAGTATAAGTCGCATCAGTCAAAAAAAGCATCATAAACGGACAAAAAACATATATGTCACATTTATTATGTGTTTATTTAATGGTTAAAACAGCTTCATTTCACCTGGGTAGCACGGTGCCATCCATCCATCCATCCATCCATCCATCCATCCATCCATCCATCCATCCATCCACTCTAGTTTTTCGTCTTTTTCTTGCATTTAGTTGCAGATTTTCTCTTATTTCCACATAAATGTCTTCTACACGCATCTGATTCACCATATTTGTTTACCTACACAGACTAAAACCAGCCTAATGTTGGCCACGTGACCCATGCTTCCATGTGCTTTTCGATGGATTCGGCCAAGCGCTTTATTTACATTGAGTGAATTCCTGCATTTCAGAACTGCACAAAAACGACTGGAGTTCTTTCAGACAGCAACATTTGGTATAGTTCAGAATAATCCTTTTTTTGTTTGATTTCACAGTTTTCAATGCGTGCCTTTGAATCCAAGCTCTGTCGGAGCGACTGCCACAACAGCGACTAACAGGAAGCGACGGTTCAGCTCAGGCTAGAGGATACGACTCATTTGCAGCCCTGCTGCAGTCGGTTCACTTCTGCATTCCTCCGTGTTCCTGCTGCAAAGAAGGCCCGCGTTAACGTGGCCCCTCTCTGAGTGACGTGACAATCAAATTCCGCCTACGTCCCGCGGCGGTGTTGGCGCGCTCGTGGAAGGCGAACGAGTGATTAGTCGCCAACAGATAAACTGTGCCAAGAAGCAAAACACAGTGACCCAGACGCTTTCTGTGACCAGGGGAGGGTGAAGATCCCCCTAATGGTTTGTGCTGCGCCAGCCAGCATCCCCACTCCGGATCAATAAGCGCTTCATTAGTTAATCTGATTGAGTGAGTGAGCGGCTCGTAGTCAGTGCAGTTACCTCTCTTTCTGTGAGGAGTCTGTGTTTTTATCGATTTAATTGTTCTCTGTAGAGCCCCCCCCCCCCACCACCACCACACACACACACACACACACACACACACACACATAATCTGGACATTTACATGAAGAAAAGCAGACTGGATCCAGTTGTTAGCTCCCCGTGCCACCCCAGCTTCCATTAGATTAAAACACATGGATAGAAACTGTTCTTAATAACAGTAAAACTAACGACGAGGCCCATCGTGCTGTTGCAGCTAAAGGAGTGAACGAACGTTGATTATTTTCAGCATGCGAATACTTTTACACACATATCTGAGCCATTAACACATAAAATAAACATGCTTTGAAGGAATGCATATCGCTCTCAGCCTTTTGCGTCAACGTTTTAAACGTAAATCTTAGGGATGCACGATATTATCGGCATGGTATCGATATGGGCCGATATTAACGTTAATGTTAAATATCGGTCATTCCATCAAAATAACTCACCGATATATAATACGCTGTTTTAATTAGTGACAACCCAGTGACAAGGATGCCTGCAGTGCCAGCACAACGTGATGACGTCACGTGCGCCTACCTGATCTGATCACGGCGGAGAGGAAGAAGTCAAAATATCTGCAGTGTGGAGTTTTACCACAAACATCTGGACGTCGTGTTAGCCCCGTTAGCATGATTAGTCTTACGGCACAATGGCTAGACAAAAACTTTGAACTTAAAAGGGCTGTCCTTCATGCACAAGAGTGCAGAGGATCCCACACTGCAGCTATAGGAACCTGGAACAAGCCTCCACAAGTGAGACAGCATCGCAGGTGACTAATGCTAATAAATAACATTTAACACTTTTCATTTAATATCAGTCAAAGTGCTATGCATATAGCTGTTACTGAATATATGTCACCAGCTCTTACAGCTGTTACACAATTTTTGTAGCAAGTAAGCCTAAATAAGAGGGCTATGTTCTGACAAAGGAATGTATTTTAAAATATCGGAATTGGTTATCGGCCAAATAAGTTTTAATATATCGGTATATCGTGCATCCCTAATAAAGTTTATGGAATTAGTGCAGAAAATATGTGTTGTGGATGACTCTCATCTACAATCCCACCCATTGTTAGCCCAATATCTCTAGAAAGGACTGAGTTGTAGCCATTTTTGTGTTTGCTAAGGTCAATTACCTGTGACAGCCATCTTTAATCAGGTTGACTCCAAAAGTGAATCAGTTGTAGACATACATCCGTTGATTATTTCCTGTGAATTTCCACTCAAATCCATCCCCTGGCTCATGTGATATTTTGCTAACAGACAGACAACTGAACAGACGCTTGCTCACCCAATAATTAGTTTTGAAGGTATCATAAAGCAGCAGCAAAATCTTCGCAGGAAACAACAGCAACACTAAGGCTCTGTTGTAAACCTGTTCATCATCCATGCGTGACGGTGCAACACGAGCACGTTCCCTCCGGTTGTATTTGTCCACCCGACAAATTGGAGTCCAACACTCATTTCGGCTTTGTTTGGGTCTCCAGCAGCTCTTCTGGGAAAAGGTCTGACACCCCAGCCGCTAAATGCTGTACATCATGCTGTCACAGACGATGCTAATGAGAGCAGCGAAAGTGAACCAAAACAGCAAAGGCTCAAGATGAAAGATGCTGAAACACTGAGGGGAGATGCAAATTCAGGTGAGCAGTCCCAAATGTTTGTCTCTGTGTGTCTGTCAGATTAGCCCGAGACTGAATCTAGAGACACTTGGAGAGACGAAGCAGAAGTGAGCCGAAGAAATACAAATACAGACTGAATGAAAATGAGAAAAACAGTAACTAAAAATTAAATGTAGCGAAACCACAGCTAAAAGCTAAAACAAATAAAAAAAATGTTGAGGAAAGCTACAATTAGGCTAAACTGTTGCCGGAAGCTAAAAATGGCTAAACTTTAGCTAAACGCTAACATAAGAAAAACCAAAGCAAAAATCTAAACTTAACAGATCAGTAGCAAAACACTAAAACTAGCAAAACTATAGCTAAAGCCAGATTGATCAAAATGAGCTAAAAGCTTTAATCAGCAAAACTATAGCTAAAAGCAAAACTTTTAAAACAACTATTTCAAAACAACTATTGACAAAGTTGAGAGTTTTATATTTATTTGATGGTGATTGCACATTTTTTTTGAAGACTGAATACAAATAAAAGGTGAACATTAATTTATTTGTAGTTTGTACAGTTTTTCTGAGGTTTTTATATTGTTTATATCGATATCGGAATTATATCGTCATCGACCAAAATTAAGAAATATATCGTGATAGAAGTTTTGGCCATATCGTCCAGCCCTACATTCTATTAATCTCAGCCTCTTAGATCCAAGCACTCATGAAATGAAGCGGTTCTTCCATAGTGTTTAGAAACTGTCCAAGCTCAGAGCAGCTCTAACATGAAGGACCACAGAAAGAGACAATCACCTCTGCTTTCAGGCGGGGTTTGTGGACCTGAGTTCCTCTAAATTACCCGAGCCCAGGCCCTTTAAAGCCTAACCCCACTTTCTTCACATGAACTAGCAATCATTAAAACCATATCTAGAAGCAGCTCGGACGTCCTTTAAACCGACTCGTAATTTCTGCTTTACAGGGCAGAGAGAAACTGAAGGATTTTGTCCCCCGAAGGAGTAAAAACAACAACATTCCTCTCTTATAAATCGTGCAGATTCCTTCCAGCAACATTTTCGCTGCACCCACTTAAACATGTACTTTTATTGATAATCATCTTGTCATCGAGTGTGAGGGTTTTGATCCGACACTCACTGGATTAATCTCGTGTTGTGGAACGATGGTGCAAGTCAGCACAAATCACTAAGAAAACATTCCTGACAATGACGCTGTGCCTTTATAAAAAATACAACAACAAAAACTTTTTTTTTTTTTTACAAACCCTCAGCCTGCCAGGAAGACGCTCCAGAAAAAAAACCTAATGCAGTTTTAATTCGTATTAGCGCAGGAGTCCTCTGAGCGCTGAATAAAACCGGAGGATTCTGCTGCTGAACACGACTGTCGTTAACGATCTTATAACGGCTCCTCTAAAGAGGAAATTACACCAATTTTCTGTTTGCTTTAGTTTGACGATTACAACAAGCCATTGTTAGGACGGAGCCTCTAATCAAAGAAATCATTTTTATGTCTTTTAGCTGAGAGCAAAGACTGCAGTGGAAAACCTGCGAGCTGATTGTGGATGAAGGATGCGAGGGAGAATCACGGAGGAGGGAGGAAGGGGAAATAATGGCGTTCAGATGTATTACAGGTGCCTGCCTGCGTCCTGCCGTCGATGCAGCTGTTGGCGGATGATGCATCTGGCCCTGGCTGGCGCTCGGTGTCTGTTTCCCCAAATTACCCGGCTGTGAATCGGCAAAAGTAATTCACAGGCAACATGAAAGAGAGAAATGGCTTAAGACGAATGCAAACCGCTCTGCTGCAACATCTGTCAGCTGTCTGTATTGTTTATTTCTCACCTGAACCTGAAACTATTCGCCGGTTTGTTATTTAATGGCGGCGGGCGCTTGTTGCCGGTGGAAACGGCGGCGCTTTAAACGCCGCGGACGCTTTGAGCGACAACCGGCGGAACAAACACGAACGGCGTTTTCCTGTTATATCCCCCTTTTAACGCGGCAGAGAATATTTTGGGAATACATCTCCTGCCACGTTTTCACAAACGACGACGCGCAACTCCTCAAATGTTCCATGAAATTAACTCTCAAACAAAAGATAAGTCGCGTCACGGTGGTTCGCCTCTAACAGTTTTTGAAAAACTCATTGCAGATTCAAAGCTGTGGGAATAATTTGGCGGACTAATACTTTTCTCCCTCTCTTTTTAAAGTCGTGAAAGCAGGTTGACATTCTGTTCGCCGGCTAATCTTTCAAGCAGGAAGAGTGAATGCCAGCCAGAAGGAGATACCATCTCCTGCGAAAAGGGTGCGTCAAGAATATCAAACAGGAGACAAAGTCATCAAATGTGACAGATGAACATCGTTTCTGGTGTTGCAGAATCAGCTGTGGTCAGTTTTTTTTTTTTAGACTGCCGGAAATCCACCGAATATTTACAAGAAGTCCTGCTTTCAGCCGCCGAGGCCTTCGGCTTCGGGGGCTTTGCATACATTAGTCTAATCCCGCTCCTGTTTGACTGCTTGAAAACGTATTACCATGCGAGCTTTAGAAACTTTACAGAGGTTAGAGCGAGGTATTTGTTCAACTGTGCCAAAGCCAGTTTTGAAATTGATTGCTGTCGCTGCAAATTACGTTTATTAATTTACTCATAATCGCTCTGACACATTCGACGAGCGAGCTCGAAAAAGAAACAAAACTTCACACGAAAACAAACAAGACAAAATGGAGGGGAGGATGAAAAAAGCCTAAAAAAAAAAAAAAAGGCGCTTGATCGTCTTTGACGGCCTATCTGATCACGACAAAGTGTTTCCACTTCAGGGCCTCGCGTTCGGGAGTCGGCGAGAAGTTTTTTAGACGCTGAAGTCGTTTCACGTCGAGAGTCCCCCCCAGGAGACTTGGAGCCGGGAACCCGGGAGGTTTCCCCGTGTTGCTGAGCGCCGGAGGAAGGGGGCTATTTTTACTACTGTTTAAAGTGAAATCATGACGTGAGGCTTCTTTAGTTCCTTGCTCAGGCTTTGAAACTCATTTACATTCAATCTGGGAAAGTGTCAAGATAAGCTACAGCTTTAAAATTAAGATTTCAGTCGAGACGCAGAATAAAGAGTTTTCACATTAAAGGGGTAGTTTGTAACTTTTGAAATGGGGTCCTATAACATGAACGATGTGTTATATTGTCATAATCTTGGGTTAGTTTATTTCTAGTATTTTATCATAGTTCATAATATTCCTTGTGTTCAAGTTCAAGAATCTTTATTATCCCCAAGAGGCAATTTGTTTCACAGTCAGGAGGCACACAAAACATCCATACTAGAGAAGACATTGAGACATTAAAATAACAGAAACCATCACTGTTCGTTGAGAAGCCTGATCGCTACTGGGATAAATGAGTTTTTCAGTCTGTCTGTTCTACATCTGGGCAGCAGATACCTGCGTCCAGATGGAAGCAACCTGAACTCAACATGGAGTGGGTGAACAGGATCTGCCAGAATCAGCCTGGCCTTGTTTGCTGACCTCGTCTTGTGTAGGTCAGTGAGGTTCTGCACATCCTGACAATCCCCGAGAGTCTGTTCCTGTTTTTGCATGTCAAAAGTCCAAACCAACAGAAGAAGAGGAAAGTGAAAAGAGACTCAATAAAACATGAATAAAACATTCTCATAAAAGTAGAATTAACATTAAAACCACAGAGCTTCTGATAAAAATACATTCTCTGGTGGACCTTTTTACAAAGTGGGTTGTGGTTTTTTAATTTTATGATATTTTCTTGTTTCTTGTCGCTCCTCATTGTCGATGACCGTTTACCTCGGGTATCCTTGCCTTCGGATAACCAGTCTCACCTGTTCATCTGCTCAGTAGCCTCACCTGCACTCGGTAGTCACTCATCCTTTTATTCTTCAACTCTCAGTTTACCGTCAATCATTGTTTCGACATATCGTTTGCTCTCTGCTTCTTGCCCCTCGTGTTTTTTTTTCCTCTGACTTGTTATAACTTTTGTTTTTCGTGTTGTTACATTTGCTTCCGTCTTCTCTTTAGTCTGATTAAAGTTTCAGCTTTTATCCCTTCAGTTATCTTTGCTTCTGTGCCTTGGTCTTTATCACCTCTACACCTCTAATGGTACACTGCATATCCGCTATCTTAAAACAAACCCAATCTCAAACGTTTCACCGCAGTCTGTCATGTTTAGTTAAGGTTTTCAACCAGAGTTCAGAGTATCAATACAAAAAGAGCAGGTCCAGGTTCATCCATCCATTATTTTTACCCACTTCTGTCTTTTTGGGTCACGGGGGTCACTGGTGACCATATCCAGCAGTCACTGTGTGAGAGGCGGGGTACACCCTGGACAGGTCTCCAGTCCATCACAGGGACACACAGAGACAAACGAGACAAACAACCATTCACTCTCTCACTCTCACCTAGGGACAATTTAGAGTTACCAATCAGTCTAACATGCATGTTTTTGGTCTGGGAGGAAACTGGAGTACCCAGGGAAAACTCACACATGCACGGAGAGAACATGCAAACTCCACCCAGAAAGGCCCCCGGGCCGGTATTTGAACCAGGGCGACCTGCTCGCTGAGAGGCGGCAGCTCTACCAACTGAGCCACAGCGCTACCACCATTATTATTATTATTATTATTGCTTATATTATTATTATTATTATTATTAGTAGTAGTAGTAGTAGTAGTAGTAGTAGTAGTAGTAGTAGTAGTAGTAGTAGTAGTAGTAGTAGTA
>NC_056503.1:35180398-35207600 GCF_014905685.2 Nematolebias whitei
GTAGTGGTAGCAGTAGTAGTAGTGGTAGTAATAGTGGTAGTAGTGGTAGTAGTAGTAGTAGTGGTAGTAGTCGTAGTAGTGGTAGTAGTAGTAGTTGTAGTAGTGGTAGCAGTGGTAGTAATAGTAGTGGTAGCAGTGGTAGGTGGTAGTAGTGGTAGTAGTGGTAGTGAATGCAGTGGTAGTAGTGGTAGTATTAGTAATTGCACTCACCATGATCCATAATTGTTACTGCTCTTTTATTGTTATTGTGAATGATATTAAAATGTTCCATGGTCCTTACTTTATGTAATAATCAGTCTTCTTGTGATCGATCAGTAAAGGGACAGCAAGAGATAATTCCATCATCCTCAAAGTCTGACTGATATGATTACAGCACCGTCTTCTTTCAGGAGCCCTTGAGAGCGGCTTACCTGTCCAGATCTCCTCCCACTTCTGACAGCAGCTGGGCTCTGATAAAGCTGGACAGGGCGGGGAGGGGCCGGGGGGCCTGGATGTTTTCTACAAAACTTTTTTATTCGGGAAATCAGAACAGGTCAGAGCCTCAGAGAAGCAAAGGCATTGATAACTGTGTACTTGTACATGCATTGATCTTCTGTGACTGCTGGCTGTTCTCCAAAGCTTTGTATATGACGAAACCTACACCTGGTTGTTTTGGAAATCTCTTTTTTCCACAACTGGACAATTGACAGGTTATATGATGGACAGAGATAGAGTTAAAGGTAGTTGGGATAAATATTTGTTTTTACATGACTTGCTTTTTATTACTATCTAATCGCACACAATCATTGTGTCACGAGACAATTCGTTTAGGCATGAACTACCTAATAACTACAGCTAAATGCGTTAGAAAATAGTAATATTAAAACAATAGCAGCAAGCTAAGCCATACAGAAATTTTCAAGAAATATCGTGTTTGTTTACGTAAAGGAGGCGGGACTTAAAACTTGCACTGGAACCAGCTTGCAAGGAAGGTTTGTCCTGTTTGGGCTTCAACTTGTCAAAAGTCAAGATTTATTCAGTCTATGGTCTATTTAACAGCAGGGGAGAGGGTGGGCCCCGGAGGCCATCTTATCACCTGCAAACTTTTTTTTTCCCTACAATGGGAGTGTGCTGTTTGTGGGACTCAATTTGTTTGGTGGCTCCCCAGACTGAAGAAGTCCTTTGGATGAAGGACGAAGCGTCTCAGCAACAAAAGAAACCGTCCAGATGCCCTGACTGAACATTGTTGAATTTTTATCTGGATCACTGAGCATGAACTTTGGTGTCTATGGTGTATTCTTTTGGCCTAATAGTGCATCTACAACAGGTAGGATATTAACTGCTTAAAACCTTTCCACTTACCCACAATTCAAATGTTTTAATCCTCTATAAGCAGATACATCAGAACCTAATATCTGAATGGAAATCTGATTTAAATCCTTAGTGTTTTTTAAGTTTCTGTTACAGTTTCTAGGACTGTTTAAGGGAAATATTTGAGAACAATATGAGGGACACACATGTTTTTGTGAGAGTATACTGTAACCCAAAACATCTAAACATGTTTACCCATCAAGATGTTCTCCTTCCTGTTCCAACTCTGATCGTGTTGCTAAGGCTGTGTTTGGCAACGCCGGGGTGCTGCAGCATTTTCTTTGTTGCATTTTCTCTCCCAATCTTTAGAAACTGTAAGTTTACCTGTAGTAATCCTCATAAAATATGCATTTTCAGACTCTATAAACACATAATGTTTGCAAAATCTCTGCCTACATGCTCATCTAGGTGAAGATCGGCTCTGAAAAAATATCCAAATGAAACAGCCGGCGCAGCCTTGGCTGTTAAATGTTGCAACATGTTCTCTGGTTTGGTGCTTTCTGTTTCCTCTCTGCTGTTTGGTCTGAGGTAGACAATAATCAGCAGATTTTTTTTTTTTTTTTTTTTTTTTTTTCTGGGAGACAGCGTTCTGCTTTTTTTTTAGATTTCTGGTGAAAAATGAACCAGCATAGTACTATCACATAGCAAAAACAAACAACAACAACAAAAAGCTGAACGAATAATTTTTCACTTTACAAAAAGCCGTTTGACCCGCTGTCATTCTGACACTGACTCTAGCAGTTTTTAATGTGAATCTGAATGAGTGAGTAATCTGGAAAAACAAACAAACAAACAATGAATATGAATATATGCTGATTTACTGTTGCAAACATTTTCACATTTTTGGTATCAATACACCATATTAGGAAGATACGGCATGCATATATTAAGTGTTGTTTTGGATACGTCTGTATGTTTTTCCTCTATTTGGCCTCCAAAAAACAGGTTTTATCTTATTTATCTTTTATCTCAGGTTTTAGCTTAGAACAAAACAAACGTGAGTGAATGTCCATCTGACTATGCAGTTACCCCTACTGAAGCTATTTTGCGGAGAAAAATAATTAAACATCTGTCGGGAAGCATCTCTGAGTTGTTGCTTTTGTTTCAAACAGAAAATAGGACTTCTCTTGTTCTGTCATATTGGCTGACTTGTGAATGCACGGCTGCTCGCAGTCCCGCTGACAGTCACGCACACACAAAAACACCCAGCGTGCACCGATAATACTCTGTCATTGATTTGATTTGATTAAATTAATTGATTGTATTTATTCCCTCTGTGGCAAAACAGCATTACTGCTCAGTGTGTTTGGCCTTAACTTGCAATTAGCCACATTTCAAACAACACATTTTTATTTCTGTCTGCACAGAAGAAAAAAAAAACAAAATATAATGACAGAGACAAAAACCAACAGGACGTAAAAGGACAAAGATGCTTAGAATCAAAAATATCCCATAACTTAGAGTCCAAAACAAAATAAAGGTTGAAATCCTTTTATATATATATACATACAAATAACATTCTTGAAAAGGAAAGCATATTGCTTATTAGTTTCAAAAGAAGTGTTGCACTATCGATAGATTTTATGTTGGGGATCAGTCTCAGCTACTACCACACCAACTTTTAGCTCAATATCTGCAAATTACATCAACTTTGAGACATTTTAGTGTTTGGTAAGTTTGATTAGCTGTGGTAGCCATTTAAAATTGGATTGACTTCAAAAGGTAATCAGTTGTAAATGTTAATCTAGTGATCACTTTCTGGGAGTTTCAATAAAATCTGTTCAGTGAGTAATGATGTATTTTTGCTAACAGACATAAAAATGAGCACACATACATTTTACAATATATTATGTCTGTCATAAACTATCACCACAGCATAGCAAACAACAGAGGTTTTTATTTGTATTTTTTTGTAACCCAATACTTATTAAAGGTTTTTATAACGTGTTCAAACTTTCTTAATATTTTACATATTTGTGTCACCTATACTGTTCAAATAATGTTCAACCTAAACTAATATACTTTATATTGTTTTGTTTTTAACATGAATAAGTTAACAGTTTTTCCTCAATTATTTGTTCTACTTATATATTTGTAATGGTGGAACCAACAAGTTCCCTTATAAAAACCAATTGCAGTTTTTCCTTTAGAAAAGGACAGCTTTTATTGTGAAAGAGGAAGTTCCAGCTGACT
Organism: Nematolebias whitei; assembly: GCF_014905685.2. Lineage (NCBI taxonomy): Eukaryota > Metazoa > Chordata > Actinopteri > Cyprinodontiformes > Rivulidae > Nematolebias > Nematolebias whitei. Next base: position 35,183,942 of record NC_056503.1, read on the forward strand.
TGTGGACTGTACAATTGTTATGGCAGTGCCCATGTGTTTCTTCTACACTAACACAACCCATCCACAAAGCTTTAAACTTTGCTAATATAATTAATGTACAAATGAAATAACACTGGGCTGAGCATTGAACCTTGTGGAACGCCACATAAAATTGTCAATACCGGTGAATTACAACAACAAATAATTTCCCTTTGGGATTAATAAAGTATTTTTGAATGGAATTGAATTGAACTGAATCTGCACGTACTAAGTGAACATAATTAAATTTATTGGCTGAGTACTGACTACGGTGCTTTGCCTCTCAGACCATACACTTCCAGTTTCATCAGCAATAAATGGTAAATGGACTGTACTTACGTATATAGCGCCTTTCTATCTTATAAAGATACTCAAAGCCCTTTACACTACAAACTGTGCCCTCATTTACCCATTCATACAGCACTCTACTATATATCTACAAAACTAACTGAACAAATCATTCTGCAGAACTGAAACAGAAACTTGCGTCTCATTTTGCAGACAGAATGACATAGGTTCCAACTGAATTGAAATAACCTTTATTTATATTTCTGTTTTATTAACCAAAGAAGTATTTGCAGTCCACTTAAATAAAGTTTGCTCACTAACCGGCTTCGTAAGACCTTGTTTGCAGGGTGTGAAAGAAGCACTTTACCGGTATCGCCTCGCACTGCTGCCATAAAGATGGTCATTGTTTAAGGCAACAATGCGGCTCTATCCGTGCCTTCAGCAGTCCAACGCACCGGTCTGATTAAGTGTTTAAACATAGCCATCTAACCTGCAGAGGAGGGACAGGTAAAGCCCCCTTGACTGTGCAGGTTAGACTCTGGAATGTGGAGGGATTGGACTGTGAGCCCTGAAGGTCTATTACCGGTCAGAAACACGAGCAGCGCTCTGTTTGTTGGGCCGACTTTATCTCTTGTCTGCCCTTCAGGCTCTGAATAGACGGCCACGCTGTTTACGAGCTCCGGCACTGACCTGCAACAACTCAGCGCAATTAGCTCCACCCTCACTGGCGTCACATCTCTTAACAAATAGATGTTTCCATAACAATCATCTCTGTTTCTGTCCAGCTCTGCCTTCGACTCATGCCGTGCCCATGACTGTATAGCTTTAGTTGTGGAGGGGGCAGGGCTGGCCGAGCAGATCAGGACACTTTCTTTGTTTTTGTTCTCCAGGATGATTTTAAAGTATGTTAAGTGCTCTGAAACCAGCCTGAGGCCAACAACAGTCACTACATATCTTAAAATCTTTTTTTCCCCTTGTTTTGCTGTTGCTTACTAATATTGATGTGTTTAGTGACACAAAGTTTTCAAGTTTTAACAGATTATCTGCAAAATATAAATGTGAGATGACAGAAATTAAGACTTGAGATCTGATAGCACAATAGTGGAGCTGCAGAAGATGTTCAGTAACAGCTGAGGGTGCATTTGTTGTAGTTTTCATACCATCTGTTCCAGGCAGGACTGATTTTTAACGCAGAACCGAGGAGTCAGTTAAGGTAAGTAACAGCTGAATGGATGTCTGTGAACGGCAGAACCAGACAGGAAATATATGCTGGACAAAACCACCATAATGCACTTATCGATTTGTGAAGTAACATTTAGAAGCTGACATGTGATGGCTGCTTTCTGGTCTCTGTGAAGCTGAAAGTGACCGTATTTAGAGAAGAGGGTGAAACCAGAGAGATTCTTCAGATTTCAAAGACAAGTATTTTTAGAAAGACCATCAGTGAACTGATCAGACGAGTGGATCCAGTTTTTCACATCATGAAGATTTGGAGAAAAAAAGACTGACTTCTTGAGGCGTCTTCAGAAAACCTCCAGACATGAAGTATATTTCTGAAGCATTCCTATCAGTGGTTTTGCCATAATTGCTTATAGATTAAACAGTTATATTGTTTTCCACACTGTTTTTTTTTTGTTAAAATTATTATTATATATACATATATGCTCTATTGACCTTGCTCTATTTTTATTTTCTTCTGCTACTTTTAGTTTTTAGCTACAATGCAGTAATTTTTAGGTTGCGGTTTGTTTTTTTAGCTAGCATTTTCTAACTTTTAATTAGCGTTCTGACGTCTACCTTTTAGCTGGTATTCTCCTTGTTTCAGCTAGCTTTTGCTACTTTTACATTGTAGTTACTATTTTGATACTTTTCTTTTAGCTACTTTTAGCAAGGCTTTTGCTATATTTCGCTTTCATGTAGAATTTAGGTAATTTTAATTTCTAGCTAGTATTTTGCTACTTTTAACTAGTCTTTTGCTACATTTAGCTTTTAGTTAGCATTTTGATAATTTTAGCTTTGAGTGGTATTCTGCTAGTTTCAGCTAGCCTTTTGTCACTTTTAGCTACTATTATGATGCTTGTAGCTTGTCTTTTGTTATTTTTAGCTATTGTTTTGTTACTTTTAACTAGCCTTTGGTACATTTAGCTTTTATTATTTTAGTACTTTTAGCTTTCAGCTAGCCTTTTGTTTTTAAATTTTAGCTAGCATTTTCCCACTTTCAGCTAGCTTTTTGCTACATTTAGCTAACCTGTTGTTATTTTTAGCTACTGTTTTGCTACTTTTAGCTAGGCTTTTGTTACATTTAGCTCTATAGCCTGCATTTTGCATTAGCTAGTTTGGTGTTTTGCTTCTTTAAGCTTTAGCTTCTTTAGTAAATTGCAGCAAAGTCGTTCACAGCACTGACTGCATTTTTCACAGAAAATAAAACTTCTCTGTTGAAATAATTTTGCTTGAAGGAATGCATATCGCCCGCCGCCCAACCTGTCAGAGTTTTAGTCACAAATGTTGCCTGATTGATTAGCACTGAGACGACTTTCAGCTACTAACACGCCAAAATATGACCTAAAGTCTTATACATAACAAAAGTGATAGACATCATCTTATTTTCTAATTTTGATTTGCTGTGGTGGCCATCTTGAATTGGGTTTTCTACTAAACTTAATCATCTGTGTGTGTACTTCCAATAATTACTTTCTGAAAGTTTCATTAAAACGTGTCCAGTGGTATATGAGATGTTTTGCTAACAACACATGAGCTGATCACCCACCTTTTTTGGTATACAGAGCAATTTAATAGATAAAAACACATTACTAGTAGTTGAGGCAGGCTGTCAGAATTTTATACTCCTACCACTGAACGCCTCAGTTTTATTTTATAGAAGTAAGTGAGGCTCCAATGCTTTAAGAATCCTCTGCTCTTATGTGAGAACAGATGGCTTCATCTCTTTATGCTTCAATATATGGGCAGGACACGTCTGTCTAATCAATGATGCTAGGTCAGCTGATCTGCGGCAGCTCTTTAACGAGACAGGCAAAGGTGAATGATGGCGGCTTAATGAGCCTGTTTTTCTCTTTTGACTCAGCTTCAGCTGTCTAAAAGTGGCTGAAAGTGTCACTTTCTGTACGTCAATATTTATTGGCTGAATTTGTTTCCGTTAGCCATTTAAATTTCATTGATTAGAGTTTGCCCCCACCCTTGTGTTAAAACGTCAATCATGATCCGTGGTCTTTTAGTTTTCTGTTGAGGTGTAGTTTTATGTTTATTTCTTGTTGTTTCCAGACTGTTTCCATGGTACTTTTCCAGTCAGGTGGCCACGCCCATTTACACCTGTTCCCTGTTCCTTCTGTCACAGCTGCAGCCTCTCTTCTCATCAGCCCCCGTCCTTTGAGTCCATCATCAGTAGAGCGTTGTTGTGCTGTAAGCCACGCTCGCTCCTTCTTGTGCCTCATTCCTGTAAGGTTTTACCACGTTGTCAGCCTTTTGTCTTTGTTTATAATGAAGTCAAGTTTTATGTTACCTGACTTTTGTATCAGTGCGTTATTTGGTCCGACTCAGATATTACAATATTTTATTACATTTTTATTTGTTTCGCTCAAATGTTGGTATAGTTTGAGAGGGATTTTGGTCAAACCTGTTTGTGTTTGTCCACATCAGGCTAACTTTTTGGAGTCAGTCTGATTCAAGATGGCCACCACAGCTAATCAGCCTAAGCTAATTTAACAAAACGATCTGTCCTGCCACAGCATCCGCAAAATGTCACAAAGTTTCTGACATAAACAGGTTTTTGATTGAACTTCTTTCGTTTGATTCAAGTCCTCTTTGAATCCCTTTTAAGCAAATCAACAGAAATAATTCTGCTATTTTTAGGGGTAAAGGCAGTATCCAGGTGTGAACTGTCGGGACATTGGCAGCAGAGTTCATTATTAAAGCTGACATCGCTCTGACACCGATACTCTCGTGCTGCCTTTCTCCACACTTCATTCCACACAATCGCTCTTTCCAGTTAATTTTCCCCTTTGTTGTGCGCAGTTCATATGGAGATTAGCTCGCTGTTCCATTCAACCCAAATTCCCCCCCTTTGAGTCCAGAGTGAATTTTTTTGACTTCCTCTCACTGAGGCAGACGGGGTTTAAATAACTTCATCAAAAGTAATACAGTTGGCGACAGACACGGACCTTTCGAAACACGAAAGTTGTTCAAAAGAAATCAGTGGTGATGAAACTAGTTTAACTGTGAGTTTATAAATGTATTTATCTAACGTGAACAAATTAGACACTCAAAGAAAGTTGCATTTGTACCATGAACTTTGTTGTTTAGAGCGAGAAGCTTCTAAGTTTGGACAGTCACGGATTTAAAACTTTAAAGGTTTAAAGTGTGAAAAAATAGTTCTTAAAAAAAACCTGGTCCAAATCCGGTTGTCTTTAGATCTAAGGTGCACTTCGGTAGACTCAAACATAAACTTGGGTGCAGCTTCCAAGGCGGGTATAGAGTGGGTTGAGGTGGGAAATGAAGCTGGAGCAAAATGCAACGTGAACGCTTACTGCTGAATGATTTTTGTTGTTGCCGTTGAAGACGGTGAAACGGCTGAAAAGGATTCATCGCTAAACTGTTAATGCAAATCAAATTTGAACAGCTGACACAAAGCAGGGAAAGCTAAAAGCAGAAAACCGAAGAAAAACATCAGAAATGTGTAGAAAAAAGCTGAAGAGAGCAGCAATGTATAGCATAGTAGAATAAGCTGAAATAAGCAGAGAAAGGCTGAATAGACTACAAGTCTGAAATGAGAAAAAAAAAAAATTATTGAAATGTGGAAAAAAAAAATTAGTTTACAAAATGTAGCTGAAAAAGTGAAAAAGAAGCTTAAATTAACAGAAAGAGACCAAAAAAAAGCATAACACGTTGAACTTATTCAAAAGAATCACAAAAGGCAGAAATTATTTTAAAACAACAGAAAAAGCTAAAACTATCAGAAAAATGTGCTGAAAAAACAAAAAGATGCTGAAAGGGAAAATAAAAATTTGAAGGAAGCTGAACCAGAACAGAAGCTGAAATGAGCTGTAAATGTTTTAAATAGCCGAAAGGGTTTGAAGGATGTGAACAGAGCTCCATTCATTTTCAATGAACAAAAAACATGGCAGAAATAGCTAAATATTTCAAAAAGTAAATATTGTATAAATACCAAAAGTCATAGTAGGACTGTCCTGAAAGAGCTGAACCTTTTGATACTTGAATTACTGAAATAGCACAAAACTTGCAGAACGAGTAGTGTGCCAAAAAAAAGGACAAAAGAGGCTTGGATCTCAATAATGTGAGTTCTTTAGAGCAGTGGTTCCCAACCCTGGTCCTCAAATAACTCTATTCTGCATGTTGTAGTTGTTTTCCTGCTCCAACACACCTGATCTGAGTGAATGATGATTGACAGGCTTCTACAGCGCTTGAGTAATTAAATCACTGGTGTTGGAGCAGAGAAACAACTAAAACATGCAGGGTAGTGTTCCTCCAGGACCAGGGTTAGAAACCACAGCTCAGATTACAGTTTTACAAGACGTGCACACAAATATAGGACATGGTTTTCAAAAATTGGCCGTGAAAACATGGTGCATGGTTCACTGGTTGTTTGGACTCAAATACTTAAGAGCTCAGAGACTGCAATGGAAAAGTTGCCCTTTTTCTCATATTTTGTCAAGTTGGAGTTGCCAACTAGTTTTTGAGTCACAGCCCCGTGTCAAACTACCTAAACCTATGACCCGATGGCGCCTTCTTCTTCTTGTGTTTATATTTTGTACCCAGTAGGCAAGCTTTATTGAAGGCATCATTGTAAAAGAGATTAATAATCTCAATGGATTTCTTCCTGGTAAATTAAAGGTTTAATAAATTTATGCTCCACGCCTTTTTTTCTGTTTATGGTTGTGTTACAGCGCCACATACAGGCCTGGCAGAGTTACTACAGTGTTTTGGGTCATTTTTGATGTTTCCGTGTGGATAAGAACATTTTTGAAAACGATGTCGTTTTATGAGGAAATTTTAAAATGCATCAACCATAAAAATGTTTTGAAAAACTGTTTTGGTGTGGCCAAAGCTACTCAAAATTCACCAATTTGGTTTTGTTTGGGAGCTTATACAGATTATTTAACTTAAAAAAAAATGTAATTATGAACAGAAAAACATTTAGTTCAACCAGCCGTTAGGTGGGAACAAGTATTCTGTTAATTTTAAAGGTCAAGAAAGCAGGTCAAGTCTGTTAAAAAGTAGCCAAAAAAAAATGGTGGTTCATTTTACGTCATCTGATCCATAAAAGACAAATCATTTTTTCTTATCAAATTTAAAATGTGCACTTTTGACGGGAATAATTCTTTATGTAACGCTACAACCTAATTATCCTTTCCTGTCAGAATGGATGTTAAACTACTGTCACTTGTATTGAACATTGTTGTGAGATTTTCACAACAATGTCAGCAGACACAGTCATAATAGAAACTAATTATACTCTTTTACTTTCATTCCTAAGGGTATATGCATCAAGACAAAATGTTCTGGTTATCACCAGGTTGTAAAAATTGAATTGTAACAACAGATGAATACAAACTTGTGACATTTCCTATAATAGTATCTTTTAAAATACAGTACAACGGTTAAATGTTTAGGTGCATTAGTCTGAACAAAAGGCTGGTCCAGGTGTGTCCACAGCTGTTTTCAGTCAGTGCAGATGACAAGCCTCAGGAATGCTGAGTCTGCTCTTATGTAACTACTGGTAAACTGAATGATCTTTAACGTATGACTAAAAATGATGGGGGGATTCTGACTTTACTCACTAAATGTGAGGAGGTATAAATGAGTGGTTTGAACCAGGGCTTAATTTTAGCTGGATCCTGCCGGAACAGGATCCATGAACTCTCTTATTTTGACAGGATGTGTTCCAGTAACTTTGCTTGGATCCAGTAACTCTCAGGCTTACTAATAATAAAGTTATGAACAAATATAACTGCCTTGAACGAATAAAATTTATATTGGATACTTAAACTGAAAATATCTACATAAACACTAATTTTAAACACAACAAACACTTACGAGCTCTTCAAGTAGCATTCCTGCCTCTATCCTTAAAAAAAAAATCTCTGCCCCTAAAAGAGTGGTGGGGCTGAGTGCCGAGCTAACTTATGTGGGCAGGAGCCCACAGGCAGCCGCCATGAACAGACAGAGGAGGCGCCTAGAGGTTTCATATGTGGAGTCGGACAACAACGAGGGCAGTGAATTCAGCGGAGCAGAGTCAGGATCGGAACCGTCAAGTAAGGCGGGGGTAGGATGCTTGACAGAAGTGGAGTGTTTACAAATGTAGGTAAACATAGCTGTTTAACAACCTGTTAAAATACACCAAAATGCAGGAAATCACATCTACTTTATTCAAATTTTTCTGGGGGAGGAGCCTCAGATCCCCCCAACCGCACCCCATCTCCACCGGCCCACCTGCTGTTTGCGTTCCGGCATTGATCGGTTTACAAATTAAGTCCTGGTTTGAACTGATTTGATATTCTTTTCTCCACTGTGTAGAACAAATGACATGTTGCCAATAAGATTTTTGAATCCATCCATCCATCCATCATCCATCCATCCATCCATCCATCATCCATCCATTATCTTCTGTCACCTCTTCCAGCATTGGAAGGAATCCAAGGAGCTCCCAGGCCATCTGAGAGTCAGTGTCTCCAGCGTGTCCTGGGTCTTTCTCGGGGTCTCCAATCCCTTGAAAACTTTTCTAGGGAGGCGTCCAGGGGCATCCTTACCATATAGGAAATCCTTACTTGAAAACTGCTCCAGATCCTGAACAACACGTCACCCCCCAATGCCACACTGGACTCTTACTGCAGCACCTTCAGTCATGGACTGAGACCACCAAGGTGCTCCACAGAACACCACAGGAAGTCTTTTCTCCATCAAACTTTTCAACTCCTCCCCACATAGGACAATAAAATTAATCCTGCACCACAATAAACACTTTAATGCTTCTGTCTGCACCTGACCTGTTTTACACCTTAATTGTTGGTATGTTTATATTCTCTGTTATTTTTATATCTTGTGTACGTTCTTTTGTATCGAAACTCTGGCACAACAATTTCCTGCGGGATCAATAAAGTTCTTATATTATCTCTTACCTTATCTCATCTTATACCTGAGCCACCTCAACTGTGTGCCTTTGTGGCTCTATCATTGTTTTTAGAAACCACATTCAGACTGAAATATGTGTTGCTTGGTACTGATTCCGACTGAAAACCTGTCTTCTGAAAGGCTTTCAGTAACATTACTGTAGTTAAACACAGATTTCCTTACAAGGTGTCGTTAGGTAATATTTAGTGTAATATGTCCTAAAAAGCAGGACTGGAGACGAATAAACCTTAACTACAAAGATCCAGAAAACAAAACAACAAAACATTTTAGTTGGAAGATATATAAAGCTCGACTGAGCCAATGGGAGCCGTAGATCCAAATTATTCTTTCCTCATGACAGAAAGCTTTTATGCTAAACACAGTATTCTGTTCCAACACTGATATTAAAAGATTGAGCAATGCAGCACTCAATCTAAACAAACATTTCCAGAACTGATTCCCCTTTGCCATTTAGAAACCAGCTTCATATTACCGAAGGAGCTGGAAGTGTCCCTGCGGACCAATATTTGCTTGTCGGGCTGCTGTCAGGCTGATTCAGAGGTATCACGCACTGCGGAAAAAAGTTTTTGCACCGTCTGAGTCAACCATGCAAATGTCAGAGTCACTTTAGAAAAAAACCCACAACTGTAAAAAAAGACCTTCCTATTTTAGGTTCTTGCTGTGAAGAGTAATATTTGGAGCTGTCCATCAAAACCTCTGCAAACCCCCTTTTTGTGCTTTTTACCGCTCTTAAATCTGGTAACTTACAAGCTTTTGTTTCTGTAAAGACCAGATCTTTTTACCTTATTGTGTTAGTTAGTAATTGAGTCAGATTAACCTTGATATTCATGCCGGGTCAGAGCAGCTCTGACAATCAACCAAATGTGCATGTTGATCCACTCCGAGGCTGCCTGCTGCTGCAATTAAGCACAAGCAAATGCATCTGCAAAGCAAAACCAGATTAGCTGCTTCTTGCGGGGACGGGCTGCTCTGATAATGGATGTGCCGCTGCTCACGCCTCCTTTGGACCTGCCACGCCTCTGAGCATGCACACTGCAAAATATTTAGCGATAGCTCTAATGCTGCTCGATAATTTCCTTCGGCTCATGTTATCGAGCAGATCTTTGAAGAATCATAATGGTAGTTCTGTCTTCCAACCCATTAGCTGCAAATCAAGCACACTTTGCATCACTGGCTATTCTCCAGAGCCAACCACCAGATCGCGGATTGATTTCCCATCGTCCTGGCAGCCATTATTTTCCATTTATTTCTGTGCGCTATGAAAATGGGCTTAAAGAGATGTGGAACTTGCTCGAGATGAGTAATCCATCACAGTAAACAAGACGCTGCCTTTGATTCTGTCAGTGATACAGTACATTTGCATCATCTGCTTCTAAAGGCCGCTTTAAAATTGTGCCCAGTCAAGGACGCCAACGTGTCAAATTTGACGTGTCGTTTGCGAAACAAGAGCTGACATTAATGGAAAGGTGGCGCGAAACGGAATCAGTCGGGGATTTATTTGGTTTGTTGGTTTTCCAAACAGGAATGTGATGCTTTTTTAACTTAAACGTGGTGTTTCATGTGCTGTATTAAAAAAGAAAATAAAATTAAGCTTAAGATTTTGCTAGTTTTAGCTCCTGTTGCGCTCAATGGAGCTTTTTCGTTTTAGCTTCAATTCTTCTGTTTTAGCTTCCTTTGCACGTCTTTTAGACCCCGTTTACACAACGCTGTTTTTAAATTAAACTCTAGCATTTCTGTTGCATTTTGGCCATTTATGCACATAAAAACCGTGGCTGTTTTCTCTGACACCAAAGCTTTTTGAGTCCAGATCTCAGAGCAGAACTTTTGAGTGATTTTGTGCAAGTTGTAATTGCTGCAGTTAAAAGTAAATCATCAACAGCACCAATGGCAGATAGCAGAACTCTGTGCTACTCACCCCATTCACCATGTAGGAGCAACACAACACCATCCTGGGTTCAAACAAGTGTTTGTGCATTCACCATTGTAGATGTAACTGTTTTCATGCTGAGATCCAAGTTGAAATACAAAAATCACAGCGCCACCTAGTGATCTGGGATGGAAGCTATTGCGTTTTCAATGAGCAAAGCATTAGCATGTAACATGTGACATTTTTGTGATCATTATCAAACAGTTTCTAATGTTTCCAGGAGATTGTTCACACGTAAACAGGGCCTTAGCTTTTCTTACCTTCTTAAAACATTTAAATATATATATATATATATATATATATACCATATTTTTCAGACTAAAAGGTGCACTTAAAATCCTTTAATTTTCTCAAAAATCGACAGTGAGCCTTATAATCAGGTACGCCTTATGTTTTAATTCAGGTTGTGCTTACTGACCTCAAACTGATTTTATGTGGTTATTATTAATGAGTTGAATAAAGTTTGACTTATCTGACTGTTTTGTTTTGCTTAATATGCCTTATAGTCCAAAAAATACGGTAAATATATTTTATGTTTGATATCACTGAAGGCCACAAAACGTTACAGGCTCTCCTTTAGGGCGATGTCACTGAGACATCATCTAATTTTCTTCAAATGCAAGTAACGGTGGTCCATTAAAATCAATCAGACAGAAAACAGAATTTAAAAATACGTAGAACTTGAAACAGTATGGAGGTTCAAGAAAGTTCAATCTGGTCCTCTGGACATTCAAAAAAACAAAAAACAAAACAAAGCAAAAAAAATGTAGAAACGTTTCGTCTCTCATCCAAGAGACTTCCTCAGTCTGAGGTGCTGTTTTCAGCTCAGTCTCTTAAATAGCACCTTCTCAGAGTGGATCAGCCAGTTTTGCTGCTGACAACCAAAACCAACTGATCACATGCTCAAGAAGGACCATCAGCCTAACAATGGATCATTAGCACACTGATGGCACAATGATCCTTTCTCTGGAGCTCATCCAACTTCATCCAGATCACTCTGGATTATTTGGACTCGATCGGGACTGTTGTCGTTTTGTGCTGGCTATCTGAAGGTCGGGCATCTCTAAAAGCGTCTGCAGCTCAAGGGCTGCAGAGAGTCGATCAGAACCGGAGGCTGGTAAGTACTCACATAAAATGTTGCAGTAGCTTCTGTACAGTACATTCAATTCAACCTTTATTTATACAGGTTGGTCTCATTGAGCCTCGAGGACTCAATTACAAGAGAGACCTGATTATACATTTCTATATATCCTAAAATAAATATAGTTTCTACTTTGCAGTTTTTCCCTTATTGCGGGGGTGTCTAGAAAGTGTTATCCATTCTATGTTCATCTGTCTACTGTCATTCCTGTACAGTGCCCTGAGACAACTTTGCTGTGATTTGGCGCTATATAAATAAACTGAATTGAATTGAATTGATAACCTGCTCCTCTCTCCATCGATACTCGCCTCTCCTACAGCAAGGATCATCTGGAAACCTAGGATCTCTCAGCTCTCTGGCTCCTACTATAAAGAAAACATCTCAGTATGAGCAAATTCTCTCCACAAATTGAATGGTCAGTTATGTGAAGATTTCCCAGATACTCACCTTGTCCAGTTTCTCTTACAGTCCAGACAACCACCACCAGTAAATAAAGACTTATTTTTGTACTCCTGATAGCATTTTTCTCAGTCTGCCACTTTTGGGGTCATCTCTAAGGGGGTGCCATTTGTAAAGTTACACAGTCAAAAATTAACAGCAATATTTTGGTTTATTTAGTCTTTAATAAGAAAAAAAGTTGTTTATTTTTCTAAGTCATATTTTCACCATGTTATTCATACATTTATAAATGTCATAGTTCCCAACTAAATATTTAATTTACAATCTAAATATTGATTTTACAAACTAAATACTTAACTGTCAAGTTAAATATATATAGTTAGTAAACTAAATATTTAGGTGTAAATTAAATATTTAATTTCCAAGCTAAATATTTATTTTCAAAACTAAACATTTAATTTCCAAAGTACTGTAAATATTTATTGTCCAAGCTAAATATTTAATTTCCAAACAAATTTAATTAGCTAATTAAATATTTAACTCTGCTCTAAATATTTAATTTGCAAGTTAAATATTTCGTTTGTAAACTAAATATTTCATTAAATATTTAGTTGGGAACTATGGCATTTATAAATGTTTGAATAACATGTTGAAAAATATGACTGAAAAAAAACAACTATTTTTTTTAATGAAAGGCTAAATAAACGAAAATATTGCTGTTAATTTTTTGACTTTGTAAGTTTACAAACGGCACCCCATACATCTCTTATCTAAAATTATTTTAGTCAATGCTTCTGTTTTATTGATGGGACACTGGTGAATTTAATAAATGTAGGTGTTTTTTTTCTTTTCTTTCCAGTTTCATGATTGGGATTGGTCCTCTGACTCCAGCAGCCATTGTACACCAGCGTGTACCTGTATATGTGCAGACTCAGAAAACTTGGGTTGACGTACGGGAACCGATAAGCAGCTTCATAAAACTACTTGGCACCATCCTTTGTGTTAAGGTTAGATAAACCGGAGCTCCTTAAAGGAAAACCTGCTTTGTATTAAAGACCCCTGGAGATTCCCATTGCACGTTGTATGATTTGTTTGATTTATCTGTCATTTATCAGTGTTATGATGGTTGTGACTAATTTTCCACATTCCCAAGGGAAAACAAAAGCAAAAGAAGAAAACATCTGTATTTTGGCATTGATGTAGATCCAAACCCTTCAGAAAAAGCTCTAACAGTGAAGAGAGAATATTCAAGACGTGACTAAAATAGACATTTGCTACTCAGACAGACAGACAGACTGGTGTCAGCACTATCAAAAATGATGAATGGTATGCATAAACAGGCTTCTCGTGTCAGACAATCATATCAGCAGTGAGCTGACGGCCTTGACCTCTATATTTTCTCCACAAAAGCAATAACTCTTCCACGGTTTGCCTGTTTATTGTATTAAATGTGCCTTCACTTACTAAACTATAACCAAAAAGTTTATTTAGATTTTAAAAGAGCATATACAAAACAGCCAACATTACAGCTGATGCAAAACATCTTGTGCATTCAGGGTATGAAAACCTACAGACGCTGAATTCAAAAAGTAAATAATGTAAATCAATGTTTCCCCAGTCCTGGACCTGAGGGCTCACTGTCCTGCAGGTTTCAGATGTTTCCCTGCTCCAACACAGCCGATTCAAAGGAATAAATAACCTCAACAGCTCAAGCTCTGCAGAAGCCTGTTAATTATGCATGAATACAATCCAGGTGTGTTGAAACAGAAAAACATCTAAAACATGCAGCACCGAGTGGCCTGGAGACAAGAGTTTCATACGTGCTTTGGACAGTAAATGTAATATAGGTATCATTTAACTTTACTGCATCAGTTTATGGATAAATATCAGAATACCTCAATGCCCCCAAGAAAATGTTATGGACGTACAGAAGAGAAAAACCCATAGACAGCCATCAAACTTCCACGTAGCCACCCATCAGAACCATTTTCCAGTTGCTTAGAGTGGGCGGCAGTGTCACAGATCCACAAGGGAAGCCCAGAGACCTTCTCCTCAGCAACACGTCCATCTCCTCCTGTGGAGATCTTGAGGTGTTCCCCGATCTGTTTCCCTTTGCAAGTTTCAAATCGTACCCAGGTTTTTGGACCAGAAGGATAAACCGAAAACGCCTCTGATGGCGCCGACCAGAAGGCTCCCCATCAACCGCCTGAGCGACATTTTTACAACAGACAAGACAAAGCCTGGAACTCCTGCGCTTGAGGCACGGTGGTACAGTGGTTAGAATTGTTTCATAGCAAGAAGGTTGCATGTTCTCAATCCGTCTGCAGCCTGTCTGGAGTTTGCATGTACTGGTAATCCAAGCTTGTCTGAAAACTATATAAAAAAAAAAACAGTTTGGGAACTTGACAGCATCAGCAACAGGTTACAATAATTGGCCAATATTATTGATAAACTGTACCAGTGTCTTTTTTTGTAAAACGTATTGAAGCGTTTTGCCTGGTTTCCTGCTCTTGTGAGGAATTGGCACTCCTGCTGCGCTCTGCTGCAGTGCATGGTGGAGATACTGGGGTAATGCAATTACTCAACCTTGTCAACCCTGTTTTCTTGTTGGGTGTCTGTATGGACTGATAATGAGAAGGATTGCCTATCTCCACCTCTAATTAGACAGCCTCTTTAAATCTTTGTGTGTCCTGTTGTCCGTTTCCTGCAGAAATAAATCACATGTTATTCATCTTCTGGCAGCCTTGGCAACCGCATTGAGGACAACAAATCATTAATCTGGACTAATACCTGGACATTACAGTGACCTGAAAAAAACTCCTGTGTGCCTGTCTGCTTTCTGTACATGTACAGTGTTATTTTTTACCGGAGTACCAGTCTTTAATATGAAGTCGCCTAATTGCTCAAAAGTTTGGTTGAATTAGTGCAATATGTTACCCAGAATTACATCTTTATTCTGCAGAGAGAGTTTTAATTTCTTCCCCACTCAAAATCCTAAATAAAGTATACAATTTTTTTATCAGTTTAAAACAGGTCTTTAAATATTTTATGCATATATTTTTTGCCATTTGCTCGTTTTGATGAGGTTTCATGTCATCTTTAGAAAGTAAATAAGAAATACTCAACTCTTTAGCTTTGGGCTAAAATCAAATAAAAGCAAAGAAGTAAGTCTCAGGATGTCAGACTTTGCTTTTAACATCCTGCGTTCTGGTTTCTTTCATGTTCACAAAGAACCACGTTATCTGAAGAACGTAATACAAACTAATCCCATGCTTAAATCAAGTTTCCACACATTTTCCATTTGGTTTCGCAAACTTTGCTAGACTCTCTTTTTAAGATTTCTGTTGATTGTTTTGAACTAATTTTGTTCTCAAACTGCTGTGATTGTACTGCCATGTATGTAAAGTGACATATTTGTCATATTACCAGGGTTAAAGTCTTAAATACAAGATTATAATGATTTGGTAAAAACTGTTAGTAGTAAGCACTTTTCCTTTGCTGAAATCATCCACCTCACAGGTGTGGCATAACAAGATGCTGATTAGACACCATGATTAATGCACAGGTGTGCCTTAGGCTGACCACAATAAAAGGCCACTGTGCAGTTTTATCACACAGCCCGATGCCACAGATGTCACATGTTTTGAGGGAGCATGCAGTTGGCATTACCTTTCTGTTTCCAAGCCCTAATTTTATTGTGGTAATAAGAGATCTCAGAACTTGTCAATTTTTAAAGAATATTTTCACTTGTGAAATATACAGTAAAAGTTATTGAGCATGGACTTTGCTGTTTTTAATTAAATTATATTTATTTTTCACTTTTTGGTACAGTATTTTATTTTGTACCCTTATTGCATGCTTTAGAATTTCTTTTTTTTTTTTTTAAGCAAGTCCAGTTGGTTCTTCTCACCCCCCCACCACCCCTCAGCTCCTGCGGGTAAGGGGCGTTTCACTTCAGGACAAATTCACATCGCTGATTGGTCAGTTTTCTGATGAGCCTCTGCATTGATTGACAGGTGGTGTCGAGGATCAGACTCCTGCAAAAAAACCAAACAATTTCTTGTCCTTTTGTGTCATCTTTTATTCCATATTTATTCCAAACATATTCAATATTTTGGTGAATCTAAGTTTGAGAACTGAGCTTCCTTACAAAATCGTAATGATGTTTTATTTTTTAATATATTTTATCTTCAGGGGTGCCAAGTTAAAATTAAAGGGTGCTTGAGCACCCCCAGAAAGAGGCTAAAATCGCCACTGATGCCAGCCTAGCACACCATTCATCAACTGCAAGCAGCTTTGTGTCGGACCACTCACTCGTCAGAAACACTTCCAGTTCCTCTCGCAGCTCATGTGCACGGGCCAGCACCGTGCGGCGCGACAACCATCAGACCTCCGTATGGAAAATGATATGGAAGAACATGATTACTCTGCCAGTCACTAGACAGCACAACTCGACAATGGCATATTATTTGCAGATAAAGATTAGTTTCATAAAGTTTTCCAAAAGTGTTTTTAGGTCAATTAGGTCAAATTGAATAATTTCCCATGGTGCACCTGACGATCTCTCACGGCTCAGTATTATTGTATTCTTCGTTTTTTTCCAAAAGTCGATTTTGGCCCCGGGGACGTCATTTTTGTTTCAGTTTGGACACAAGCATCGTCGGTGGCCATTATGCATGAGGTCTGCCGCCTTGTTTGCCCGACGTCTGGGACTTTGGGGATTCTCCACAAACTTTGTGACATCATCCTTGACCAACGCTATTTCAGAAGTGACCACTGGTAAAAACCTTATTTAACTAAGAATTTTTGTAAAAACCCACAAATAAGATGAGTAACAACTTGATCCACCAGCAGTCACATGCTGAAGTGTCCCTGGGCAAGACTCTGAACCCCTCACTGCCTCCGATGTGTGTCCCATCAGTGTATGAATATGATTATATATGATTAATACTGATTATTCTTTGCGTGGATCTAGTAGAGAGCTGTATGAATGGGTGAATGAGGACACAGATTGTAAAGAGCTTTGAGTATCTTGATCAGATAGAAAGGTGCTATATTAGTACAGTCCATTTACCATTTCTGGTTAAGCACCCTCCTTGGAAATATAACAACACCAAGAAATTGGACTCACTGAGCAGTCAAGATGGTGAACAGAACATAAATTGAAAACGGAAAAGATTTGTTTGCACTTTAAAATCTACAAGATGCCAACCGTGGGCACTAAATCTACCGAATCCTCCGGTAAAAGCCTCTACAGGCAAAGCCCCCCCCCAATATGCCAATTTAGAAAATTACATCTATTCTGGGATTCATAAAACTCCATCCTGCATCTTTGTGTGTTCCCTATTTCCCAGTTTTTGTGAGAGAATGACGCAGCACCACATCATGCTTCACCTCAACACTAAAGCTGTTTTGACACGTGAACAGAAGCAGGTTCAGACGTCGTCGGCTGTTATCTCTTCACGTGCCCCTTGGAAAGCAAGAGATTCGTTATAAGATTTTGCCTTCACAGCTGGTATTACTTGCAGGGTGGCACCTGGAGTGCACACGAGTACGTGATGCAAAGAGTACACAGCAAATTAAACTTTTATTTACAGCGGCGATGAGCATCTGCAGTGTTGAATGAAAAGTGGAAAGCAACTTGCAGGCCATATGGAATATAAAACAGCAGCAGTAATTGGTGCACACGGTTGCTTGGCATAAATATTCCAGAAAATGTTATGTTCTGAAAAATCAGCTTGTCTTTTCAGACCAGAATACATACATACAAGGTGGTTGGTTTAGTGCATCACAATGTGCTCAGAAAATTTCACTCATGAAAGTGGCTTAGATTTCATAACTTTCTGCCTGGCACATCAAAAACCTTCTACTGAGGCCCTCCACCTTGACTTAGAAGGTAATCAACATTGGCTTGAGGCATGAGATGGTATGTTAACGCTGATCCTCACCAGCAGAGTCCAATGTTTTCCGTAGCCTTCAGACATCCCCAGTGATAATATCATTCTATTGCTTCTGTACCGTGAAAGCATTTCGAGCTTCTTTGACTGGAATAAACATGGCATGTGAACATAATCCAGAAGCCTTGAAATGTGATTTTTTTTCAGACACAGAGGTTTAGAAGTACAAAGAGAAGTGAACTTTAAGGTCTTCCTGCAAGCTCTCTGACATGTGCTTCACCTATTGTTCCTTCACCTGGATGTTCGAGCTTCGCTGAAATGAGTTTAAAAACTAGCAGGCTGTTTTCAGAATTATCTGATGATGAGAGGCAATGCTACTTTGTACTCCGCTTCAGTACAAACTTAAGAAATGTACAAACAGAGAGATTTGGCAAAGAAATGAGGAGGTACGAAACCTAAAGCGAACTTTTGAAGGTGGCTTCTGTCGACGGGTATTGAACAAATATTGTGTAACCAGTTGTAGAGAGGTCGTTCAGAAGCCTCAGTTTGGAAAAATGAAATCCTGATTCTTATCAGTAACAGCTAGGTCAAGTAAGGTCAATACAGATTGGCACCATTGTGCAATTATATACACCTTTGCAAACACTGATGTCAATTCTGAGTAATGTTTTATTGTGGGAATGCTAATTAAGCATTGACACTATTGTTTTCCCATTAATTTTTTTATTTTTGTATTGTTTTTTCTATGTAAACCACTACTTTGTGCTATTTTATATCATGAGCTGCAGTTCATTCAGGAGAGGGTTGTGCTGTGTTTTGCGTTTTGAAACGTATGCTTATCATTATTTTTCCTTTTCTTTCAGCTGCTCCCTTCTTCAGGGATCACCACAGGGAACTAACTCTCATGAAGACTTGGACATTGATTTTACGCCGGATGCCCTTCCTGACACAACCACAGACCACCGAGCTACCACAACCCTCTGTGAGGAGCAGAGAGCTGCCATTTTTAGGGCACCCGGGGGGAGCAGATGGTGGGGGTTAAGGGCTTTGCTCAAGGGCCCAGAGTGGGGCAAATAAGGGTGGAGGCAGGTGTGGGTGTTTCACCTTTCCCACCCACATTTTAATGTTGGTCCAGGGAGTTGAACCGGCAATCTTCCATTCACAGGCCCACCTTCTCTAACCTCTGCACCACCACTCCCTAATATGCTTATTAAAATATACAACTTAAATAATAAAACTCTTACCTACAAAAATACATAAAAACATTGTTCTCTTGAAAATCTGCTTCCGCGTACGTGCGTTTTTTTGTCTTCTTGTACTATTTTTTTTATTTTTTAGATATTCTTCTGCTACTTATGGCTAGCATTTAGCTATTTTTAGCTACTGTTCTGCTACTTTAAGCTTTTATCTAGCCTTTTGCTTTTTTTTAAATGATCATTCTGCTACTTTTAGCTAACTGTACACTGCTTTTAGGTTGTAGGTTCTTCTCATCCTAAGCATTTCATTGCACTGTTAACCTTGTGTTCAACTTGCATGTGACAAATAAACACAACTTGAACTTGGTACTTTTTTTTGCTATTTTTGCTTATAGTTTAACATTTGCTACTTTTAACTAACTTTTTGTTTATTTTATCCTTTGGGAACATTTTGACTATTTTTAGCTTCTATCTAGCTTCTAGGTATGACCAGTTAATATGTTTCCTATTTTAAGTACATACAACTGAAAAAATGATCATCATCAACACCTTTCCTCTGTACTCCATTTTATTTTATTTTTTTAAACTTCAAGTATCCCTTTAGGTACACATCTTCAGATATACTTCATGAATCATGTTTTTATTCAAGGACAGGTGGAAAGAGCAAAAGAAAAATTGCTTTCTTACATCTGTTTTTACATGTTCTAAAAACCCGCCTGCAGGGAATCTTAAAAATAATTACACACGTTCTTTTGCAAATCTCAGATTCTTTAAACTTTCTTCCGGCTGTAAATGACATTCCAGGTTTTTCTAGTTTGTGTTTTTTCAACCTGTTCTCGATTTTGTTTAATTTTTCAGAGGATAATTCTGAGAAACCGGGGCTTTGTCTGAGTGATCATCTGATTGTGCGTTTCTCAATATGCTGCTGCCCCCCCCCCGCTCTTTTCTCTGTTTTCTTAGATTATTTTAGCTCCTAGATGTGATTCTGACTCCCATGGCGTCATATCCAAATCTACAAAAATGAGACATGTTGTGACAAAACATGTGGATGCCATGGTCCGTTATCTCTGGTGAATGTTCCCCAGGGTACGTCTGATACAAGACGTGTTTTAACTGCTTAGGCCCCCTGTATGACCTTCGGGCACTTTTCCTCCCTCTGAACAAGGATCTCTTGCCGAGACCGACTGCATGCCTCTTACAAGGGTTAAAGGTCAGCTCCCCAGCGTTTTCTGAATCCTGACAGCTGATATCCTCTCCAGTTCAGCTTGGAGACCTCTATTTTCAGAGGTATTAGAGCAACACTGATGTGCTTGTGAACAGAGTTGTCACATTTCCCGAGTCATGCCAAAATTGTCCCCCACTCACCTTTGACGAATCATCTGTAAACTACACATCTTGCAGAAAATATCAAGTAATAAAGGCCGAGCGTACCTCGAAGGATGAATGTTGCCGGCTGCCTTGCATGCCAGAGTTTTAAACTAAAATTAGACAAATGATTGAGATTTAGCCTTTAGCCTTGTGCTGCTATTGTTCTGCATATTGTTTTTGTACTATTAGTGCTTAGTGTATTCTTAGTTTAGTGTATTTTTAGTTCATATCTTAGATCTTATTACTATTTTTCTGTACAATTCATACTTTTGTTGGATGTAACTGGGACCCTGTGCACAGAGCTGTCATTTCTAACCTGGAGCCTGGCTCGACCCGGATTAGGGTCTGGTCGAGCCACAATAATGTGCTTAATGTACGGGCCGGACCGGTGTCTGGCTTTTGACTGCGTCAGCAGACGCGGTTGACGATCCAATTATATGGCAACATGGCTTGCCATACATTCACCAGCCGCACGCGTCCATTTGACCACGTGCTGATCGGCCTTGAAAGAGGTAATAAAAAAGTTCAGTTAATGTAAAGTAAAACATTCAAACGCATGAGACATGTTTGTTCTTTCCTTTAGAAGGTGGTGGTGTAATTTGAAAAAGATTCTGCTTCAATCAGCAGACGAAAGCAGCAGACAAACCAAACGGGTGAGATCCCAAAATATCCCACATGTCAGAGCAGGGTCCGTGTGTGAATAATGCAGAATGCAGGAAGAAGCAGGGATTTAATGCGCTTTGACGGCCACGAAAGGACAAACACCACCTCTGCTCCAGTCTTCTGCCCACCTTACTAAGTCGCGCGTGTCCGCTGACCTTTAATATCTACCGTAATTGAAACTACCGTAATTTCCGGACTATAAGCCGCTAATTTTTTCACACGCTTTGAACACCGTGGCTTATACAATCCTGCAGTTAATTTATGGATTTTTTTTTTTTTTTGATGGGCTAACGAGCTTCATGCCACCAAAACATTTAGCTTCATCACACCCAGGCGCTCACATAGCTGCCCAGTGCACGTCTCTCTTGGGGGTGGGGGGTAGCGATCAATGACTTCCTGGTAGACTACTGTATTTTTTTTAATCAGCCGTTACAGGCAATGTTCAGAAAAAAAAAAACATTTACTGTATTTGTGCATGCTAAAGGTATTTTATTAAAAGCAAAAAAAATATGTTAGTGTAAATATCTCATGTTACAACGTGAACACCTGCCACTTATAGACAAGTGTGGCTTATTTATGTAAAATTAAAATTTTATTTTTTAATTTAGTGGGCGCGACTTATATTCAGATGTGCTCAATAGTCCAGTAATTACAGTATATAAGCAGTCAAAGCTTAATTAAAAATGTCGGGTGGGGGGTGGGTTCGGATTCGGACCTGTAATTACTGTTAATTCGTCGGATCGGGTGGGGTTTGGAAATGATGGCTACGGGCTGGGGCCGGGTCGGATTTTTTGGGTCCGAATGCAACTCTACCTATGTACACAGTTTCGCTCCACCACATGTACCACATGTGATGCAAACAACAAATAAATTAATTTTGACTTTATGGTCAAATGTGGAAATTAAAAACATTCAATCGCTTGGTAAGATCTTGCACAACCTGTAAGTGCTCAGATGTTGTGTTGGGAATGACTCTCAGCTACAACCACACCAATGTGTAGCTCAGTATCTGTAAAACTGACAGAGTTATAGACATTTTTGTGTTTGCTCATTTCTATTAGCTGTGGCAGCCATCTTTAATTGTGAAAGTTTCCTTAAACTCCGTCCGCTGGTTATATTTTGCTAACAGACAAACAAATGAACATGCACAGGCATTATGGTCTACTTCAACAAGTTACCCCTCAAGCTTGTTGTAAAAATCATCTTTTTTTTTATTTTGTTGTGATGATAAAACCGGATGTCTGTCTTTAGAAGGAATGTGTTTTTAGATCTAATTAAAAAAAATTAAAAGTCTAGGGGGAGATGACTCATTCATCCCACCCCGGCTCATTTACGTCTGATGAGTTCATGAAAAATTGAACTTTCTTAAAGATTTTTCTTCATCAAACCAGCGGAGAATTAAAGGGCTGAGAGCAGACTGTGCATTTTGATTCTCTGACACGGAGACCAATTAAGAGTCACCGGTGTAGCTGGAGGCTGCGGGGCACAGACAGGCTGACACGCTCGCTACAAAACACCGTACTCAAGTGAATATGAACCAGCAGTATTAAAGCAAATTTACTCCTCTCACATATCATCAGTTTCTGATGTTTTGAACGCTCTCTTTTAGGTATTTTCGCCATCAAAGCTGCAATTTACATTTGATATTTAGCGCTCGTCTCTTTTATCTCAACCTCGGTTAATGTTTTTTCCACTTTACGAGTTACTCTTCAGAGTTTGCCGGGACTTGTTGCACGCTCTGCATTCATTTAGAGCAGCGCCATCAAGGACACTCGCAGTGCTCTAAAATCTGAAGTAATAAAACCGATTTGTACAGCTGAGGCAAAACGAAGGAGTCCTCTCGCAGCACATTATGGCTGTTGGGTTGTGCTGCATCCAGTAAGACTAAATGCAAATTAGCCGGCAAATTACAGTAATTATTTAGCTCAAACTGGGTGCCTCCAGGACAAATGTGAGAGCAAAAAGGGAATATGGCGTTAGCTTTGGGAATAATTTGGTTACAAATCTGTCTTTGAGTTTTAGCTGCGCAAAACAAATCATTGGGTAAAACAGTTTTATGTCACGATTATCAATAAGGACGATAAAGAAAGCAAAAAGTATGCAACCTAAATCATCCGTTGTTTGTTTATAAGTAAACATCTGTTGTTTTTGTTGCATAAGCTGGGATAGAAGCAACACTGGAGGTATAAACTGTATACTACTGCCATCAAATCAAATATCACCAGTGAAGGAGGAAAAGCTTTGCGGAGAGTGGTGAAGGCTGCACAGAAATCTGTCGGAATCAGCCTCCCCACCGTCACAGACGTCTACACCTCCAGATGCAGGAAGAGGGCCACCTGCATCATGAAGGACCCCACTCACCCAGCACACACACTTTTTGCCCCACTCCCCTCAGGAAGGAGGTTAAGGAGCATTAAGTGTAGAACCACTAGACTGAGGAACAGCTTCTACCCTGAGGCTGTTAGACTCATGAATCTCTAACTAGAATAATCACTGTGAAAAACCATATCATGTTGCTGCTGATCTGTTTCATGTTGCTGCTGATCTGTTTCAATGTTGATGTGTTCATGCGTGCACATCTGCTCACAGACTCATGTTC
>NC_056503.1:35208000-35262204 GCF_014905685.2 Nematolebias whitei
ATATATATATATATATATATATATATATATATATATATTTATATTCACCTGAACTTCACTATAAATAAACCTTTTCAATTACATCAGGGTCTTCTGGTTTTCTCTCAGTCCGTACTCTCTGGGTTCTTATTACGACAGAAAGGTGGGTGATCATGTAACATATGAAACGGGGGGGGGGGGGGGATAACTGTACATCAACTTAAAAAAAAAAAGTGAATCCAATTCAAGATGGTCACCATAGTTAATCCTAGCTCAAACAAAAAACAGCTGCACCACAGTTGGTTTTACAGACGTTGAGTTTAATTTAATGTGGTGGTAGCTGAGAGTCATAGGCAAAATGTGCTCAAGGCAAGAGAAGACAGTGGTCATTTTAAAAGGTGAAACACAATGGTTCAAATACGTCCACATGTTACTTGTCAAAATGTGTTATAACTAATCATCGGACTGGAACACAGAAGTTGAAGCCACAAACGACGAGCGCCCCTGAATAGACAAAGTCATTTCAGGTGTAGATTTGTTTCACATCTCTCTCACCATGCTGCTTGTTCAAATATGCTTTATTTTTAGATACCTTTAGTTTGTTTTTAAGTTCTATTAAAACGTGTTGCGTTACATTGTGATCGACAGCATCCAACATCTGCAGGGTGCTTGTAGAGGGGTGTTCGTGTAATAATGTCAATGTAGTCAGTGGCTGGAAGGAAAGTAGTAGCTACAAGGTGTTTCATAGCATTCAGAGTAAAACAGGGTCTATTTCTGAAAAAGAAACCCAATTTTACTTTCAATTTCTTTATGAAGTTTTTGACATGAGGTTTAAAAGAGAGATGTGAATTGACCAAGATCCCCAAGTATTTGTAAGAATCGACAAACTCAACAGGAACATCATTTGTAGATAAGATAGAAGGAAGGCCTGCTGCAGCAGGTTTTATCAGCATTTAGCACCAGTTTGATGGAAAAAGTCTGACTGACTGATGTTGAATGCAGACTGTCAAAGGTGGAAAACCTTGTTCCAGCGTCAGAAGAACGTCTGGAGCTTAAGTAGTCTGCAGAGTGGTCTTCCAGCTCAGGTGCAGGTGTGCTGTGGTGGATGATTGCAATGAGTGGCAGCTGTGGAGAAAGTGATTGTGGCTGGAAACAGGAATCCCACACAAATGTCCAAAGTTTAAAATAATGCATGAGGAGTGATGCTGGATTTAGTTTCCTATTCACCATTTACTACTTTCACATGACTACTGCATCAGTATGTGGATCTTTTACTGTTTTTTGTTCGTAAGACTCTAAATGGGGGATTCTCACCTTGAGGCAGTGAATTGACTCTAACCATCCACCGTTTTGGCCTTAGGAGAGGCTGCTTCGCTTCACACAACCCCTCAGCCGACTACAAGCTGCCCTGGCGCCCGCTGAAGGTCATAAATGGAAGAAAAACCACCAGCAGCCGCGTGAGTCATGCAGTTTCCAACGAGCCTGCAGCCTCGCCAGCAGGTCTGTGTCGTGAATACTTGTACATTTCATCCTAATTCATTCAGCTGTCATTGAAACTTTGAGCTTTATACCGACAAACATTCACAAGATTACTTTTTAAATGCTTAAAAGCATATATTTTGTTGTGCACATTATTCCTGAAAGGGATAAAGCTAAGAAAAATGTAATAAAACATGAGCTAAGGTTTTTAATCGCACTAATGCAGCTAATGGAAAAATCTATGGAATAAAACCATGATGCAAATGCAGCACAAATATGATTTATCTTTTAGAAAACAAAGAAACAGTTCTTTATATTTTACATTATGTATATATTCTCCAAGAAAATAAAACCATGTTAAATGGTTACATGTTCTCACGTGAACATGATACTGAGCTGCGGCACTGAGGACATCAGAGACGAGACGTTACAACATTATGGACACTCTGTTCAATACCGGATGATGGAGGAGACGCTTTCATTTAATCAGCTGTAATTTACTTCAGAGGTTGATGTATGTTAATCTTATAATCAGATGTCTTTTCCCTCCTGGGGTTATCTCTTTAGTCTGAAACAACAGAAGGAAAAGAGATTATGCAAAATGCTACTTTTAGCTATAGCATTGAGCTGCTTTTAGCTTTTAGTAGGACTTTTCTTAGACATAATTCATTTTAAATTAGTTTTTTGTTAGTCTTTTGCTTTAAACATAATTTGTTACTTTTGACATTTAGCACTTTTGCTGCTGTTAACTTCTCGCTACAGTTTTGCTACTTTTATTTTCAAACTAGTGTTTTGATATTTTTAGCTAACTTTTTGCTAGTTTTAGCTTTTGGCTACCATTTACTACTTTTTGCTTGTAGCTAGTCCTTTTAGATAAACTTTTGCTAGTTTTAGCTTTTGGCTACCATTTACTACTTTTTGCTTGTAGCTAGTCCTTTTAGATCAACTTTTGCTAGTTTTAACGTTTGACTGCCATCTTTCTGCTGAACCGTTAAGCTTGCTTTATTCTGCTTTTAGTGTGCCGCTTCTTTTAGCTATTAACTAGATTAGTACTCATTTTAGATAGTTTTTTTATTTTTCGTTTTTAGTTAGCCTTTAGCTATTCTTTGCTTTTAGTCATGGTTTTGTTACTTTAAGTTTTAGCTAATCTTTTGCTGCTTTTAGCTTCTAGCTATGATATTGTTACATTAGCCTTTGGACACTTTTAGCTAACCTTTCTCTAATTTCAGCTTTTAGCTACGATTTTGCTATTTTAACATTTTGCTATTTTAACATTTAGCTGGGCAGCATGGTGGCAGTTTCAGAGCTGCTGCCTCTGAGCAAGAAGGTTGTCGGATAGAATCCCAGGGAGGGTGCCCTTCTGGGTGGAGTTGCATGTTCTCTCCGTACATTTCTGCGGGTACTCCAGTTTCCTCCCACAGACCAAAAACATGCATGTTGGACTGATTGGTAACTCTAAATGTCTCTAGGTGAGAGAGAGAATGGTTGTTTGTCTCTGTGTGTCCCTGTGATGGACTGGAGACCTGTCCAGGGTATCCCCTGCCCCTCACACAGTAACCAGTGGGTATGGGCACCGGTGACCCCTGTGACCCAAAAAGGAAGAAGCGGGTTAAGATGGATGGATAACATAACCAGCTACCACTTTTCTACTTTAGCTTTGAGCTACACTTTAGCTACTTTTGTGTGCGTGATCTGGTTCTTTTAGTTTTAACAACCCAGTTTTAGCTTCTAAAGCAAATTTCAGCCGTCATTCAGCTCTCAGCCTTGTTTTTTTCTTGATTTTAATGTTTTTTTTTAGATCAAAAGTTTGTGTAAAGTTTGTCGTTCTTTAGTTCAAGCTGTCATTTTCTCTTTTCAGCAGCAGAAATCAACAAATTGGTGAGTTCTAGTTTTCACAGATCAATGATCTATTAAAATTTAAATCACAGCTGCAGCCTCTGGTTTTATCTACTTTGTAATTTATATATTCTGCTCCAGAAAGATGGAGATGGCAAGGAGCAGCAAACTAACTGATTCTTATTATAACCCAGTGTTTTCATCGATTATTGATATACTGTACCTGTAAAATCAGACAATTCTCTAATGACTCAGACTTATTAATAAACTGTTTGTCCACAGAGTCGGCTGTTTGATCACAAATATATTTCTCTTCCTGTTTTGTGGCTCTCCACATTGGCTCCGGTCCATTAGTCATGATTCTTAAAAATTGTAGAGAACATGTCTACTTGTTTGAACAGAAGCTCGTGACAGTTTTTATGGCTTTATTTTATTTACTGTTAGCTAAAATGTGGTGTGGTGGTAGAGGAGCATCATTCCCAACACAAACTCAGAGCACAAAAATAAATAAATAAAATATGAGATTGTTGTTTTAAACTTTGCATCAGAGTTGCCAGATCTTCTTTCAGCTTTGTCCTCTTCAGGGGAAGTGAGTCGTCCTCCCAGTGTTGCCAGATTTGCAATAATTATTGCATTTATACCATTGTTTTAGGGTCTGTATACAATAAATAGACTTTAAAAAGCTAAAGTATTGAAAACTTTTGGCATTTCCGTGCACCGTAAAACAAATTGTTTTTATTCATGCAAACATCCACAAATCATTAAATAGTCCCCTCTGCCCCCTTCCCTTATGCGAGCATGGTTACTGTCAGTCACAAGACGTCACCACCACAGGAAGACTGCACCCTCACTCTGCTCATAACGGTAGTTTTGACCAGAATACGGTAGTTTTAAAGCAGCAGTTTGACGACTCATCATTCTTATCTGGCAACCTTATTTAGACTGCATGATGGCAGGAGATATACATTCCATCCATCCATCCATCCATTATCTTTACCCGTTTATTCCATTTTGGGTCACGGGGGTCGCTGGTGCCCATGTCCAGCAATCACTGTGCGAGGGACGGGGTACACCCTGGATGGGTCGCAAGTCCATCACAGGGCCACATAGAGACAAACGAGACAAACAACCATTCACTCTCTCACTCACACCTAGGAACAATTTAGAGTTACCAATCAGCCTAACATCCATGTTTTTGGTCTGTGGGAGGAAACCGGAGCACCCGGAGAAAACCCACGCATGCACGGAGAGAACATGCAAACTCCACCCAGAAGGCCCCTGGACCGGGGTTTGAACCAAGGACCTTCTCGCTGAGAGGCAGCAGCTCTACCAGTTGCGCCACCGTGCTGCCCAGATATACATTCCATCAAGGTGAATTACTTTATTAGTTTAAAAGCTTTTTAGGAGAGAATATTTAGATTTTTATAAACTTGTCCCAACTGTGGGGTGTGTTCTGCACCTCCCTGTGTTCAGTCCCTGTCACACCCGTCTCAGTCTCCAATCACCTCAGGTGTTTCTGATCACGTCTCATTAGTTTCTGTATATAATCCACGTCTTTTCTCTTCCCTGGGAGCCGAGCACGATCCTTTCATGGTTTCTGTTTGCTTTGCGTGTCTTCACCTCCCTAAGGTTTGCTGCCTCGTCAGTGTTTTGTTTATTTAAAATGGTCAGATTACTTATTTTACTCGGAGTTCCCGTGGCCTTCCTGCATGTGGGTTTAACACCTTAAACAGCACATTATGTCATCAACATTCCTCCAATGACTAATTGAATGCATTTCTTAAAAAAAACATTTATTTATTTATTTATTTTACAGATTTTGGTTTATTTGGATTCAAATGCTTTATTACTATTCAGCAAAGTGAAGTCAGGTCCTGTGGACGATTTCTTTATGTTGAACCGTTTCGTCTTTCATCCAAATATGAGCATGAACTTAGATGTTTTGATCCACCTTTGCCATGGCTGCCTCAGACGAGTCCAGAAACCATCAGATCACCATCAAACTGGTTGGCCCACTCTGTGAGTGTAAAGTTATGGTGCTGAGTTTGTTGTGGCTCCTCAAACTGATCAAGTCTTTTGCATGAAAGACAAACTTTTCCACAACAACAAAAAGAAACCGTCCAGAGGACGTGACTCAACTTTTTTGGATTTTTTTAAACCTGGATTATTGAGCCTGAACTTTGATCTTTATTACTATTAGTTTTATTATTTAAATGTTTGCTTCCACATGCACTGAAAGCGTTGAACAGCTCAGCACATCACAGCAGTAAAAAGCAAAAGTATAAAATAGTAAAAGGTGATTTTGCTGTGCAGTTTGTTTGTTTTAGCGTTCCTGCAGTCGTGCATTCTGCCATGACTGCAAAACCTGCATAAAAACATCCACTTTTCAAAGTGGCTTTTTATGAAAAAAGCATATTGTGGGAAAAAAACGGTGGGCTACGTTTCTTTTGTGTTCACTTTTTTTGAAGTCTGCTTCCCCCAATGCAAATGTGTTCAAAACCTTTATGAATATACCATCATCAGACATTCCTTTGTTTTTTTTATTAGCATTAATCTTAAAATAAACCACAAAATGAAACCAGCCGAACAGGGAGCTTCATCAATTTATGAAACATCACCTTCCATAAATTTATTTAGGACAAAGCCCATCTCTTAGAATAACAACTTTGTGCTTTAGTTATTTTTTAATTTTTATATATTTTCATTGGAACGTTTGTCTAAAAAGCCCATTTTTATTTTAGTACATTTAGTTCCGGAGCCACCGCAGTGGAACAATATTTACAGAAAGTGCAAAGACGTCCTCAATTCAAATGTAAATCTGCTCAATGGAGGCTTTTAAACATTTGTTTAGAAAAGAGTTACGTTGAACCGTCCTCCAGTCATGCATCTAAAATAAATTGCAAATACATCTAATTCTTTTTACATTTGCTCATATTTTACATAAAAAATATATTAATCCCCACCTGCATTTTTTTTTTGCCCCACAGTGTAGAGTAAAACAATCTAGACAAGAACCACTTCTTTATTTTACACGTTTCTCAGCAAATTGCAGGAGATAAGGTTTACTAAAAATGAGAAAGTGTATCTGAAAGGGTATAAATCTTTAATCAAACGCTGGTGACGTACCTCGCCTCCAGCACTCACGGTGCCAAGCTGCTGAGCAGATGCACAGATCTCAGATCTTGATTCCCCTTCCCAAAAAAAAAAAAAAAAAAAGGATAAATCCCCTTCTCGAGTACAAATGTGTCAGGGGAGCAGCACTGTGCACCGCAGCCGCTGTGTTTTTTTGGGTTCCCCTCTTCAGAAAACTCCCACGGGGAATCTGCACCACTTCAGCATTTTAAAAAGGAACAGGAGGTAGTGAAGCACACGCCTAATCTTTTTTTGCCTCCAGTTAAATATCTAAACCAGTCGTCGTATAAACACCGAACCACGAGGGTGTTTATTAAGTTTGCAGCAGACTGAGCTGGAGGAGGAAATGACTTTTTTAGAAATGTAACATTTAATCCCATTCACACACATCTGATTTTATAATTGCTCTTATTTTTTTAATTGGGATGAATAATGAACAAGTTTGTTGTGCCCATTGTTTGCTTCCCGGAGAGTCTCTGTTCTGTAGTTTTCTCCGGGTGTCTTGACAGTTTATGGATTTTATGATAAGTGCTTCTTGCAAACCATGTATTACTGCTGTAGTGAAGGGAGGAAGTGGTTATTTATGAATGAAACAGATCAATGGCAGCCAGAGATGGAAATTTTACAGCGATAACCACGCGGTGCATTAGACTGTGGACAGGGATGTGTGTGGCATTACTGTAATAAGTCCATCAGCAAGTAATCTTTGCATTATAGTGTCCATGTGAAGCGTTTTAATGTACTCGCAACGCATCCGTCACAACATCCACTGAGGGAGTGGTGGAAATAAAATAAAGACTGCTTGTGTTGAAAGGTTACGTGACTATTGCAATGATTACAATATCCGATCAAGTGAATAAAGGAGTCAGCAGGGTGTCGTCCCTCATCAGGCCTGGATACAAGAGCCCATCTGTAGGGA
The DNA here is from genome assembly GCF_014905685.2 of Nematolebias whitei. Lineage (NCBI taxonomy): Eukaryota > Metazoa > Chordata > Actinopteri > Cyprinodontiformes > Rivulidae > Nematolebias > Nematolebias whitei. The sequence goes on from NC_056503.1 coordinate 35,215,346, forward strand.
TAAACATAAGTATCTCCATCTTCTGTTGCTTAGGAATAGAAGATTGAGATACTTTACCACATACTTACCATACTTGTTGCCTGCGTCAGATCATGGAGACAAGTCCAGGAGAGAAACCCAGACACCCCACTCCAGCTCCTCCTGGGGGACTTCAAGATGTTCCCAGGCCAGAGAGGAAATATGATCCCTCCAGTAAGTTCTGGGTCTTCTCCCAGATCGTTTCCTTGTGGGACATGCCTGGACAAACTCCAAAGAGAGGCATCCTTATCAGATGCCTGAACGACCTCAACTGACCCCTTTTGATGTGAATGAGCAGCGGCTCTACTCCAAGCTCCCCCCGGGTGATGGAGCTCCTCACCCATCCATCCATTATCTTTTACCTGCTTCTTCCTTTTTGGGTCGTGGGGGTCACTGGTGCCCATGTCCAGCAATCACTGTGCGAGAGGCGGGGACACACTGGACAGGTCTCCAGTCCATCACAGGGACACAGAGACAAACAACCATTCACTCTCTCACTCACACCTCGGGACAATTTAGAGTTACCAATCAGTATAACGTGTATGTTTTTGGTCTGTGGGAGGAAACTGGAGTACCTGGAGAAAACCCATGCATGCACGAAGAGAACATGCAAACTTAATCCAGAAAGGCCCCCGGAACAGGATTTGAACCAGGGTAACCTTCTCACTGAGAGGCAACAGCTCCACCAGTTGCTTCACGAGCTCCTCACCCTATCTCTAAAACTGAGCCCGGCCACCCAACACTGGAAACTGATTTTGGCTGCTTACATCCAGGATCATTTCAGTCATGATCCAAACCTCTTGACCAAAGGTGAGGGTTGAAATGTAAACAGCCCAGCACACTGAGAGCTTTGCCTTTTGACTCAACTCTTTCTCCACCACGACTGACCAAAACAACGCCCTCATCATTGAGGAGCGAGAACCCATTCTGCTGATCCATCTCCCCCTCCATCCTACCATTACTCATTAACAAGATGTGGCATGGTGGTGGTGCGGTTTGAGTACACTGTGATCCTGGGGGGCTATGTTGTCTGGGGCATTAGCCCCTCTTAGAGCCTCCCATGGCAAACAGACCTTAGAGGCCAGATTAAGAATGACTCAAAAACCTTGATGGATAGACAACACAACCATGAAGAAACCTCACTTAAACTGGTAAACTGGGGCACCACTCTGGAGTCATGTCTGGGAGTGAGGGAGCTTGAAGGTGGGCCCTATTGTTTGAGACTTGGCGCCTGGGGTTCGGCCGGGCTTAATCCAAAGGTGGACAGGATACCATCCCCATGTAGGTCCACCACGTGTGAAGCGGACTGTCAAGGTCAGATGCCTTGTAAACTGGGCAGCAGGTGAGGGAGTGTTCCTACATGTGCCAATTCCTGGCAGCTTAAATTAGTTCTAGGTGATGAATATTATTTACAAATAATTTGAAATTACTGTGTTATTGTTGAATCAGTTGGCTTGATCAAGACTTATCTCCCTTTGCAATAAGCAATGTAAAAATAAAGCCCCCCGTTGTTTGAAGTAGCCAATGTGTTGCTACGAAGTTGTCCCTGCACAGGAGGTGTGGGGCTTTAAGTCCCACCTGTTCCTCCTTACATAATCAAGGTGTCGCATGACGTTTCCTTTAAGCATGAAATTATTATAAACAAATGTACGTATTGGAAAATTGAATATTCGAACATACAGTAATAAGACAATAACTATGTAAAACAATAGTCAACCTCTGAAGAAAAGGATTTGCAGTGTGTGTTTTTAACTTCTTTTATGTTACAAAAGGCAGATCTGCTCCTTTACAGCGTGTGGTGAGGACTTGTTCTAACCAGCGGGCAGAACGGGTTGGTCTCATTTCAGTTTCAACTTTATGGTTCAGGTTAGAGACCTAGATATCTACCGTACTTTTTGTTGTATAAGTCACACCTTTTTTGCATAAATTAACATGCCCTGCGACTTATACAGCGAAGCGACTTATTTATGTTGTTCCCCATATTTATAACTCAGTTTTTGGCTGAGATCTGACGATTTCATTCATTCTGACGTGGAAAATATTGAACACTACCATTTTCAGCCATTAGAGGGTGCTCGGGTAATATGGCAAGCCATGTGTCTCGTTAATAAGTAAAAGTGGCTATTAATGAGACACTTGGCTTGCCATAGTAGCCATCTTCATCTCTCTCTGGAACTCCTGTAGCAAACGTCAAATCAGCTGCATTTCACGGCACCGCCCAGGTGAAATGCAGCTGATTTGACCATCAAATTGCATTTATTACTATAATTTCAAGCAAACACATAATCATTTTTAGGTGTTAATCTTGTTAAATTCTTTTTAAGTCCTCCCATGCACACTCCCGCGGTAGCCCTTTGGCAGTCAATCAATTTTTGGCACAACACCGGTCCATGTTTCCGGGTGGTCAGTGGTGACTCATAATCGATGTGACTTATATGGTGAAGCGACGTGTACAGCAGAAAGTACGGTACAGTTAAGCATGACTTTCAGATACCCCCACACTAAACTTTAGCTTTGGGATCACTAAAATGAGTAGGCGGGACTTGAAGCCCCCCCCCCCCCCATTCCACAGATTTTGGCTCCAAAAACACAACATGGCAGCTCCCGTTTAAGGAGTATTGCAGCTTTATTTTTGAACGACGAACGTAGACAAAGATGCTTCACCCATACAGGCTTTGGTACTGCCTGACAGATACTCTGGCAACTGCCTGATAACACTATCACTCCACTCGTGATGCAGCCACTCATACCCTCTGGTGCTCATTCTAGGTTAGCCAGCTCCCTGCAAATCAAACTTTACATACCCATCACTGGTCTGCACGAGTACCAAAACTAATCCAAATCAGATCATTCCTTCTGGCTGCTCAACTTCAGGTTTTTTTTTCTTTCTGTGAGAGTTATTTGACTAAGTATATTTGTGTCAGATTTTGACGGGAGTTGATGAAATATGCATGTTAAAATCAAGGCATTTCTCAACACGCAGCTATTAATTTAAGTAGCAAGATGAAAGCCTTCCTCTCAGACTCTCATGCATTCAAACAAACAACACAGCATGTCATAATTTCCCTCAGTGGCATTAAACAATGACTTCAAAGACACTGCACTATACTCAGTGAGAGTGTTTTCTTCAAAAAGCACATGCATACGCACCCACAGGAGCAGAGTTGTACATATAAGACACACAGAAATGAGTAAACAAAGGCAGTTCCCTAACTGCACAAGCATGCATACCAATGTGTGCACTTATCCTGTGCACGTGCATGAACATATAAGATGGCAATGAGAACACCTGTTCAAGGTCCTGTCCGTCAGCAGGTATCCTCAATAAAAGACGAACCAGGAGATCTGCGCCAGTGTCGCGATGCACGATTCTGTCCTTGGTAAACTACGAAGAAAGCAACAGAAGCTAAACAAACGGACAGACAGAAGGAGAAAGAAGCTGCCGCTGGGGCCGGAAAAAGAAAAGTCACTGAATGTTTTAACCTTAAAGTGAGAAATCATTCTTTCACACTCTATCAGAGAGAAAAATGAGGGTGTGTTTAAAAAAAACTGCTGATGAAGGCAGAAGAGATAAATGAAGAGTGCGAGACGCAATTCATCATTCTGCTCGACTAAACGAAGAATCAAACGCTCTAATGTCAGACGGCGTTACGTACGGTAGTTACAGTTTGTTATGAGCTACTTCTGCAGCTGGATTTTATTGTGGTTTGACAGACTCGGAGCGCCAACAGGTTTAATCTGCCCGTCCTCCCCGCTCGATATAAATCTCACTCCAAATTTTAGTGGCTTGACAGCTTGAAAGCAAATGCCAGCAACGTATAAATAGCTATATGTTACATTAAACATTAATAGCAATGATAATGTGATATTTCATTATTCCCACGAGATTATTTGTTTCAGTTACTGCACAGGGGAGTCAAAGAGAGCACCGGAGCGGCGTCTTCTCTGCGTTATTGACACTTAAGGCAGAAAATAAAAGCAGAAATATTAAAGTGTTTGTCCAGATCTTGGTGTTCTGGAGACAGATTATGAACAAGTAACATCTTACCTGTTGTAGATAGCTCTTTGAACTACTTCAGTCTGGAGAAAAATCACTGTAATGTCACTTTAATTGGTGATATGTCACTTTATCCATGCTGCTGATTTCTTACCTTAAGCTGCTGTTTTCATTCATGCCCATCTGCTCACCACAGACTCATGTTCAGGCTGCTGTTTAATGCACCATATTATTTTACATTATTAGTGTTTAGCGTACATCTTAGGTCCTTGTATACTGTTTCTTTTTATACTTAATATTTTTGCTATTTTTGGATGTAACGGGGACCTTGAGTACACAATTTCATTCCACTTCATGTACCACATGTGATGCGAATGACTATAAAGAACCTTGAACCTTAAAAATACTTTTAAACCAATGGCCAGTCTGATTTGGGTCAAGACAAAAAAAAGTTGGAATTTGTTAGCCCTATCAGCGCTTGTTCCCTGGAGAGACTTCCTACTGAACAATCGCAATATGTTGCCAAAATAACTCATGTGAACTGGACAAAGATGAAAAGATTAAATAAAACAGTTTGCATGAGCTGCTTTGAAATGTATGAAACTGGAGCTGTTTTAAAGGAACCCCCGACTAACTGGACAATAGACTTTGTTTGATAGACATTTACTCCAGCTGTAAAAATGAGACTGTAAGAGTGCTGTAGGCTGTTTAGTTTTTATAAATTTTGAACAATTAATGCCACATGAACGTCTTCAGGTTGTTTATACTGCAATGCATTTTGGGTAGATGACGTAGACTGCGCGCTCCATCCAGTTTGAACTCTAAATTTGGATATTGTTTAACGTTAAACCCTTTAATTTACGCAGCTTATGAGAGAGCTTCTGCTGCAAAGAGCTCTGCTTTCATGGTTCATGGGGGGCGAGCCTCAGATTTAGCCTTTTAACTTTTTTAATTATCACCAGATCAAACATCACAAGTTGATCACATTTGATCATTTTGACACATATTGTGCATAACAACATAAGAACTAATTCATTATATTTTTTGTCACACATTATAACTTTGTGGCCTCGACTGCTTGTGTTTCAGTCTCTACAAAAACCGATGTATGCAATTGTCCCAGAATGCTTTGTGCCAATACAATGACACCATTCTTAGGTGAAAAATGTTATAAACGTGATTTAAAAAAAAAAGTTATTAGTTTTCACATGTCACCAACTAAAACTATTAGTAGAATAAGGTGTGTGTGTGTGGGGGGGACACACATTAAGGCTAACATGCAAGTAGTCAGAGATCCCTAAAGACAGCAACAATCACAAATGGGCAATAGTTTTTTTAATTTTCTCATCAAAATACGGCACGAGTTTGAAAAAGTAACACGGCTGTTGTGCTGAAAGCTATCTTTGTGTAATTCCACCTACTACACATGGCCTATTAACACGAGGCAAACAGGACCACAAGGTAGTACCTTTACTCATAAAGCACCAAGTTGTTTCTTACCCCCCATGGGGCTTTTTCAGACGGGTCCCACGGCACAAAACCTGCCAAAAAACAAACAGAGCTGAATTAACCATGAATATGTATCTGCCATTGAACTTTTATTTTGAAAGGATCATAAAGTGGAACCTATGGTCACGAGTGAGCTACACTTTACTGGCAGAATGCGTGCCAACTTCTTCACATCGATCCATCTGAAAGGTGCAAATTAAAGAATGCAAACATCCATGTCTAGCAGATTTAGGAGTAGGAATGAAAAGGAGTGGTTTATTCAAGGGATTCAAGGTTCTTTGTTTGTCATTTGCACCACATGTGATACATGTGGTGGAACAAAATTATGTACGCAGGGTCCCAGTTACATCCCACAATAAAATGTAATAGAAAAGCAGTAATAAAATCTAAGATATAAACTAAGAAAAACATAAACTAAAAATACACTAAGCACTAATAACATAAAAACATTACGTCAAACAGCAGCATGAACATGAGTCTGTGTGAGCAGATGAGCACGCATAAACACATCAACATGAAACAGATCAGCAGCAACATGATGTGATTTTTCAAAGTGATTATTCTAGTTAGAGATTCATGAGTCTAACAGCCTCAGGGTAGAAGCTGTTCCTCAGTCTAGTGGTTCTACACTTAATGCTCCTCAACTTCCTTCCTGAGGGGAGCGGGGCAAAAAGTGTGTGTGCTGGGTGAGTGGGGTCCTTCATGATGCAGGTGTCTCTCTTCCTGCATTTGGAGTTGTAGATGTCTGTGATGGTGGGGAGTCTGACTCCAACAGTCTTCTGTGCAGCCTTCACCACTCTCTGCAAAGCTTTTCTTTCTGCAGCTGTGCAGCCTCCATGCCACATGTTGATGCTGGAGCACAGGATGCTCTCCACTGCACACCTGTAGAAGGAGGTGAGGACTGAGCTTCCCAGACCAGCTCGTCTCAGCCGTCTGAGGAAGTAGAGTCTCTGATGAGCTTTCTTGATCAGGCTGGTGGTGTTGTTGCTCCAACTGAGGTTGTCATTCAGGGGCACACCCAAGTATTTGTAGCTGGAGACCACTTCCAACGCAGATCCTCTTATCTTGAGGGGGTGTTGGTGTGTTTGTTCCTTCTGAAGTCCACAATCATCTCTTTTGTCTTCTTCACATTGATGTGAAGGTTATTCTCTTTGCACCAGCTCTCCAGGTGTTCCACCTCCTGCCTGTAGCTGGACACATCATTGTTTGTGATGCATCCCACCACCACTGTATCATCTGCAAACTTTATAATATGACAGCCTGGAAGAGTAGCTGCACAATCATCTGTGAGCAGAGTGAATAGGAGGGGGCTCAGCACACATCCCTGAGGAAAGCCAGTGCTGGGGGTTATGGTGGAGGATGAAAAGTAGTGGATCCTCACAGACTGTGGTCTGTTTGTTAAGTCTAGTACCCAGTTGCAAATGGAGGGGCTTAGTCCTAGTGTGAATAGTTTGTCCATCAGGGTTTGGGGGATCATGGTGTTGAAGGCAGACGTGAAGTCCACAAAGAGCATTTTATGTGTCTGTTCCATCAGATGGTTTCACTGCCATGCTTCTGTTTGTTTTTCTGCTTTCATGTTTATTCCCTATGTAGTGAACTAGGCCTGAGGTCAAAAAACCTTGACCTAAAGACCATATGGGACATAACTTGTCATTTCATTGATTTGCATCCAGAAATACAGGTTGACCCATCCTGAGACTTTCTTTCTTGAATCAATCAAGTAAAAAAGGACTATTCTCTATGATCATTACTATTTTACAAATGTTTTGATAATCAAATTGTGTTAGTTCAAACAATGTTTACATGTTGAAGTGAACTACTCATTTTTAAATCAACTGTAAAACAGTATAATGATTGTTAATCCTCATTCAAAGAAGAAATCAAGTTAATATGCATTTCTTGATTTTCTGTCTTCAATGAGCGAAGTTGTAAGTGTGTCAAAGTTCAAGTTTCGGTCAACTGAAAGTTTACTGAAAAGAAATGTCATGTTTAACTTTTACAGCAAGATACTGGGAGAAGGGACTCCACGAAGTCTGGTTTCTTCGTAATATCTCTTTGTCTGTTCTTAAACAATCTTAATCTTTTCCTTGACTTTTCATAACACCTTACATCACAAAACACACCTCTGTTTTGGTCCATCGGCCAATCAGAAACTCCCAAATGAACCGGAAATAGAGCCCTTTAAATGTTGGTACTTCCTAGTTCAACCCAAGTTGCCGTTGGAGTCGAGTGGAGAGTTTGCAGCTCCACTCGTTTGGGAGGACAGAAGTCCAGCCATGATTTAAGGCTCTTCCGAGTATTGGGATTATAACATCTTCCACCTCTGAGTGGAACTCTGACGAACCCCACTCATGTGAAGTCCACTCGTTGAGGTGAACTGTTGTTGACGAAGTCCCGTCACCACTCCGGATATATCTCTGCCATCCTACGGAGACGCTGGAACGGTAGCGTTAACTGGAGCTCCTCTTCCGCTGATTCATCGTCAGAGAGGTAATGAGTCTAGTCCACTACTGAGCGTACCGAGGAAAGCTGGGTCGGATGGAGGGTGTCGTCCTGTCAACACTTTTCACTCATACACACACCATCTCCCTTCCTCTAAACTTCATCTTTAAAATTCTTCTATCTGCTAAAAATCATTACAGATATTTTTAGAAATGTCTGAAGCAAAGTTTTCAATCACCGCCGTGTGATTTGATGTCTGCTGTTCTGCTGAAAGTGAGGAAACAATCGCCGTATTGTTCTCACTCCTGTAAAACTGATTAATAAGCTGTCGTTATTTTCAATTATTGCCAATTAATGTAAATGTGTGATGTGTTGAACTTGATTCTGTTAATAAATGACCCACTCGTTTGGTGAGTCAAAGATAATTAACGTCTCACGTCAACATTTTATTAAATTCAATGCACGCATGTTATACAGTCCAGAAAAATGAAAGAATCCGTTTTAACAGTATGAATATATCTCATCCGTATGTCATACTACACCTATAATCAGTTCTGTGTTTTCTATGTTCAGTTTTTTTCTTTTTGCCTCGTGTTTCCTGCCATTCTTAACCTCTTTCCCTGCCCACTCACACCTGCTCTCTGATTTCAGTTAGCCAGGTGTCTGCACTCTTCTCCTCAGCCCCAGTCCTTATGGTCTCCTGGTCTTCACCACTGCTGCAGTCTGGCATTGTGTACATGTTTCATCCCATGTCTGGTTCCCCTCAAGTTTGTTGACTTGTAGATTTTTTTTTTTTTTTTTGCCACATCAGCCTTTTTTTTTATTTTGTTAAATACATTTTATTTGTTATACTTGGGCTCCTCTTGTCAGTATGGACATGGGTACAACTACTACAAACTGTGATTTTTCAGCAGCAGAACTTGTGTTAAGTAGAATATAATTCATCATGATTTCTTTATCCTGATCATATGAATATTATCATTTTCAAGCAAAATATAAAAACAGGCCTTAGTCATAGAGCGATTGCTAACATTAGCCCTCATTAACTGAGATAGAAAGCATTGTCTTTGTCAATATTTAATCTTCACTTTAAAATATGAAGTATTTCAACAATGTAGAAGGCAGATGTTCATCTCCAGAGCTAATGATTGTAAAATGATTTCATCTTATGGAGAAACTGGACTTGGAGCCGGACGGAAGGAATTTATCCAAGAATCCAGCAACCTCGTCAGAGCTTATGCATTAATACATTATCTCTGCTTTTCATTTCTCTGTGATGCAACCTTTAGGAAATTTTAGCTTTATTTTAAGGTTATTTAGCAGTAAAAAATTTATATGGTGTTGAAATTTCTTTTGAAAACTATAGACATCTGCAGACAGCATGTATGGAAAATGACAAGAAACCCCCTCAAAATGCCATTTTTAAATAAGGTGCAGTGAAAGAAATTAAGTAATGTTGCATGTGGTTACGGAAACTAGTTTTATCAAGAAATGCATGCATTTTATAACGTCAACACCCATTTGACAACAAAAGAAAAATACATGTATACTTATTTTTTAAAAAGGCCTTAAATCTAAAGTGCAAAGCTTCAATACACAAATGAAACCAAATTAAAGCTTGCAAAGACCTGAAAGGATCAGGTTAAAGTTTATTTATATATATATATATATATATATATATATATATATATAGATATATAGATGCGCTCATGAATGCAACTCAGTAAAACAGTCCAACAAAGCGAGACTTGACACCAAAGAGACCATGTAAACAACTTAGAAACATCACCGCAAACCTGACTTAAGGGAAAACCAAGTAAATTAAATCTGGCCTGAGCCTCCTGTTTAGCATTTGTCATCACTCCTGACTCTTAAGGATGCGTCAGGATTTAACTGAGAAGTGGGAGTCTGACTTCACTGAAGGGATTTATTAAAACCTTTAGAGCTGCTGGTTTGTCACTGCTTTTCATCCCAGGAGCGCTCAAGCTCATCCGGCTTAATCACTGACCTACGCAAACGCCAAGTGGAGTCTATTTCTCTTTGGAGTTTTCCAATTATTATGTATTCTGTACATCCAGCCTGCTCAGGAGCTGTGACTCTGTGCCCGTGTGCATATCTGACGAAGCTAATAACCTACATTCACTGCTGGGGGGAGGTGGGGGGACTGCAGAGCACTCAGCACTGGAAGTCAAAGATCCAATGCATTATGAAAAGGGGTGGTTCACACAGGCAAGCCCAGGGTTGTCTGCTCCTGGACGTCTGGTCCTGTCTATGAATTATGAACCATAATCACCACTGGCTCCCAGGGGGCCCCAGATGGATTGGGGGCAAAGCAGCCCATTTCAGCCAGAAGTGTCCTCGGGCGTTTTTTACCGTCTGAGGGGATTCACTTGTTAGTGTAAGTGCTGCTTGTCCCCTCGGCCTCTGTGCCCCACGTTGGTTTCAGGTTAAAATACGAGCCGACTGTGCTAAAAAAATAGATTCCTATAAGTGAACAGGTGTGACCGTTCAGTCACTTATCTCCAAGCTAATAATGGTAAAAACATTTATAGGATTAGAAAAATGGGGGAGGGTAAGGCATTAACAGATGCAAAGATGTCCAGCTGGGTTTGATCCCCAGGATTCATTTTATTGTGGGTCAGTACTTAAATCTATGGCTTCTATAGAGCCAGCTCTACTTACGTAGTGCTTGAACAATGATTACTAATCAGCTGATTGCATTCAGGATATTACAAATTTATTTCTAAGACTGAGCTCTTCTGTGAAAGCACTACAGCAACTAATAAAATAAATCATCTTCTTTTATGTTTTCTCTTACTGACATTTTTTTTTCTCTATAGCCAACCTCAGCAGCTGATGTAAAACTACCGTACTTTCCCCCGTTCACGTCACACCAACATTTAAGTCACATCAGTCCAAATATATGTGGGAAAAAAACATATAAGTCACATCTATTATGCGTCCCCGCTGACAACCAGGAAATGTGGGCCAGTGTTGTCCCAAAATCAAATGGCCGCCGCGGGAGCATATACAGGAGGACTTTAAAAATAATTTAACAAGATTAACACCTAAAAACACTTATGTTTGCTCGACATTATAGCAAAGGTGTATCTCAGTTGAAATTTTCCTTAATGCACTTTGACGGTCACATCAGCTGCATTTCTCCTCGGCGCACGCCGAAATGCAGCTGATTTGACGTTTGCTCCATGAGTTCCGGAGTGAAACGAACGTGGCTTTGCAAGTGTCTCATTAATAGCCACTTTTACCTATTAATGAGACACTTGGCTTGCCATATCATTTGAGGGTCCTCTAATGGCTGAAAATGGTAGTGTTCAATATTTGCCATGTCAGAATGAATGAAATTGTCAGATCTCAGCCAAAAATTGGATTATGAATATGGGAAATAAACATAAATACGTCGCTTCGCTGTACAAGTCACAGTGCATGCTAATTTATACAAAAAAACTGCAACTTATACAGCGAAAAATATGGTACTTAAAAGCAGTTTCACCCCCCGTGTTTTTCTTTAAATCCTCAATTATTTTCCAGCACTGATTTATTTGGGGGTCATTTCTGTTTTCAACAAATCTGTTCTCTTCAGGCACGAGAGTCAAGTCTCTAACCTTTGCGTCAGTTCTCACACTGATCACACTCTGGATTCAATGTTAGGGTTTAACGCAAATACATGTGGCGTTCTTTTTTTCTCGTGGGGAACAGAAATATGATTACCACAAACGTCATGGCCTTAACGTCAGGCCTTAGCCCCACCCACTCCACCTGACACAATATATAGGGATGCTCATGTTTGTCAACAGAAGCGCTGATTTTTGCACATCCGCAGTTAGCTGGTGGGCATAAAGCAAACCGATAAAAGTTAATGATACAGTATGTTAAAGAAAATAATCAATCCATTATCCACTGGTTTAGATTTGTCTGATTATGCTAGAAAGTTTAGCCCTGAGGCATGAGAGCATGAGATGAAGCTAATTTATACCTCGGTCAAGACTGATCCATACACTCTGAGAAGTAGATGGAAGGTCGACCCAACACTCAAACTTTGATATCTGGAAGCACCTGATTGAATCTCAGAGTCGCTGAAGACCTACAAATCACTGGATATGTATGAGTGAGAATAGAGTAAAAATAATCAGCAAGATACTTTTCTGTTGCGATCCGAGTTCTTCCCTTGCAAAAAATAGGTTCGACATTTTGAGACAGTTGTGTTTTCTTTGATTATCAGTTCAGATGGGCGTGTATCAAGGATAAGGTGAGCTGTACGTGCACAAATGAGACAGATCAGACGTTCACCTGCATGAAAATGAAGAATCAAACTTGCACATCACAAACACGGTTCCCATTCTTCTGAATCCAGCCCTTTCTGTTGATCGCCGAGAGCCACTTGTTTCATCAGTCTGGATCATTTTTTCTTGGTATTCAGTGCCAGGAAATCCTTCTCTCTTTTCCCCATTTGTTTGTGCATCCATTCACAATGCAGGATTAGACCATATTTGTTTACATTCATGAAAAAGCAAGTGATCATATATAAAACAAATGGTGCATGTTTTTCTGCCCACCAGTGAGATTTTGAATTGGGTGGTCACGTGGTTGCGATGTCAGTGATCCTCCCTATACAGCAAGCTGAGTAGCCTGTAGCCTTTTGTCTCTTATTGGTCACGTTAGCCTTAGAAATGTTAGGTGTTGGTCTTTATTTGCTTGTTTTTCCTGTGTTTCCGGCCTCTTCTAAGAAGTTACTGGATTTCCGTCTTCTTCCGACTCGCCTAACAGAGCCGGCTCCCAAAAAGCTCCTCCATTCATTCCCATCAATGTCTTTTGCAAACAAAACGGTTCCAGTCTAGGAGCTGTTCCGTGTTAGTCAAAACTATATTCATAACATGCCACAATTGGTTTGGAAGAAACGACTCACAGATAGGAATCTTTCATCTCTCCCTGTTATGAGCCGGTATATATCCATTTGTTTGCAGATGACACATCACTGTTTTCTAAACTTCTCCACTGATTCTTCTTGTATCTTGATAGTTTCTTGTATCTGCTAGGCTTTTTGCTCAGAGACATTTAAAATATGAAAATTTTGTTTTGTTTGGACTCTGTTGTTTTGTTTAAATGTTTGTTGTGACTATTTAACCTTTCCCTCAACTTTTTGTCCTGATTCCATAAATTGCATTACAGTGACTCTTTTCTTGTTGTTGGGTTGGACGTGGAGAAAAGGTGCAGTGTTGCTCATTGTGGCTCTTTCTACCCTTTAGTGTTGTTTGAGTGCATACTTTGCTATATATTTGAACACTGACACAAATCACACACATCTTTTGTGTTTTGAGAGTGTGTGGTGAATGGATGCAATGGGTTCCCTACTCGTCAGTATATTTTTTCTCAGCTCAGAGCCTTCTTCAGTCAATTTATGTGACCTTTGCATCCTTAAATGTCGAATTTCCAGTGCTTTGAACTAAGATGTACTGCAAGCACACCGTTAATAAGATTCTCAGTTGTCTATAATCACATGCAAACATGAACTCAGTTAACGGTGAGAGGGGGAGCCTGCCTGACATGCAGTGCCAGTATTGGATCTGCAGCAGAGAAAGCCCTGTCCCCTCTGAGCTTAAAATGAGTTCCTGGAACCAATAAAAGCTTCTGGTCTGCTGATCTCAGAGTGCGCTGTGGGACATATGGCTGCAGCAGATCAGCGATATAGGAGGGGACAGAACTGTTCAGAGATTTAAAAATGTACAGAAGCATTTTAAAATGAATTCAAAAGTGAACTGGGAGCCAGTGCAGGGAGGTCAAAACTGGTGTAATGTTGTAATGGTTTGCCTGTACCAGTTAAAAATCGGGCTGCAGCGTTTTGGACCAGTTGTAAATGTGCAATAGAGGTCTGACTGGTTCCAAAAAGAAGCCCATTGCAGTAATGGAGCCTGCTCTATCGCTACCATGTTTGAACAGTCAGGAACATTGAAAATAAAATCATAACAAGGGTCTTTCATGCTTTTGGAGGTCATTAGATTCACCTAAAAAAGACAGATAAACCCAACGGTATTCATTTGGATGCATTCTTTAAAATCACCACTAGATGGCTCTAAAACAAACACATCACGTCTTTTTAGTTTCTGTCCAAATCAGTGTTGCCAGGTGTACGATAATTATTGTATTTATACGACAATTTTGCCCTCTGTACGATCAATAATCCCCAAAAAGGCCAAATATATGATAATTTGACCATTCCATGAATGCGTGGTTGTAATCGATTGTCATCAGTCTGTCGCAATTGTCTGTCTGAATTTTTTTGTGAACCCAGAAGGCATCTGTGTCCGCAAACAGATGCACGATTGGCTGTGCAATGTTACCCACGAGTGACGTGTTTGCCTCAGAACAACGGCCATGATTGGCTGATTAGTCCGCTGTGCCCGCCCCATGAGTGAAGAAAAGAAAAGAAGAAGAAGCAGAGCCGATCTGGAAGCTGACCTATCACTATTATAGTGCATCAATAGATTTGTTATTCTGGTTATGATGGGTGTACAATAATTTCCCTAAAAATACAATAATTTTATTATAATTTTCTCTGGTATGATAATCCTACATTTCTCACTCTGCAACACTGGTCCAAATCCATATATATATATTTTTTTTTCATTTAGCCTTTATTTATACAGGTTAGTCTCATTGAGCCACGAGAACTCATTTTCAAGAGAGACCTGTTTAGGGAGCACATGGTGGGGGTTAAGGGCCTTGCTCATGGGCCCAGAGTGGGGCGAATGAGGGTGGGGGCAAGTGTGGGTTTTTCACCTACCCCACCCACAGTTTTGATGTTGTCGGGGCCGGGGCGTGAACCGGCGATCTTCGGATCACAGGCCCACCTCTCTAACCTCTGCGCCACCACTCCCCAAAATATGATCCTGTCCTCAAAGTATGGATAGCTCTGAGTGAATATCAACATGCAGCACTGATTCTAAACATAATGAATTTATATCTAAACCACATCAGGTAATAATTGTACCATACGGATCATTAAGATCTAATGATTCCTTTCTCTTTGTGAATATCTCCGCTCACACTCCGTATTCAACCATCCAAGGCACAAATGTAAAAAAAAATAAATAAAATCCAATAATTTATATTTTTATGTTGCAAAAGCTCAGTTCTACCTTGGTAGCACTAAACGCTTGTTCCATAATTGAACCGGTGTAAAGCTGCACGCCCAATCAGTGAACCCATGGCCTCGTTCCTTTTTCCATTTTAGTCAAAATATTGATGAATCTTTAAAACGCATCGGTCTTTCTCGCCAAGCTGTGACCCTGACTTTGAGGTTAGCCATTAGAGTTTTCTGGGTATCCTTAGAGCCTCGTGTTGGCTGTTCTTGTTTATCTGATTCATCTCAGCAGTAACTGTTTTTCTTTTTTGTGGTAGCGTCTGAGGCTTTCGTTTTACGGCCCCGTGTTTACAGGCCTATTATTTTTACTTTGGATAGCAGCAGCTTCTACTTATCTTTTGCTCTCCCTCGTCAGGCTGTCTCTTTTTATATATAGTTATTTATTTAAATATATAAAAGCAACTTTCAAAATGTCAAACTTGAAGCAGCGACGCGCCCAAGCCCACCGTAAAGCAAACATATTCCCTTTTTTATTTGCGCTTTGAGCAAACGCGCGACATGGGCGATAAATCAGGAGCTGTGTCATTTCTCTTATCTTGCGTTTGACACATTCTCCAGAACGCCGGCTTTAGTCTGCGACGAAACAAAGCCGTTCAAGAGGACTCGCAGACATCACAATGCTGTGCGGTAAATAAACGATATCATCCATGACTCTGCAAGCACATCCGGAGATAATAAACCAGTCCGGAACCACCGCTGCACCACAACAACGTCCCCGGCTCTTAGGGCCGCCTCAGCAAAAGGCTTTCTGCGCCGTACATTATTGATGGGGCTTAAATTGAATGTCTCTTTGTTCCTCCATCGATGGACACCAGGCGTCTGTCTCCTCTACATGGAGGGTAGTGGTGAGTGGTGGCGGGGGGAGGATGCAGGGAGGGGTATGACTCACGGCTACCCCATGGAGCAGCAGGCGATTCATCCATCACATTAAGAGGTGCCACATCAATCATTAACAAGGAGCCCCCCTGTTGAAAGGATGATGGACAGTTCGACAAATAAGTTAAGATGAAGTGGAACTGGGTGACGTGGGCATGCATTATTTTTTAAATTTTTACATTTTGAGGCAGTTTAAGATGCCACAATGACAGATCCAGTGCAGAGAAACGATCCCGGATGGAAATTGGTATAATTCTAAGAAGGAGCTAAATAATAATGGATAATGGGCTCTTGGTTAGAGCGCTTTAAACTCAACTGAACTCATCTCGGAGTGAATTTCCTGATGCTTTTAGGGAGGCTGAAGTGGTCGGGAGCAGGCTTCACTTAGTACTTTCCTCTTGGGTGGTCAGGCACTTTTACAGAGACGCTGGTTTATTTTTTTGTTGTTTTTTCTTTCATACTCACCGGGTGTGAGGATTGTGTGCACTCGTGATCTAATGGACCTGGAAATGTTTATGAAGATTTGACCAGCAGATATCTGCCGTACCTTCGTATAGAGAATGGGATTATTTACCCCTTTGAAATGTTTTTGACTCTTATTCGCCTTTACTCCAACTGAAGTTTGTACAAAGACCAATCTGTCCTCAGTCAGCAGGTTTTGTAGTTTAATCCGATGACTTGTCATAAACAGCGTACCAGCTGTAGATGGCTTGTTCTAGTTTGTTTCCGACCAGACTGATGAGCTCATGGCTAGTCTGAACAGGACCAAGACCGAACTGGGTTGCTGCCATACTAAAAAAAAAAAAAAAAAAAAACATAAAATTTCTAAAGTTTAATAGCAGTTCATGGATGCCAACATATAAAAAGTATAAAACTGCACATCGTCCACTGTCTCACAGACGAGGCTCGATTTGAGCCGGATCATGCCGGAAAAGGATCCGGGAACTCTTCTTATTTTGA
Source organism: Nematolebias whitei (assembly GCF_014905685.2). NCBI lineage: Eukaryota > Metazoa > Chordata > Actinopteri > Cyprinodontiformes > Rivulidae > Nematolebias > Nematolebias whitei. Next base: position 35,232,307 of record NC_056503.1, read on the forward strand.
CAGGGTGTGTTCTGGTAACTGTTTATTTGGATCCAGTAACTCAAATCTCTGCACCCAAAAGTCCAAAGTCATGCATTTTTATTAAAAAAAAATCTAATAATTAAACAGCACAACTTAATTGCCAATCAGTTTGACAGTTTAAGTGGGTTATGAATAAAGTTTTGATTACCGTAATTTCTGGATTATAAGCCACTACCTTTTTCACACACCTTGAAAACGGCGGTTTATACAATGCCAAAACATTTAGCCTTGTCACACCTGGGTGCTCACATAGCTGCCCAATATTCATCTCTCTTGGGGGGGGGGGGGGGTCCTCATGACTCAATGAGAAATCTGACCAATGAAATTATCGAACAGGTCACAGTGGACCAATGAAACTTAATCATTGGTTTACTGGGGAGGGGGTGGACCAATGACCCCCGTTCTCTCCTCCCCTCCCCGTTGTGGACAGCACAAGTTGGCCTCCTTCTTCCTTCCTCCTGCGCAGGAGGAAGCTGAAGATAGCGATCAATGACTTCCTGGTAGGCTACTGTATTTACCAGCTGTGTTCCAAGCGCTGTGAAGAAAAAAACATTTTACTGCATGTATTTGTGTTTGTTACCGGTACTATTTAATAAAAAGTTTTTAAAAATCTTTCCGTGTAAATATTAATGTTACAATGTGGACACCTGCGGCTTATAGACAAGTGCGGCCTATGTACAATTGTTTTTTCTTTTATAAATATAGTGTGCGCAGTTTATATTCAGGTGCACTCAATAGTCTGAAAATTACGGTATTTATTAAAAATATGAGATAAATGTTTGATGTGTATTATTCAAATTGTCATGTATCAAAACAACGGCGCTAATTTATCAAAATAACAGTGATCAAAATGTCAAGACAGTCCAATTCACTTTCATTTAAAAAAAAAAAGGATGGATGGACGGCTTGTCCTTAGTTGGACGATGGAGAATTGAAGCACCTGAAGGCAGCGAGTGAGCGGTGTGGGGGTGAACGCTCGCATAACCAGGCAGTTGTATGTGGGCAGGAGCTCACAGGCAGCGGCCATGAACAGACGAGTCGGACGACAACGTGCAGGATTGAATTCAGCTGATAAGAGTCGGGCTCAGAACCATGAGGTGAGAGGGGGTTTGCCTTCATAGATGCGGAGCTGCTGCTATGAAGGCAAGTCCCCCCCATGCACACAGTACATACACACAGAAGGAGAGAGTTGTTGCTGCACTAAAATAGTTATTGAATCAAGTGTTGGGTAAACGTAAATGTTTAACAGCCCGTTAAACTACACCAAAATGCAGGTAATGGCATCTACTTTGTTCAAATACATTTCTGAGGGAGGGCCCCCAGACACCCCCCCCCCCCACACACACACACAATTATTTATTGTTCGCCCGTTATTTCTCCATAATGAGATAATTTAGGAAGTTATCTGCAACAAGTAAGATAATAACTCTTCATAACTTTTCTACAGCCCTTGAAACACATCTGAACTGTTAATTAAAATTGAATAAATAAGAAGAAAAGACAAAATAACAAAACCGTCTTCCTTTTTGTTGTTTTCCTCAGCGTTGTTCAACAGTCTGGGATCTTTTACTAACAATATTCTTTACATGGCAGGTTTGGTTGTTTCAAGTTGTGGCACTTTAATAGTGAATTTCCAGGTATTTCCCTCAGGAGTTGGTCAGAATTTAACAAGGAAAACAGGATGATGTGTTTTTATAAGTAGGCTAGGAGTTTCCATTATAGCCACAGCCCGGGGGGTGTCCGAGATAGATCCAGTAGTTTGAAGTTTGGATGGGAGAAGAGTGATTTGTTGATTTAAAACACAACATCTGTTGTTTTTATGTCTTAGAAGGATGGAATATAACTCCTTTGGAGGCTGAGGCCGCTGGAGGTTACCTCACAGAGATCCTGCTCACCTTTTCTCTAATGGCTCTCAGAGGGGAAAAAAGGCCAAAATGGAAGAAAAGATAATGTTACTTAATAATCCTCATTGCCAGGAGTAGAATTTAACCCTCCAGCAGCTCTGTGACCAAAGGGCGAGGAGAAGAAACCAAGAAGGTTTAACTCGTGCTGCTTTTGTATTCACAACAAACAGAGGCCTTCATTCCTTCTGCTGAATCCTAATGGAACTCCCCGGAGTCTCGTTTCTCCCTCCACTGACATGTGCAGGCACACGCATGCACAAGGACGTTGACGTACTCTACTCGCACGCACACACAGTTATCGATTTTTAAAGGAGGCATTAGTTTGTAAGTGAAGAGTCCCCAACAACCAGAGTAATTAATGTTTTGTCAGCTGCAGGTTTCAGCGTCACGCAGTGGAAAGTGTTAAGAGCAGAACGAAGGAATTAATGAGATTAACTCCAATTACTCTGCCTCATTACACGTTACTTCTGTTGGGGTTCGGTTATAAACTCTGACAGACATAGTTTGGATAGAAGTGGGGTTCAGTGGAATGATTATAAACAATTACTATGTTACCTGTTGTAGATGACTCCATGAACGACCTCCGTTTGGGAAAATGGTTTTATTTCTGACCAGATTGTTGAGCTCAGGCAGACCCGGCTCCAGAAGAATTTAGCTGGGGGGGCTGAGGAATATTTTATAAATACATAAACATTTACGTAACCTTGCAACTGACATAACCATATGTTGTTTATTAATACAAAACAAATAACTTTAACAGTGACATGTAGTCATCAGAAAATGCTGAGAAATTGTGCTCGTTTGCATAAACAATGTTTGCATACATCTTAGAAACTAGCATTACTCATTGTTTGAAACACATTAACACCAGAAACTTGAAGGCAACTGTTCATGAACTTCTCCTGAAGAGAGGTGACAATGTTTAAAAAAAAAAAAAAAAAAACAATAAAAAATTGAACATTTTTAACATTTCCACTCTTGTTGAACAAACCTGACATACAAATTAAAATAAAACTGGAAAATCCATCTAAAAAAAAAAAAGCCTCAAAGTCCAGTTTAATCGCCGACAGCACCCTCTGCTGGTTGTCGTGAGTCAATACATTGCATAGGTTCAACTTTAACTTATGTTCACGGTGGCGCCGGATCCGAGCTCAAGGGCTGATTATGATATAAAATATAAATCTGGGAGCAAAATCAGAGAAGTGGTAAAACAGGCTGGTGTAATTCTTCACACCTTCACGAAGGATGACGAAACAATTTATTCTTAAAGTAAAAAGTTACATCAAAATCAATAAAAACTACCTGATTATGTCTTACTGCTGGGAGCGTTAAGTCGAAAAAATGAGGGAGCAAAAACATGGAAGGAGCAAACACCCCATGAAATGGAGGAGCAGCTGCTCCACCTGCTACTACTGACCTTTTTACAAACGTGCATGTGTAAAATCAGGTAACGCACACGTTTATAGTATCACAGCTCTTTCTGGTCAGGGTTCAACACATTTGGTGTGGAAGTTCCTGTTCTTTGCATGTCTTTGGTCACCAAAGGGTGTCATACTCCCACTGATGAGGCTCCAGGCGTATATAAGGCTGATGATGACTCTCCTTCGATGCTGGAGCATTACCCTGCTTTATGGTTCGTGCTCTTTGTGGATCTCTAAGCCTTGTGATTACCAGTACTTACCTCTCTCCTGTGATCTTTCCAGTGAACCTCCTGAGACCTACTTGAGTATTTGGAGCTCCTCGTGAACCCCTGGAAACCTTACCCGTGCACCTTCAGCTGCGCTCCTCACCCTCCTGAGCGCATTGGATCATCTCATGATTGAACAGGGTTTTGGAACCCAACATATTACCAACCATCTACCAATAAGGAACCTGCATGTTTTGAGTAAAACCCCTTTGCTGAACTATGGATCTGATCTCCTTGCTGCCCAGGGTTCCTGTTTTGTCCTGAAAGATTACTCAGTCCATTCATCATCTATTATCTTTACCCGCTTCTTCCTGTTTGGGTTGCGGGGGTCACATTACTCACTGTAAATAAAAGCACTGAATTAATACTATTGTGACTGAGTTGTTCATCGGTCCTTTCACTCTGGGTATTCCATTCTTGTGACATTTGGTCCCTTACACCTGCTTGTTTTATTGACGTTTATATACAAACGTGTTTGACAGTTTGATGTTGTGGGCGTGACGTTCAGCGTTGCTCTGAACGACTGCAGCTGAAAAATGAATGCTGTTTGGACTAACTGTATGTCAATAAAGCACAAGTAAGCAGGATACTGTGCATTGCAAAATACTGATTTGAAGCATTTTGTCCATCAGTAACTTTAAGAAGGTTGTTGAGCAGGAACTGAAGGAGCCTACAGCTGGTCTGACGGGGGCCCAGACCAAACTGTTGTTGAGAAGAAACTCCAGTTTTAAACTGTGCTGCCAGATGTATGACAGTTATTGAATTAATATAACAGTTCTGGCATTTACATTCATCCAAAACAACTGTTTATACAAGCACCAACACATCGTTGTCTGATCTGACTAGCGTGACCGTGCGCTCACCAGACGTGCAACCCCCTCTCCTTCATGTACACCTGCTCACCAGTCACACTTCATATCCTGCTGTTGGCTGAGAAAGCACATCCTCAGCACTTTTTATAAATTTGGGTCAAAATACAATCATTTTAAAGCGACAGTATGATATTTCATAATTTCCTCCCTGGCAACCCATCCTCAGAGCTACCACAGCCTTCTGTGTGGAGCAGAGAGCTGCTATCTAGGGCACCTGGGGGAGGATGGTGGGGGTTAAGGGCCTTGCTCAAGGGTCCAGAGTGGGGCAAATGAGGGTGGAGACAGGGGTGGCTGCTTCTCCTATCCCACCCACATATTGATGTTGTCGATACCGGGAGTTGAACCTGCGATCTTCTGCTCACAGGCCCACCTTCTTTAGCCTCTGTGCCACCACTCCCCTGAACTATTCCGTCATCTTTGGGTTTCTTGGTGCGCTTTCTAATCAAAACATTAAAATCACAGTGTAGGAGTTGTAAAACATTATGTCTCAAAGAAAAAAAGAACCGTCCAGACGACTTGACTGAACTTTGATGGATTTTTTTTCACCTGGATTATTGAACATGGACTTTGATGTTTTGAACCACTTTGACTATGACTGCCTAAGTGGAGTCGACGGGTGAGAGGGTGGCCCCCAGAAACCATCTTATCACCACCAAACTGGTTGGTCCACTATGGGAGTGTGCTGCTTGTGGGACTGAGTTTGTTGTGGCTCCTCAGACTGACGAAGTCCTTTGGATGAAGGATGAAACGTCTCAACAAAAAAGAAAGCGTCCAGATGACCTAACTGAAACTCTTTATGGTAAAGATGTTCTGGCATTAGTGAACGGTCCCAACGTGACGTTCAGACGAGCATTCAACACTTCGAGTCATGACCTTCTTTTTGTTGTCGTCGTTTTTCCCGCTTGTTTAATCAGAGCTCTTGATTGCGCTCATTCAGCGCAGAGGAACTCGTCAAATCCACAGCGTGATGATCACAATCCAAAAGTTTGTTTTGGTACGAATTTTAATAACAGAAATGCTTTGGCGTTGCCTCCACCCGAACGTGCCGGCGCCGCTCGTTCCACTCTTGGCATTTAACTGAACTGAGCTGAACTCACCGAGAATCCGATTGGCTTCGAGTCTGCTTTCAGTCCTTTAATTAGACCGGCTGAGTTCTCCTCTCTAGAGCTATAAGTCTGTCTCCTGGTTTCCGTGGCAACCGTTATCGCTAATCAAGACGCTCATCCTCACACATATTAACTCTTCAAGCCAAATGTCAGTCTCTTTGATGGCTGGTGACTTTTTCTTTTCAATCATTTTTTTTTTCGGTCTACATTGTGCAAAAATCAATGAATGGAACAAAAATAACTTTCTTGAAGACATTTACAGTGAAGTGGGCCGTAGCGCTGAAAGATGAGCTATTTATCGAACGTGTTTTCTTTTGTCCACTCCCACTCTCTGAAATAATTGCACCAATACTGACTCACACTGTACCCCATGCTCCGGCTACACGTCCTGAATTCAAGTTGCATCGCAGAAACACTGATGATTGTGAGCCGAAGCGGTTGTAGCCGCTGTAGCCTCGAGCTGCATGTTTCAAACGTAGACGAGTGGAAAAAAAGGTTCTGGTGAGTTCCTCTTCTGTGTGACTCCTCACCTCCCAGGGTTCGTTTCTTTTTAAACCTGCATTTTATTCACCGCCCAACTCTGCTGACTCACGTTGTTTTAGGCAATTTATCAGATTTCACGTGGCTCCCTCCGGAGCCACAAAGGGGGCTTATTTTTCACATACGCAGCAGTATTTTACAAAGACGATTAGGTATGCTTTAAACGTGTGTAAACTCGGGGTATAAACCTGAGGAATTGTTTAGTTTACAGCAAATGTATGCTGATAGAAGCCTGTTTGTTCAGTTTGCAGTTACAGCTCGGACAAATTGGTAACTTTTATGCTAATAGAGGAAAAGTCTGACAGCTGTGAGAAGCAGATGGTAAAAGTTTGTCTAAAGCAGACTTCAAGCACAATGTCTGTAACATAACAGAGAAATTTGACTAATTTTTACTTTTGGTCTCCAAGTCTAAACATTACTACAAACATAATTTACCGTATTTTATGCCGTACATGTCACACCGCCCTATAAGTCGCATCAGTTCAAATGTATCTAATAAAGTGGAAAAAAAACATAAATATGTTGCTTCGCCGTATACGTCGCATCTATTATGCGTCACCGCTGACAACCCAGAAAAGTGGTCCGAACCTGGAAACGAGGGCCAGTGTTGTGCCAAAAATCGATGACTGCCAAATGGCATTCACGTGAGTGTGCACGGGAGGACCTTGACAAGGATTTAACAAGATTAACACTCAAAAACAATTATTTGTTTGCTCGAAATTATAGTAAAGGTGTGTCTTAGTTTAACTTTTACTTAATAAATGCACTTTGATGGTCATATCAGCTGCATTTTCAAAAGCCAATACGTTGAAACAGGAACACAATGAGGGGGACTCGCTGTGCATTTCTTAGAAATTTAACAAGATTAACACTCAAAAACAATTATTTGTTTGCTCGACATTATCGTAAAGGTGTGTCTTAGTTTAACTTTTACTTAATAAATGGTCTTTAATGGTCAAATTAGCTGTATTTCTCCGGGGCAGCGCAGCGAAATGAAGCTGATTTGACGGTTGCTCCAAGCGAGCTGGACAAAGGTGACAGGCTGTGGGAAGCCGATTGTGTCATTAATAGCCACGTTTACCTATTACATGATACAACAGCATGCCATACTGCTCAAGTGCCATCTAGCGGCTGAACATGGTAGTGTTCAATATTTTCAGTCCAAATGAATGAAAACGGTCGTATCTCAGGCAAAAATTGGTTTATAAATATGGGGAAAATCCATAAATAAGTCGCTTCTGCGTATAAATTGCAGGGCATGCAAATTATGTAAAAAAAAAACCAAAACGTGACTTATAGGCTGAAAAATACAGTACTCTTCTCAGGTAAATAGTCCCAGACCAATAGCTATCGCTAACGTTTAAATTGATACAATTGTATGTTTTTCAGTGGCGTTCTATGAAGTAGTTATCTGTAACAGGGTCACCACCAAACAGTGGGACCACAGAGACAATGCTGCCCCCCACCCACCCCCCCACACACACATCCCCAGCTGTAATTCCAGTATGTTTTTCCAGTTCCAGAAGTGCAGTTCTGTGCTGGAGTAGAAGGGAAGCAGGAAGATCAAATGCAAACACTAAATACACACATGCTAACGAGTGTAGCATCCATTTGTGACGATTTGTCTTCTGTCCTGCTCTCCTCGGTGTTCTCCCTCCTATATTCAGTTCCTGCCTCCGCCACCTCTTGTCCTTCCCCAGGTGTCTGTCATTGGCGTCCCTATATAAGCCTGCGTCTCGGTGTTCTTGGTTATCTGGACGCTGTCTTGAATGGCGTCTTGTTGTCCGCCTCCCTCCATGTCTCCTGATGTTCATGTAAGTTTGTTGCCTCGCCAGCTTTTGGTTTTGCTTAATAAATCAATTTAATTATTCCGACCTCCTGAGTTCTCAGTCCTGCTTGCACATGGGTTCTCTCAAACAGCAGAAACGCGACACCATTTTACTTCAGAAAGGCAAAGTATCATGTCTGTATCTGTTCACACCTGAGTCTGATGGCCACTTAACAGAACTCCAAAACATCTGAGCTATCCCTTTACCCAACAGGACCGGGATGTTAAGTTATAGTGCGTGCATCATATAATTATATATCATATAATCATACTATATTGCATCATATAATTATAGTGCATCATGAGTTCTAGAATTGCGCCGCTCAAGGTGGCTGCATGTTGGAGCAGCTCTGTTACTTTCATTCGGAGATTTTGCTTTTGGAAACTTTAATTCCTCTTTTTCTGGATGTAAATCACATTTTTTTGATGATTGTTTCCTCTGGTATCAGATGTTGTGCAGCAGGAAGGATTTTTACTGAAACTTTTTTAGTTTTGGACATTTGTTATGATGCATAACCATGGCAACAAGGCAGTTTTCTACAACCAACAGCAGCTGATTAACATCTCAAGAGCTCAAATGATATCTCAACTACAGCCCCAAATCTCAAATGAGTTGAAAGGATGTTCTGTGGACGCATTCTCATCTACCTGACAGCTGTACTCGAGTGCCTGACCACCGAGATCCTGGAACTAGCAGGAAACACAGCTCATGACAGCAGAAGGACATGATCGTCCCTCGGCACCTACAGTTGGCTGTCCGCAGCGACAAGGAGCTCAGCAGACTGCTGGGAGGAGTGGCCATCGCTCTGGGAGGAGTTCTGCCAGGCATTTGGGCGGTCCTACAGCCTGGGGGAACCGAGAGGCCAGCCGAGTCTGGGTGGACGGATCGGACGGCATCTGCAGCCAGTTTCTTAGGATCCACTGTGGGATGGATCTTTACAAGAGTTCCTTCCTGCCTACAGCCATCAGTATCTATAACATCTCAATGAAATGAGGTTAACGAGTTACAGCAACAAATAATTTCCCTTTGGGATTAATAAAGTATTTTTGAATTGAATTGAATCATCATGAAAAAAAATAAACGAAAAAAGACATTGGAAGCTATCCAACTTTTTTGTCTGCCAGTAAAATACTTTGTCACAAACCTGAAGCCGTAATTGGCTTCCTGGTATAAACCTACAGAAGTCCTCATGCCTAGAGCAGCATGTTGTGAAGGTATGCAGAGTTCGAAGTTACATTTTTAGCACCACAGAAAGCAAGAAGAAGCAATTGAAAAAAAAAAAAACATAAATAAAAACTACCACTAATACCCGCTAAGGGTAATATTTATTAATCCCATTATTCTGGAGGATTATTCAGCTCAAACATGCTTTTTGAGCAAAATAGAAACTGAAAATTATAACTTTCTTTAAACCATTACACACGTTTCCCAACCTGTTATATTTCTCATGAAAGGTTTGAAGCTGACTGCAGCAACCTTTGGACAAAAATAGATGAGACTGATTGATTTTATGTGCGTGAAACAACCGGCAGCTCCGGTTGTGTTACGTTTACGTCTGTTATAAATAATCAACTAAGCAGATGATCTTCAGAAAGTCTGTTCACGATGGTCCACCACATCCTGCATGATACAGTTTCCTCCCACGCTTTCATGTTGTTGGAGCCGAACCGTGAACGCTGAGAGGTAGTAATAATTACTGGACACAACTGTGTTTTTGTTGTAGCCCTTGGGGCACTGACAGTAAACAGATTGCTGCTGGTAATGAGAAGGCTGGTCTGTGTAGCTGCTTTAAAAAAAAAAAAAGAGTTGGCTATTTCAAAGTAAAACTGTACTCGATCTGCTGCTTTAAACAGGTAAAGCTTGCTTAAGTTTTCTCAAGTGTGTCCAAGTTCTGGTGCTTAAATCCTATAAAGGCACCAAACAGTGAAAACATCAAAAGCTCTTTGCCTGAGTCTTGTAAAAATAAATAAATCACAAGGCTGAAATATAGAATGGTGATGATGGTTAAGGGACACAAGGGCAGCAGGTAGATGGATGAATCAAGATTTTATTTTTTCCACTAACAGCCTTTGTCTTGGTCCTAGTAGTTGGCTCGGAGCAGGTTCCAGGTGAGCAGAGTCGAACAGAACTTTGACGCTGTTAGGGAATTTTTGGTCAAAGTTTATGGATTTTTTAAACTACTATGGCTGAGAATAACTCTGCCCATGGACCGTATGTTTGAGTTAGCAGAGAGAGCTGGATGAGGAGGTGATTTGAGCCTGCAGGTGCAGCTGTCTCTCCAAGGTCGCCTCCGAGGCTGAGAGCTTGTCTGAACTGATAAGCGTATAAAACCAAGCTTCACACACTGCCCGTGGCTGATTCTTTTGACTGGGCTTCAAGCATGTACTTCCTGTATATCTGGGTAACCTGTCATGAAAATCTGTCCTTGCAAGTATCGTATTTTCCGGCGTATCGCTCTGGAGTATAAGTCGCTTCAGTCAAAAAGAGCGTCATGAAGAGGAAAAAAACGTGTATAAGTCGCATTTATTATGCATCACTATGGGGTGCCATTTGTAAAGTTATACAGTCAAAAATTAAGAGCAATATTTTGGGTTATTTAGCCTTTAATAAGAAAAAAATAATTGGGTTTTTGTTTTCAAAGTCATATTTTCACGTTATTCATACATTTATAAATGTCATAGTTTCCAACTAAATATTTATTTTACAAGCTAAATATTTAGTTTACAAGCTAAATACTTAATTTGCAAGTTAGACATTTAGTTAGTAAACTAAATATTTAGGTGTAAATTAAATATTTATTTTCCAAGCTAACTAACTAAACTTGCAAGTTAAATATTTAGATCGGGGTTAAATATTTAGTTAGCAAATTAAATATTTATTTTGGAAATTAAATGTTTAGTTTTGAAAATAAATATTTAGTTAGGAAATTAAATATTTAGTTTTTTAAAAAATTAGCTTGGAAATTAAATATTTAATTTACACCTAAATAGTTAGTTTACTAACCAAATATTTATCTTGCAATTTAAGTATTTAGTTTGTAAACTAGATATTTAGCTTTAACAATCGCGTCTAATTCCCAAAAATGTCCCCCGGGCGCTTTCAATAGCTGCCCACTGCACCACCTGGTGGTGGATGGGTTAAATGCAGAGACTAATTTCGCCATTGTATGGAAACATACAGTGCTGACATTGTGATGACATTATTATTATTATTATTATTATTTATAAATGTATGAATAACATGGTGAAAATATGACTTTGGAAAAAAACTTTTTTTTCTTATGAAATGCTAAATAAACCAAAATATTGCTGTTAATTTTTGACTGTGTAACTTTACAAACGGCACCCCATAATCACCGCTGACCTGTCGTAGTTAATGTGCGTTTATTATGCGTTTATTTAATGGTCAAATCAGCTTTATTTCACCTGGGTGGCGCGGCGCCATCCATCCATCCATCCATCCATCCATCCATCCATCCATCCATCCATCTATCCATCCATCGCGTCTGGAGCCACTAGCTCTCCAGCGTTCCTCCACCTGCACCAGCTGAGTGAAGCGAGCGGGCACAGGAGGACTCGCTGTTGCATTTCTTTGAAATTTAAAACGTCAGTCAAGAAATGCATTATGAATATGGGAAAAAACGTATATAAGTCGCTGGACTGACAAATCTATGCAAAAAAACTGCGACTTATACGCTGGAAAATACGATAACTGGTTAAAAATCTTGTGTCGGTGAATGTGGCTCCTTTTGAGTACGTGAGCTAAAGTGAGAATATTTTTCTGCAACATCATAGAGCATCGATATAGACCGACTGAAAGAAACCAGGGAATAAACAAAGAATGACTAAAGTATATAAATGAATAATCTAAAAACAAAACACAAAACCCACTAAACTCCAACAGGCACTGTAGGAGGAGTCTTTGATTACTTTCTGCTTCAAATTCATCCCCTCCTAGATTCACACAGGATTTCTGTATTTAGTCAATGTGGGTGTTGATAATTATATCATTTGACAGAATGAATCATGTAATGCGCCATATTGGGGATTTGCAGGATTGGAAATCTCTGGCAGTCTTAGCAGACAAAACGATGCAGGTTACATGTTTATTTACATAAATACCAGAAAAGTAGTTATTAAGTACGGACCATTTGGCTGTCCATTAGCTGAGGCTAACTGCTGAGTCAAACCCAAGAAGAGATACTTTAGCATCGTGAAAAATAAAAACGGAGGAAAGAATCGATGAGGCTGAAGGGAACTAAATGTGTCGGCCTCTAAAAGCCCGTGTAGACCTTTTTGCTGAGATTTTTGTTTTGCGGATTTTCTGTTTTGTTTTCAACTGAACTCAGGACCCACATAGTTGAGTTGACCCAGAAGATGTAATAATACGACCCGGCCTGGAACACAAAGAAACAAGCGGTACACTTATGCTCCCCGTCGATGAGGCATCTGAAAAGTGATCATTTGTAGTTTTTGAGATGTTTTTGATCTGGACTGAAGTTATTCAAGTAAACCTTAAATGTTTATGATTTTTGTGCAAGATATTCAAGTGGGTAAGAGTTACACTGCTTATGAGTTTTTGTTGTCCGAGGCGGCAGAGTGATGGGTCCTGCCAAGCGTAGGGAGCGGTTTTATCCACTACCAGATGCAGCGACGGCGCCAGGGGGTGGCCAGTGGTGGCCTTGAGCACCATACATTAATCTTCAGCCACCCCAATCATTTGAGGAAACTATACTTTTAAGCAACATAAGAGCATTGCTTTCTCAAATAATAGAAGTGGCTGGTTTACATTAATATGGCTGTGGCCATCTTGGATTTTTGACAGTGATCTTTCGTACACCCGGATGCAGCCACAGGACGTTGGATAGCTCGCTTATTTTTCAAGTTATCACAATGGATGGAGGATATTTCCAATTCCCCCATTATCGTTTCAAAACAGGGAACAACAAAATCCAAACCGTTAGCCTGAAGCACATGTGTCAAACTCAAGGCCCGGGGGGCCAAATGTGGCCCTTGTCTACATCTTATCTGGCCTCCAAGATGATATGTTAAACATAAAATACTTTTAGCACTTGATTTTTTTCAATAATCTTTTATTATGATGTCAAAAAAGCAACAGAGAACGTCAAATGAGACCAAGCAAGTATGGTATCTAAGCTGAGTTGTTGTAGATTCTGAAACCGGCCCTTAGTTCAAAAAAAGGTTTTAATTTTGGCCCCCTGAGTCCAATTTTGGAGCCAACACTTTTAAAACATTAGGAGGAGTTTAAGGAGGAGAGAAAAAAATAATAATAAAATGCCATGCCTGATTCAAAATGGCTGACTTCCTGTTGGTTCAGGCCACATCTCCGACAGACCTTTCTGCAGATCTGTTCAGAACTGCTGCTACAAAAAGGTGTCACTGTCAACTCAAAATATTTCACTTTTCACATTTTATTTTACTTTCACCTGAGTGTGTGCAACCCCTCAAGAGTTTGTCTGCATCTTTAGATTCAATTGGCAGAACAGTAACAATAATTCACATAACGATTATAACCTGCCCCCCACCACCTTCTGATCTCGATGACTTCATTAGAAAAAAATGATGAATATTTTAAGTCTTGTGTTCAAAACCATTATATAAAACAGACATTTATTAGCTTTAGAGCTGCAGAAAAAGGCAGTGATGCTTTAGATCTGTGTAGACGTAAGAAGTCAGAGCAATAAACCAAATAATTATATTTCCTAAAGAGGTGAATTATTCTGTAAAAACAGACGGATTGTAAAAATAAAAAGCTGAACAATTCTATTGTTCTGCTTCCTTTGGCATGATGTGAAGATGGCTTGAGAATCGCCCAGCTTTTCATTATAAAAGGTTAATGCAAGAGCTGGACCTTCCTTCGCCACTTCACCCGCTCGGCAGTCGAGTCCTTTGAACCTTTGAAATATTCACGTTTACCCACCTCCATTTGTGTTTGAACACATCATACCAGCCCAGCAGCCTCCAAAACTGTTAAAACGGTCAGATTCCAAGAATGTTCCAGCTCAAATGAAAGCCCCAAAATACAGACGGTCCATCAATTTTTCATGACTCTGCTGTCTGTAAAGCTAATGTACAGCCTGCAGACAGACACTTGTGCATATTAAGTAGAATGGAAATGACAGGACAATTAGTCTCCAAGCTAAGGACAAAACCAAGCACAAGGATACAACGTCTTTAGCATATAATAGCTGAAAAGACACAATTACAACAGCAGCGACATAAGATATTGCTTACAATGAGGTATTACAATATGACCCGACTGTAAATAAGATGGGACGCAATAAAATGTGCTGTCAGGAGGATCATGAAGTCGGCGCATTACAGGAGCCGCTCTCCATCTCCTCCACGGCTATTAACATTTTAGAGGGCAAAGCAGCTGGAACCAAAGGTTAATGTCCACGCCATTAGTGAGCGACAGCGCGCACGTTTATCCCTGTTGGTTTAATTAAATTAGAGTGAACACATAAAAGGGAGATTTATCCCGCTCGTACAGTTACTGCAGTCTTAATGGAGCTCTGCGTTGCAGTTCAGCTGATTTAGCCCCTCGTGCTTCAAAGTGGGTCGTCTTGTAGTTTGTTATGGCCTAGTTTACAATACAGCTTGTAATTAGATCATTTGTCAAATCGGATGATTGGTTTAGTTTATTCTCATTGAACGAAGGAGACTTTTTTTTTTTTTTACTTTTCATTTGCTCACAAGAAAATTCTGAACTTGTATATATGTTTCTTTTTATTCAGAAGATGAACATGAAATACAAGCAGCTTCTGGACTTCAGCCCATCAGGAAGCTGACAGGAAGTCAGCTGGTGCGATAAAAGTACTCTTGTTTAGTACGAAGCTTCAATAGGACACATCTTTATTACTGCATGCTTCTGGGAGCACAGCTATCAACAAACTAAACCAATTAATGGCTTTGTGAGCAGGTGAGCCCAGACAGATTAGATAAATATGGTGATTATACCCCCTCTAGTGGGGGATAGCACAAAAACACAACGACACAAAGCCCCTCTGCTCAGACTTTTATCTACTCCGCCTCCAAGCTCACACTGAAGAAAACTTGAAATGAATGCATGAATTTGAATTGTGGTTTTCATATTCTATTTCTCAGTGTTTTGTATCATTTATCGCTCAAGTCAAAACACTGAAAAAACTGTGTGTGAGCCGCTCATATGCTCAGTTTGATGAATTAATCCTTTTCATTTCCTGGAACTGAAGATGACCAAAGCAGCCTGACGTCAGGAACTGCTGCAAGATGCACTTTTAACACTGAAGACACCAACACAGTATCTGCTGTTTTTATTGTGCAAGCTTTCATTGTAACAATTATTATTATTATTAGACATTTATTTATACAGGTTAGTTCTCACTGAGCCTCGAACACTCATTTACAAGAGAGGCCTGTTACATACAACATACAGGCGGATGAGAAAAAGAGAACATGAGGGCGGAGGAAGCACAACAAAATCATGTCTCGCACCATTTCGTGGCTGGAAAGTAGTATAAAAGTTGCAACAAAAAGACCTTGCAACATAAAGCTGCAACATTTAATGACATCATAAGGCATTTATGCATAGAGGTTGACAAAGCCTGTGAATTATCCATAAACACTCCAGAGTTCCAAAAATTCAATAAGATGGACGATGGACAATGCACGAGTGACATGAAAAACTGCACTATTAAAATAACGAGACATCCACTAAATGACTAAAATTAAATTTAAAAACATTATTCAAACAAGCATGGGAAATAAATGACAAGTTGGTCTATTCTTTCTCTTGTGTTTCTGTTCGTTGTGAGTAATACCGTGTGGTCTTTAAAACAATCAATCCATGACTAACATGACTAGATTTTAATTGATTGTAAGTGTTGCATCATAAAACGTGAAACATTCCCTTCGTCCTGCTCATATTAATGCGTGTTGCTTGTAAAAGCATCATGATGATTAGTGAATGTTAGTGAGCAGTTTACGGAGTCGCCCATGGATCATCCTGCTTCCATCTCACCCTATCCCTCCATCACACCAACGCACATCCTCCCCGAGCCGTCTCTGTGGCCTTTATCTTTTCTTCCATATTCAACATCTTTGATCCAATATATCCACTATTGTTCCTCTGCTTGTGTCGAAGCCATCTCAGCCTTTGCCTCTAACGTTGTCTCCAAACTGACACGTCCCTCTCTGATATACTCATTTCGAATTCTGTTCATTTTGGTCCTAATCTGCGTTGCCAGACATACAATATTTATTGTATTTGGATGATAAATTTGCCCTCTAATTCCAAAAATCCCATAATATACTATAATATGACAGCTTCAGTGTGTGGCTAACTTTATCACCCAAAACATTTAAGACAGGATGTGCAAATATCCAGTGCTAGCTTGTTCATACAACACAGTCAGCTCACGTGCATTTTATTTTGTCCAGTTCAGTCTGACTGACATTGTGGACCATTCGGTGCAGGCCGGTGACTCATCCTGCACTCCACACGAGTACATGTGCTTTTTTCAACTGGTTTGTTAGATTATTTTAAGGTAAATATGCATTAAACATTGTAATATGCACTGTCTACAATAATGTGCTACTGAGTGAGAGTCTTCCCATCTTGTGACCCTTTCATGTCACCCCTGCAGCTATCCTATTGTTACAAATCACTCTTTACACCCCACCTAAGTAGTTTTACCAACCCATACTTCTAGTTGTTGAAACTTTATTGCAACACTTGTTTCCTTCTCATTCACACATGCATTCTGTCTCGCTTCTACTGATTTGTATTTCTCTTCTGAGCTTACCTCCACCTCTTCAGGCTCTCTTCCACCTGCCATCTGCCCTCACCATAAATCACAATTTCATCTTCAAACATGGCGACTCCTGCCTGACTATCCATCATCTGTCCGTCACCTTTGCCACCTGTAAATTAAAAGTTTTAAACTGTAAAAACACAAGTATTTATGTTATCACTGAAATTACACAAGAATAAATGCGCTCTGCCCAAACTATGCTTGATTAGCGCATTAGTATTAACATACAGTAACAGACAAGTAGAAATTAAAGACAAGGCTTTTTTTTCTTGCAAATCCAAAAAGAGAGAAATAAATATGCTTGTTGAATAAGTTTGTGAAACTTTAACAGTTACTGTTCTTCTCAGATGAAAATGTAATTACCAGATAAAGCTGCTGGCTTTATTCTTTATTATTATTATATAGCTTTAGAAAGCTTTATTCACCACTTGCTCTGTGCAAGATTTTTTTTCATTATCATGCTGTTAACCTTCGGCCAAAGATTAAGATTATGTTAGGAATTTTTTTTTTGTCTCCAAATTCTATGTGTCATATTTCACCACTTTTTATTGTCCGTCCAAACAGGTCTCACTTGTAAATGAGTCTTCGAGGCTCAATGTGATTTATCATAGGAGAGCATCAAAATAGCAACTGGTTAACTTTGCAGTGGAGAAATGGAAAAATTGGAAAATTTCAGCATGAACAATATTTATTGTTTATTTGTGTAGGGACAAGTGTTTAGTGTTAACAAATAATGCAGTTATAGCATTAGCTAATGTGCATATTTTGTCTACAAATTGACCTTTTAGTTACAAAGAAGACAGGAGAGAGCATTTAAAATACTAACTTGGAACAAAAACCTTTATAAAGATAAAGCAATCTAAAAAGCTCATTAACTGAAATAAGTTGAATATGAAAAGTATATTTCATGAACTGTTTTTTATTTAATTATTATTTTCTCGGGATCATGTTCAAATTCCACATCCGTGGTCATAAAATCAGTAATTGGGTGATTTTTTTTGTCATTTACATATTTAAAAGACTCTGTGCACAAATGAATATCAAGCTCATCATGCCATACAGCCTGGGCAGTTGCTGCCATTTTGGCCACATTTTGGTGTCTCAATCAAAAACTGTTGCTACAACAATCCAGACCAAGACAGCCACGGAAATTTTCCTAACTCCAAAAATCATAAAACACCCTCGTCTTCAGACTGACCAGCAGACGGAGCTGCTCACAGATGAGAATGACACCAATACAAGATGATTTAATTCAGTAGAGAACAGAGGAGTTTAGGAGTTGCTGCAGATAAGAAAAGCCTTTCATTTCTGGAGAATCTAATTAGCAACAGGCTTTAGAATAAGCTGTTCACAAGACAGTAGAGTTATTAAGCTATATGCTCACGCTCGTCACTGGAGACAGTGGCTGAAAGAAAAGACAATAAACGTCAATATTTCATTATCAGAGGTAAAACATCAAATCTGCACAAACACTGTAATGATGATTTACGTTACAAAGAGAATAGTGGATCAAATAAAAAAAGGTCTTAAAGGTGCCAAGAAACACCTTATACCAAAACAGGACACAGGATTTTTTTTTAAATAAAAAAACACATTTTCTTTATTCCTTTAATTATATAAATGTGACATGTATTTTTGTAAATGGATTTTTCTGTTTGAATCTGTTTCTGAATTATTGAATACCTCAAAAGAATCTGAGTGAGTATTTTCTGTCCTACCTTGAGTTAAATCAAAATGACACATCTGTAACAGTTTTATCTGTGTATGGTAAATATTTAGGTCTAACTTCTTGGAATTTTTTTTAAAAAGTAGATTGGGCAAAGCTGTATATGGGTATAAAACCACAAAACCACAAATGGCAAAATCCTGAACTAAACTTCTTTAACTACTGTTGTCACAAAAGGCTGGTGCTGGTGAACCCAATGGTGAAGGCAGGCAAGGACTCAGGATGAAATTATTAATAAAACAAAGAGCTGACAGGGCAGCAAAACAAACAAAGAAGGATCAGGATATACTCATAAAACAGACATGTCATCACCAGTGGACAAAAGACAATGCCTGGACAAGGAGTGGGAAAAACACACAGGCCAGCAAAGTCTAATTAGACCAAGTGAAGGCACCTGTGAGTAATCATAGATGCCAAAGGAAGAGACAGAGGATGCAAGACATAAACATGACACCAGATGGGGCTAGACAGAAGGGACAAAACCACAACTCCTATAATTGTAAGCTTTAGAGAGTTAATGGAAATAAATTCAATGTCAATAATGAAATGAGCAAAAATAGTTTGCTAACAACATAAAAACAAGTAGTTAGCTTAGCAAAATGGATAAAAACTAAAACGGTTAAACTAGGTAATGATAAAATATCAACATTTATAATGCTCACAAATTGGTTTATTGTTTTATATTTGTGTAGGGACAAACTTTTGATTATGACAAATACAATAAACCAGCATTTATAATGCTGGATCCCAGCAGGCTAATATTACTGATCCTATGGTGAAGTTCCCATAACCTTTTGGTATCATGCCATGATAGCCTGAATACCATTTGTTTTCCTGAAGATATATGTATGCTGTGTACCATTTATACTAAAAAAAAAAGGATGTCTTAATGTTAAGTTGGACAATAAATGGAAAGCCCCCTGAAATGAAAAATCTGAGACAGAAAGTTTCATTTTCCTCATTAACAAATCCAATATGTCTGACTTGCACACAGAATTAGATGATAACCAGTGTAAAAAACTATTTGCACTTCTTATGATTTGTATCTTATGAAACAAGTCACACATAATATCATACAATGTTTATTACTGAACATGTTGCTCCTTTTGAAAATGCAAAGAAATCCATTATTGTCAGTTTGCATTACTTGTTATTGCGTTGACAGCACAACAATCAGTGAACTTTACAGGTTGTCTGACATTTAAATGAAACATGGTTGAGCTGGGCGTCCCGGATCTGCATTATGATGCCTGAGGTAAATAAAATGAAGCACACATACGTTCACTGCAGGCAAAAGAGTCCCAAATCCAATTTTTCTGCACATATGCAACCCTAGAAAACAGGTCTGTCTTAAAAATGAGTTCTCGTGACTCAATGAGACTACCTCTATAAATAATGGGTAAATGAAAAAATAAAAATATGTGATTCTGTCTGAGAGTCTGAACGTGACAAATTCAATTTTGTTTTTCAAATCTAATCCGGGTCACTTTCATAAGTGGTACTAAATCAGATACATGTCCAGTGTTTTTCTGTTTGAATAACAGTGTTGCATTTCATCTGACTTAAACATCATCCAAGTAGGTAGGGGTGTATGGATCGATCTAAATATTGATAATAACAATACCACCATTGTACAGTTTGAAGCTCAAACTCTGAACATCGTCAGCTGTATGAACAGCTGGAACAGAAGTCCAGTTGCTTTATTTATTTAAATTTTTACATTTGCCATGTCCTGGATAATTAAGTATCTACTCCAACATGTGATACCAATGTTGGTGCCAGATCGTAATAACACCAGTGTGACTGGATCAATACGTGAGTTTCTTTCAGTTTGAGTATGTAGATCCCATTCTAGAAATGCAAGTCTGTACTAGAGTAGGCAGGATGAAGCTAAATCAAATAACACCGAATTACTTAATCATGTCACATAGCAGGGTGATTCTAGAGTCTGCCCTTTAGGGTGCTTAGCCCCCAGTGCTGACAATGGTTCTTGGCTTGAACAACGTGGTGGCCATTGGTGTCAGAAGCATTCATAATGTGGGGGGACACACTGGTGGGGGGGTCTGTGGGTCCTCCCTTAGAAAAATTTTAATAAAGTAGATGCCATTTCCTGCACTCTGGTGTATTTTAACGGGTTGTTAAACATTTATGTTTACCTAAAAACTTGTTTCAATAACTATTTTAGAGAGTGACAAAAAAGGTTAAATTGTATCATCTGGACCAGTTTCAGTGTTTTATTTTATTATTTATTTATTTATTAATCTTCATTTTAGAGAGCAAAAAGAAGTAGTGCTAAGCTAGCAGCATGCAATACAGACCCGCTAGCTAAGATGCTACAGATAGCGCTGTGCTTTACATTACACAATCTAATAAACGCTTTGTACAAACTCAGTTTAGTATTAACTCATCATAACAAAGATTAAACTTATACAACCAGAAGTTGCAACATATAGCTACATATAAAACACAAAACACAACTAGCTTTAAGTATTAACCTTTAATTTAACCATTAAGCATATACTGTAATTATGATGGGCAGCACGGTGCCGCAACTGGTAGAGCTGCTGCCTCTCAGCGATCAGGTCCCCGGTTCAAATCCCGGTCTGGAGGCCTTTCTGGGTGGAGTTTGCATGTTCTCTCCGTGCATGCGTGGGTTTTCTCCGGGTGCTCCAGTTTCCTCCCATAGACCAAAAACATGCATGTTAGGCTGATTGACAACTCTTAATTGTCCCTAGGTGTGAGTTAGAGAGTGAATAGTTGTTTGTCTCGTTTGTCTCTATGTGTCCCTGTGATGGACTTGCGACCCATCCAGGGTGTACCCCACCCCTCGCACAGTGATTGCTGGACATGGTCACCGGCGACCCCCGTGACCCAAAATGGAAGAAGAGGGTAAAGGATAATGGATGGATGGATGTAATTATGACAGAAAATTGAGGATTTACTCACCGTTACCTTCATACAGATGAACATGTGGTACTTCCTGTTTATCACTGTTGTATTCAGCTGCTCATGAGGTTGACCGCAGAGCTTTTTCCATATTTTACATTTTTCCAGACTCAGTTTAGGTTTTGGAAATGGAATAAACTGTATTCCACCCTCTAAAGCACGGCTGTTCATTAAAAGTGCTCAGGGGGCCACAGTTACTGAAAGTCAGCAGCTCAGGGGTCATACATCCAGCGATTAAAGTCATTATGTAAATAAACCAAGTATTACAATGATCTGTTACCTTTTAAATTTGTTTATTTTGTTGCATTGTATCATAAATGCGATAAACAGAACCCAAACCCAGAACCTCCCACAAAAAATATTTTTCAGTGGTGCTGGGTTAAAATTTAGGGGTGCCTGAGCACCCCCTAAAAGAGGCTAAAATTGCCACTGTCACATAGTAATTTAGTTAGCTCCGATTGCACAACTTTAGAATTGTTGCTTCTTCTGCACATGTGGATCGCTCCAGGGCCATAGACAGTTCACGCTGGAATCTGATGGTGGTTGTGTTAGAATCTTGTCGTGAATGACCTCGTAAAAATTGTATTTGAGCAAAAAAATCCAACTGAGTGTTAATATCTGCCGCGTGAACGTAGCCTAAAACTTTAGTCTTGGGCTACCTGTAGTGTACTTTTTTAACTTGTAGTGAAACGTACTGTGTGAACATAGCCCAAGTCTCTTCTTTTTATTGTACAATAAAAATGCAACACTGGGAATCTATAGTTTTCAGTCTTGACCTTTACAGCCGGTGTAGCTCCGACAAATCAGTGATGCACTCCTGGACGAAAAGTCTGAACAGCCTTTCGCTCTTTTAAGCTGCATCGCTGCAGATCAGACCAGATGAAAATACGTGAGCTGAGGATCCATCTTGAATTAAAGATTTCTGCTTTCAATGCATGTAATGCTTTCCCACGTTATGCGTGCTTCAGGTGCTCACACAGTGGAGCGATGCGATGCAGATAGATGGAGATGGTCTCATTCTGTTGCTCAGTCGAGCAGAAAGCCGGGAAGTAGACACAGCCCTTCTGGCTGTCCTTGCTCCCCAGCAGGGTGGCAAGATGATGTTTGCTTTGAAGCGCCTCTCAGCAAAAGGCAAATCTCATAAGAGTCCAAAGTGCACCTCACACAGGTACATTCAGGCGATGTATTAATGGTAGAAGTGGAGATAGATAAAATCAAGACTTGTGCTCTCCATGGATTTAGGTAGCTGAGGTACGATTATTAAATGGAAAAGAGGAAAACCTGAGGGCATGTGTAAAGGTTTAAATTTAAAGCAGGACTGCAGGATCGAGAGACAGAATTTATTATGAAGGCTGGAAGGACTAAAAAAAATGTATAATTATAGACAGTGGATAGCTGAGACTTCTTTTCTGCCAAGTTTTGGGGTGTTTCACAAGACAAATAAAAAATGGAGACAGAGGTCTATAAAGACATAGTACTGGTCTGGTAATACAAAGTTATAAAAGAAAATAAAAATGAAATGGACAATCCACAGATTTATACGCTTCTACTTCTACTTCTACAGAGTTTCATGTGTGCAGCTGACTCTATACCAACATCCAGATCCTGCCCCCATCAAACTGAAAAATGTCAAGCTCCAGAATGGCTGCCATAAAACTGAAATATGATCCTATACACTTTGGCAAAATTGATTTAAAAGCATAAAGTTAAGAAAAAAAGCAATTTTTAAACTTACACACACATGCACACACAGACAGTATATTGTAAATAGTTAAAATAAAAGGCTAAACGTCAAATAATGTCTAAAGTTAACGTTCAAGCAAACCAGTCTACGTCATTTGCCCAGAATGCATTGCAGCATAAAAAAAATGGCGGCGTCCATATGTCATTACCTTTTAAAGCATTATAAAAACTAACCAATTCAATTCAGTTTATTTATAAAGTGCCAAGTCACAACAGAAGTCATTTCAGGGCACTGAACAGAAAGATTCACATACATAAAAGTCAGTAACATTATTTATCTAAGGAAGCCAGCAGATTGCGTTGAGACTTCATTTTGTCACAGTCTCCCATCCTGAGCAAGCACAAAGGCAACAGTGGAAAGGAAAAAACTCTTTTATAACAGGAAGAAACCTCCAGCAGAACCAGATTCAGGACAAGCGGCCTTCTGCTTCGATCGGCTGGTGTTTGAGAGGACGGGAAGGAGGAACGGACACAGAATGGCAGGTCCAGCACGTCCCTCTCTAGGAGGAAAGACAAAAAATAAATAAATAAACATGTTAAGATAGAAACAACCATGTTTCAATCTAATTTTTAAAGTTGAAGTAATTGTTTATGTAGGGATTCATCTTTTTCCCCAGGTTCCTGGGCGGCACCAATGAGCAGCAGCTGTGGGTGATCTTCCTAACGAACTCCAGGGGGAAAAGGGACTGTAGGAGAGCTCCCTTCCTTTCTGGAGCATTACATACCTATTGATAGTTGCTACCAGCCTTCTCTTGGTTTACAAATTTAAAGAGTTATACGTAACTTGTTTTCTCCATGTGCCTAGTGCCTGCATCCTGAGTCTCCAATCCTGGATCCCTCATCTACTTACTGCAAGAGAACAATACTCACCCTCAGCTGCTCAGCTGCCTTTCCACCACCAGCCCTACTACTTGCCTCTACCTGGAACTACCTACCCTCTTCTCAAAGCGCTGAGGTGTACACCTTCAAGTAAGAATTAAACAACCGGAGACTAACCAAACAACATCCTTCCCTGATCCTGGACTCACCTTATTTTCTCCTTCCTCAGGTTTTCCAGGCTCCATTGTAAATGCTACTGTAAATAAATCACTGTAATCACATTTGAGTTTGAGTCTGTTTACCCTCAGTCTGGTTCTCACTGGATTTATCTCCTAAACGTGATAGTTTATCAAATAAAGTCCATCTACTGTAGCTAGCTTTTGTAGAACAGATGTTACATACTTTCCCATGTAAGCCGATCGTTTTCTTTTAGTTCTGCCTTACAACATGATACTGTAGTTAATTGTGTTGCCAGGAGATAATGGTTGTGTCCTATTCCTCAAACTAAGCAAAGGACGTTTTGACTCTGGAAAAAGTAAAATGAATCTTAAGCCCATATTTGTTAAAGATTATTTGTTCACATATTTAATTTCAGTGACTCAAAAGTAGTTGTAAATTATTCCTGCAGGTCTATCTTCTTCACTTTAGTTTTGTCATGCTGTTAAAATGTTCCCATTCCTCATTTTCTACATCATTGCACACATCCAATAATCATTTTATCTATTTTCTGAGGCATTAATGCCATAGTTCTGATTCTGTAAAATGTCTAATTTTTGTCGGGTGTGCCTTGCATTCATTCAATCATCAATGTTTCAAGCAAATTGTTTTCCCTTCATCTACACAATATTTAGATTCTCCATGAAATCTGTCTGAACTGAAGCTGCCACCAGTGTTGCAGCTTATATAGTGGTCAGCATAAAGTGAAGAAAGCAACCATATCCTGAGAAAACCCACCCATACTGATTCTATCAGTCATTTAACCTTGTTAATCATATTTGTCCTCCTAAAAATTGATAATGTAATAAAATCATCAAACTTTTTTTCATTCGACCTTTATTTATACAGGTTAATCCCATTGAGTCTTGGAGACTCATTTACAAGAGAGACCTGATTTTAACAAAGAGTGATGATAACAGGAGGAGACAACAAAGACAATATTAGACAATCATAAAGGATGCAAGTTGATTTTTTTTTTACTTCACAAAGTGTAGTGTGTTCTTGTTTTTAAAAACGTCTATTATTTTAAAGTGAGAACAATGCATTTAAGTTTTAATGTTAGCCACCATGAAAAATGGTCATTCATTGCCTCTGTTTGTTTGTAAAATATTTCCTGAGCCACTGAACAGATTTAAAGAAGTCTCTCACTAAGTGATTAGTCATCTCAGCTAATCAGATTCAGAATATTCCACTAAAATCTGGTATGGTAATAACTAAATGTCATCACAGCAGTAAGACTTGTCCTCCACACACAGTAAGTGCCAGCAGATCATACAGAATTAAAACTTTAGCAAATAAGACAGTTATGCTATGCATTGATTTAATGACATTCAAACTTTCAGGATAAGAAAGTTTATATCTTTGGTAAGACTATTGTATCTTTGTTTTTGCAGACTTTTTTATATGTATGTATATGTAGGGGTTTGTGTTTCCTGGTGTCTAGCCCCATCTTGTATTGTGTTTATGTCTTGTGTCCTCCTGATCCTCTACCTCTGTCTTTATAGGGTTTGTGTTCTCCTAGTTTCTGGCCCCATCTTGTGTTGTGTCTCTGTCCTGCTCCCTTCAGTCTCATTTCTTCTGTTTACCACACCTGTTAAACACACAGGTGTTGTGTGTTAGTCCTCATTAGTATCTGTGTGTTTGTCTTACCCCTCGTCCTGACATTGATATATGTCCACTGGTGATGTCCTGGTCTGCTCCTTGTGAACTCCTTGTTTCTCCATGTAAGTTTTGCTGCCTTGACAGCTTTTTGTTTTGTAAATAAATTATTTATTTAAAAATACTCCTGAGTCCTCGACTACCTGCCTGCACCACTGGGTTTACCAGCACCAGCCCATTACCACATATATATACATAGGTATGTAGTGAACTTAATCTGGTGTCACGACTAAGCCTAAGGTCAAAACCCTTGACCTTAAGAACCTTGTGGGACAGGAACTGTCATTTTATTGATTTGAATCCAGAAATACAGGTTCACCCATCCTGAGACTTTCTTTCTTGAAGATTCAAGTGAAAAGAACACTCTCGTTTTATTATCATTACTATTTTACAAATGTTGATAATCAAAGTGTCTTAGTTCAAACCATTTTAGATGTTGCAGTGAACTAATCAATTTTATTAACTGTGTAATGATTTTTTCTCATGCAAAGTTAGAATTCATGTTGAGGTCTGTTACAGATTTTTATGCATTTTCTGATTTCTGCCTTTGAATGAGCAAGTGTAAGTTGGTCCAAGGTTGGAGTCAAACGCAAAACAAGTTGTTGGAACGAACTGTCATGTTTTTAGAATCCTCTCAGACGTAAATATAGAGGTTTTTGGCACCTGTTTCTGAAACGCGCCAAAACAAAACTCTCTCTGTCTGTGAGAACATTTCTGATCTTTCCATAGCAATTCTTGCTGCATTCTAACCTTTTTCGTCACAAAACACACCCCGTCTGGTTGTTTCTGACCAATGGGAATACTCCCAAAAGTGAACCGGGAAAGAGCTCTTTAAAATGTCGGTACTTCCTGGTCTACTCAGTTCTGTTGAGTTCTGCTGGAGATCTGTAAACTACTCAGTTCTGTTGAAGCTCTGGAGAAGTTCTGTTGAGCTCTGCTCGAGATGATCCTGACATGACAACAGAGCTCTTCCGAGTTCCATGGGATTATAACATTTTCACTCGCCACTACTTCTGACGATTCACAGCATCCTAAGGAGACGCTGGACAGGTAGCGTTAACGGAGCTCCATATCTGCTGATTAATCTCAGAAAGGTAATGAGTCAAGTTTCCTACCAAGCGTACCGGGGAGAGCTGGGTTCTGATGGAGAGTGTCAATTCTGGTGAACACTTCCCCTCCCATACCATCTTTACTCCCTCTAAACTTCTTTCTCATCTTTAAACTTTTCTATCAAGTAGATATTCTTCCAGATATTTAGAAATGTCTGTGTAAAATGCTCATCCACATCCGTGTGGGTAAAAGATCATAATTGTACAGTTTCATAAATGTCTGTGGTGAAGCAACGGAAAAATCATGGCCGTATGATTTTTCCTGATTGATTGCTTATGTTGTTATTTTCATAATTTGCCAAATTAATGTAAATGTTTGATGTTAAACTTTGATTCTGTAAATAAATGACCGCATTCATTTTGATGGGTCAAACATAAATGACGTCTCACGTTTGCATTTCATTAAATTCAATGCACGTTTTATTCAGTTCAGAAAAATGAGGAATCCGCGTTAATTGATGAATATATCTGAGCATCTGTTCATCTACATATTGGTGGCCCGCTACGTGCTCATAAATGACTGTGTATTCGTGTAAACATTGGTTTTACATGTTGGCATGATAAAAAGTAACAGTTTGTCAGCTGTGCTGAGACGCAGCTGGAGCTGCGCGCTTTGGAGCTGCGCGCTTTGGAGCTGCGCGCTTTGGAGCTGCGCGCTTTGGAGCTTGGCTGTGCATGTTTACGCAGCGTGCTGGGGCTGCGCCTTTGAAGTCTAAAACGCTGCATGTTCTAAGCGTTGGGCTAGTGATGTTAGATGCTGAAATTGTGTCATTGAGTCTTGTGAAAGCTGAAATTGTACGCCTGTTATGTGTGTATTCTGTTTAAACTGAGGTCCAAACGGACGGAGGTTCGGTTCTGTGGACCGGTTCGGTTCTGAAAAAGTTCGAACAAGGTTTTTTTAAATAGCTAGAAAGACGTTTTTGAGACCGGAGTAGGAGACTCCGTACAGCTCAGAGTTGATTCGTTACATTTTTAACAGAAAAAGTGCATTTTGACAGTTTACGAGACTAGAGAGGTGACGGACTTGTTCAGGTAAATCTATCATGCTAGCTGCTGCGTACGCGTTTTTGATTGGTTGAATATTGCTGCTGTGGAGCGCTCTGATTTGCTGAGGAGGGTGAATGCGTGCCTACGTAACTTCCTCTCAACCCTGCGCTGCTTTTTCATTGGTGATTTCAGTCACGTGACCCGGAAATGGAAACTCGTTTTCATAGGGAATAAAATCTGCTTTTTAAAGCTGAAAAGCGCTGTAAAGCTGTGTTCTGACACGCTGTTTAAGTTCTTCGAAGTCTAATTGCTAAAATTTTGCCACGTTTGTGTAAAGAATTCGTTCAGAAATGTTGATTTTAACCGAGTTTAGCCGAAGCTAACTTTAAGCTAAGCGGCTAACAACAGGATGTCAACCGAACGCCACAGGAAGTTATAGCTCCCCTAGTGGACAACACAAACAGTGTCGGAGTTAAAATTATTAAGGTTGGACTGACATCTTCTGGAGAAGACGTGGGATAACAGGTTTTCACTTCGTTTTTAGGTATTTTGAGTGAAATTAAACGTTTTCTTTCTGTAAGACGAACTTTGAGGTTAACAAACTTCCTCGAGCTGCATTATACTGTTTTGTTATCTTACCATTGAAAGTCAGTAAAGTATTTACGCCCAGCGAGGCGTTTACTAGGAATTTTTCATTCACTGATAAATCCTAAAGCAGGTGCAAAATGAAAAAATGAGAACTGTTGGTAGAAACAGAGACAGATAATCATAAGAGCTGAAAGTTTACTCGGTCGCTAAAAAGATAACGCACGTTTAATTGTTAAACTCAAAAAATAAGAGTAAATGCATCAGTAGAGAGAAACTCTTCTGATTTTATTTTACCACCTAAACATTTACATCTCCTATTTAATTTCTAAATAGCGGATAATGGCGGACGAAGATGTAAACACTGACCCCTTACAATCCGGAGATGCTGTCCAGACAGATTTACATATTTTAACAAATTCAATTATTGGTAAACAATTAGAGCAATTGCAAGACCTTGATGACGATCAAAGACGTGAGGAGCTGCAGAGGTTGTCAAAAGCAGCTAAAGTGAAGGAGGACACAAAATCAAGCCGTGAACGGTTAGCAAAAATTTCTCTGCTTCTGAAGGTGGAATTGGACCGTCTGGTTGAACGAAATGGCTTGCTGTTCAGCGGATATGAGTCTGAAAAGGAGAGGTGTGACGAATTGTTAAATGAATCTGAGTTGCTGAAACAACAAATTCAGACTGATAGGGACCTCTCAAAGACTGAGCTGTCAGAACAGGCTCAATCATATGAGGAGAGGATTAGGGCTAAGGAACAGGCGTACCAAGCCGCGTGTGCAGATAACAATATGTTACAAGCACAGTTGCAGGTGGCATTAAAGGAGCTGGACGATTGCAAGGCAGACAAGGAGATAATACTCAGAAGTTGGCTGAATTTACAAAGTGAAAATCAGACAACACATGAGCGCCTGACAGCTTGTGAGGAGAAGCTTGCTACAGCTACAAAACTGATTTCTGACATGGAGCTAGCTGGTTTGAGACTCAGAGACGAACAGGAACAGCTACAATCACCCCAGACAGATGCTGTTGCACCTCCTCCCCTTAGCCCCGTTCCAACACCCCCAACCCGGGGGATAAGGACGGGTCTGCACCCACTTGCACCTCTTCCTCCTAACGCCATGCGGCCACCCCCAACCCCATCTCGGGCGGTGGGGATGGACCTGCACCGATATCAACTCACTGAATCGGTGTACACCATGCAGTCATCTCCATCCCCATCACGGGTGGTAGGGACAGACCTGCACCAGTGTGCACGTCTTCCTCCTGACACCATGCAGTCCTCTCCACCCCCATCTCGGAGGGTGGGGACAGACCTGCACCAATATGC
>NC_056503.1:35262304-35267342 GCF_014905685.2 Nematolebias whitei
TATGCAGACACATCTAGGATGTTGTAAAATACAACCATTGGCCATCTCCTGGTCATTCGCTGGCAAGTGTAGGTGGCAGTCAGCTTGTCCAGGGTGTCCACTCCTCATTTGTTTTTATTGTAGTCCAGGATGATTTCAGGCTTCAGGGATTTCAGGGATGCCAGCTGCAAGTTTGCCTGTGTAAATCTGTAGATTCCAGGCATAGCTGGTTTTCGCATCACAGGCTGCCCAGATTTTTATGCCATATTTGCCTGGCTTACTGGGCATGTATTGCCGCAAGGGGCATTTTCCACGGAAAGGGAGAAGACGCTCATCCACTGTCACCTCTGGTCCTGGGTTGAACATCAGTGGAAGGAGCTTCACCCATCTATCCCAGACGTCTTTGATGGGAGCAAGCTTGTCAGACCGTGCTCTAGTATCTCTGTTGTCAAATCTGAGGACTCTTGAGATCATTTGAAAGGTCTGAAGTGACATTGTTGCGCAGAAAATACTCCTGCCTGTGGACACATCCCAGAGACTAGTAAGGGCCTCATTGCTGGATCTGTACACGCCAGCGAGAAGAAGAACACCAATAAAAGCATCCAGGCACTCCTCATCAATGTCTTTCCAAGTGTCACCGTGAACTTTTTTCCCTTCGAGGTTTGTCATAGCAATGATGACTTTCTTTAGTGACTATGGCATAAACAAATCAAAGCATGTCTTGATGTCACTTACTCGTGTCACAGCAAACCTTGTAATCCCAGGGGTCATCTTCATAACATTTTCAGCAGCTTCCCTGCCATGTGAAACAGGAGGAATCGCACTCCAAGTGATGTTACCCTTTTTGGATTTATAGGTTTCAATTACAGGAGCAGCTTCAGCACCTGTGCCCTCCTCATCCGACGAGTCTGTGTACTCTGATTCATATTCAATAGCATCGTCCTCCTCAGAAACTGGCTCATCTGTGTCACTAGGTGTGTCCTCTGCATCATTTTCAGCAAGGATGTGATCTAGAGCTTCTTGTACTGTGAATCTTCTCTTCATTTTGGTATGCAGCCAAGCTCTAGGTAAAATGGAGTGTCTGTTTCTACATGTCTCTACATGCCCATGTAGAGACACACCCAGGTGGGTGTGTCTATCTAGGTCTGCCTATCATATTGGGCATGGCTATCCAGGTAGGCTTATCTTTACATGGGCATGCCTCAACATGTCTCTGCATCTACAGCTGGATGAACTTTTTCAGTTTTTGGGAGCAGAGTATGAGGGACTTATCAATAAAAGTAGTACGGATAAATGGGGACGTTTTGGTCAGTGAAGTAGACAAACAGGTAAAAACAGAAGGCCCTAACATATGTATGACAAAGTTAGTGAGGTCACAGTGTGTTTATGATTTCAGTTTTGACACTGATGGTTATTGGTTGATAGTCTTATACCATAACTGGGTCACAAATGACCCCAGCGCGGCAAGTGCGTGTTGTTCTATAAAAAATAAAAATTTAATTTAGTGAAAAAAAAATATATATTTTTTTTATTTAAATAAAGGTTCCAGACAAAGTCAAAAAGCCTTGATGCAAAAAAAATTATTTAAAAGACAGTATCATGATTTAAAATTTAAAATGGGTCACTACGGACCCTAACATAGTAGGAAGGTTAAATGCACATAAATATACAGTTCGTGCTGTAAATGCATTCAGGACTGATACAACTGTGTTGAAAATGCAAGTAAAGCATTTTATTTAATGGAATTTAAAACATGGATCTACTTTATAGGCATTAAGATATAAATGATATGAAATGAAAATTATTGAATTGTAACAATTCATTTTAAGAAATGTGGTCAATTTGTCCTCCTGTAGTCTAAGTCTATAGCAGCATAACAAGCCAAACCTAACTATAGGATTTATCAAAAAGGAAAGTCTTAAGCCCAGTCTTAAACTGGACAATGTGTCCAGTTTAACACCTGATAATTGAAACATCTTCCTCCCATTCTGCTCTTGGAAACTCTAGGAACCACAAGTAAGCCTGCAGTCTGAGAGCGAAGTGCTCTTGGAAAATATGGGACAACAAGATCACAATAATGTCATGCTGTATGCAATGAAGATAAAATTCTGTTTGTCACCAATTTATTCAAATCAGGTGTGTTGGACCAGAGAAACCTCTGAAACCTGCAGGATAGTGACTCTCAAGGACCAGGTTTGGACAACTCTGTCTAAATCCAAAGAACTTCAAAGAACTTCACAGACAGGAGCGGCCATACAACATACGAGCCAGCAAGTAGAGCTGATTTACTCAACACATCAGTCCTCTAACCAACGGTCCCTCCACTGATTGTGCAACGCCATCTTCCTGTGAGTAATCACACATCTTTGCAAGACTTGGCCAACTCGACTGGTTCACGTGTGATCAAAGTCGGCTATAGAGGGGCTTGCCTTTGCAACGATGTAACAAGAACATTGTGTGAAAGGGGCGACAGCTTTTTACTATTTTGTGTGAGGCTGTGCAGAACCTGCCAGTGGGCTGACTTGATGTAAATGAGTTTGTTGTACATGGGACGCCATCAAGCGAAGGAAGAAAAGCTTCATCTGGCAACAAAGGCGTTCAGGAAGCTTGCAGGACGTTCTTCTTTGCATTTTTATTACTTGCACATATTAGATTTTATACTACACCAAAAGGAACAATCATAAGATAGGCCCCTCAAAACTTTTGGAGCCAAGGTTAAACAAATAGTAGGTGTGGTTACTTGCTTTAATGAAATACACTACCTCACTGTTTGTGGACTGACCTCGCAGAAACGCATGCAAATCACGAGCCAGCTGCTGCTGCCTGGCATCAACTTCATCCGGCCCAATCAATAACTTTCCTCTTCCAAAAAGGAATGTGATTAGACCTAACTTGCTCTTCTACTCTCTTGTTCCATCAACACAGGAAACACAGACACTTACTGTAATCACACACCTGGATGCAGACCCACACTAACATGATCCTCGGGGAAAAAGGGAAATCCGAGCTGCGCTCCAAGCGGCACTCACTGTAAGTCAAGTGGTGACTCAGCAATCAGATAAGAGCAAAAACAAGAGAAAGCAGCAAGATGATGCATAGAAAATCATAAAGTTGTTATCTTATACTAACATTGTCGATGTGATGGAAGTGCTAATCTTATTAGTGTGTGTTTTGGACCATCATGTCTGAAAGGTTCTTTTTGTTTGCACAAAATGTATGCTTTCTTTCTGCGGTTGAGCTCTGATCTCAAGGGACACTAATACATCGACACAATCTGACAACAGAAGGGGTTCAAGTGATTTAAAGACTCATTTTTCAACCTGCTCTGTCCTTTGGCTTTTGTTGTTTCACATCTTTCCTCCTCCTTTTTCATTTCAATTATCCCCTTTATAATGAGGACAAAGATGGAGTCATTATCTCCTGCCTCGAAAGCCAAAAGAGTAATAATGTGCTTTGCCTGCGTGTACATGTTTGTTTGTCAGTAGTGTTAGCAAAATATCTCCCAAACCAGTGGACAAATTTTAATGAAACCATCAAGAATAATCACACTGTTGTATCTATTTATTTGTTAATTGTTAGGCTTCTTGATCTGGGACCTGTGTCCGAATTTCGTACCACAAACATGCAAATGTGAGTAGAGATGCACCGATTGGTATCGGCCCAGATATCGTTAAAACTTCTGGATCGGGTATTGTGACAATGTGACCGATCCATGACTGGGCAGATCTATTCACTCTAATTCTATGCTTTGTGCTCTGAGTGACGTCACGTGCTAGTGAACTCACCGCACAGATTGTTTTCAAAATGGGGCGAGCAAAAGGATCAGCCATCTGGAACTACTTCACACTACCTCAGCCAACACATTCGATAGCTACATGCAATACGTGCACAGCAACGGTTTCAGGGGGTGTCAATAAATCTTGCGGTTGTAACACTACCAACTTGATCAAGCATCTCCAGAGATTTCACCCCAAAGAGCACACTGAGTTTGTTGAACAAAATTCAGCACTGTTTTTCTGTATCAGATCTGTATCGGATCGGTATTGTCTGATAATAAACCTCGAGTATCGTATCGGAAGTGGAAAAAGTGGATCGGTGCATCCCTAAATGCGAGTTGGTATGACAATTAAAAAAAATCCTTGAATTAAATATTGGAGTTAAGCCATTAAAGATGATTGCCAGAGCTAAGTGACTTAGCAAACACAAAAATGGCTATGACTCAGATATCAAAGTTCATGCTCAATAATCCAGGTAAAAAAATCCAACAACGTTCAGTCAGGTCATCTGGATGGTTTCTTTTTTGGTGAGATGTTTTGTCCGTCATCCAAAATACTTCATCAGTCCGAGGAGCTACAAACAAACTGAGTCCCACAAGCAGCACACTCCCATAATGGACCAACCAAATTGCTGGTGATAAAATGATTTCTGGGGCCCGCCCTCCTCGGACTGAAGAAGTCCTTTGGATGAAGGATGAAATGTCTCAGCAAAACAAAAGAAACCGTCCATATGACCTGTCTGAACTTTGTTGGATTTTTTTTTTTTTTTTTTTACCTGCATTTAGCATGAACTTTGATGTTTTGAATCACTTTGGCAATGTCTGCCTCAGAGGAGTCAACAGGGGAGAGGGTGGGCCCCAGAAACCATCTTATCACAAGCAAACTGGTTGGTCCACTATGGGAGTGTGCTGCTTGTGGGACACAATTTGTTTGTGGCTCCTCGGATTGATGAAATCCTTTGGATGAAGGATGACAAGTCTCAACAAAAAAAAAAGAAAGAAAAGAAACCATCCAGATGACCTGACTGAACTTTGATGGATAACTCAGATATACTGAGCTAAAACATAATGTGTTTGTAGTTGAGAGTTATTCCAGACACATATTTTGGGCACTATCTGGTAACACAAGGTCTGTTTTTCAAACTTTGCTAACAACTATTGGAGCCAACAATTTTAGAAAAATAAATATATAAAATCATATGCTGGTGAAGATTCTCAGTCATCCAGGACATGATGAATTCAAAAAGCGTTCAATACAAAAACAACTGGACTTTATTAGTAACA
>NC_056503.1:35267442-35273827 GCF_014905685.2 Nematolebias whitei
CACACACACAAACCTCTTCTCATTTATTCTCGTCATTTCTCACCATCCTTATCACTTGCTCATCTTTCTGACCATTGTCTTATCCTCCACATAACTTTTTCATCCACAATATTCTGACTATAATTTATTTTATTCTACATTTGTCTTTGGACTATCTCACCCATTTTCACCCTGTCCTATTGTCCTCCATGTCTTTCTCCTAAATAAGCTCATTTGTGTGTGTATGTGTGTGTGTGACTGATGGACAGCGAAGGAGTGAGAATCCACTGTCTGTCGAGGACAGCATTAAGACGGATTTGGACAGGTTGAGGTGACGTTAACTCTGAAAAGCAGAACAAAGGTTGTCGAGGTTCGGGTCGTACAGCATCCAGAGTCAAGCTGCTGTTCTGCTTTCACCCAATCCTCTTTTGAGTAAGGAGAAAATGGGAGGTTGGAAAAAACAAGCAACAGACATTAAAAGATGAAAAGAAAAACATCTCTGTAAAACAATCATTGATCACTCGTCAGTCGTTGATTTTGTCTAATGAGCTGCTTGTTCCTTCTGGGAGTCAGATTAATGAGAAAAGCAGCCGCGCCTGTCACACTGAAACTAGAAACTCAAATTAAATCTCGACTAGGGTCGGCTGCCGAGAAGCACTTGACCATAGAGTCTTCCACATTTCTTGATGATGGATTTAACAGAGCTCCTGGGGATGTTTAGGGCCTTGGAAAACCTTTCGTTTCCAGCCTCTGACTTGTACTTTCCCATTATCGTTTCTATGAGCGGAATTAGGACACATGCTTTAAAGTGACTGCGACTTCAAATTTTTATAATAAATATGAATGCCTTTTTGTAAAGATCACATTAATAACATACAGTAAAAAAAAATTAAAATAAAAATCCCTACTGAAACGAACAGTTGTTGAGATATTCTCATGCGCACTCACAGGAACAGGGCATTGTAGGGTTGACAACGCAGACAGTGAGGAAGAATCTCGTTTCTTTAGATTATTTTGAGTCACTATCAGAGAGAGATGAAGAAGTGTCAGAGTTCAAATCATAACGTTTCAATAAACGAAGACTAGGGAGTTGTCCTTTTGAAAGAGTTCCCTTTTGTTGTCACTGTGTGGCTGACACAAATATATATATATTTCACGTCAGAATGTGCTCTTATTGTGAAAGGGACAGAATATAAAAAGAACAGATCAACGGTTGTAAATCATTCATTTTTTTCTGAGTTTGATGTTGGAAGACGTAGAGAATAAATCGAGACTCAAAATGTTTTTCGTCTCTTTCTACCGACTTCCACGTTGAATCACGTCGGGGTCACCAATGTGGAAGTCGGCAGAAAGAGACGAAAAACATTTTGAGTCTCGATTTATTCTCTACGTCTTCCAACGTCAAACTCAGAAAAAACGAATGATTTACAACCGTTGATCTGCTCTTTGTATATTCTGTCCCTTTCACAATAAGAGCACATTCTGACATGAAATATATATATATATTTGTGTCTGCTACAACTTCCCGTTTCACTTTGGCTGCACTAAGTTTAAAAGAAAACACGTTGTGTAACAAAACAGGTAAAATCATGCGCACTTTGTCAATGATTTTTAAATACTAAGATGTTTTCTATTACTTTTTTGTATTTGTAGGGGATGCATATGACAGCCACTTTCAAGGAGGTGAATATTTATGCACTTATTTTACATG
Organism: Nematolebias whitei; assembly: GCF_014905685.2. NCBI lineage: Eukaryota > Metazoa > Chordata > Actinopteri > Cyprinodontiformes > Rivulidae > Nematolebias > Nematolebias whitei. Next base: position 35,269,133 of record NC_056503.1, read on the forward strand.
ACACGTTTTTATTTAATTAGTATTATTCTATAAATTTGATTTCACTTTGACAATGAAGGGTTTTTGTGTCAAATAGGCTGATTGATATTGACCATGGTTATTTCTGACAGCAATAAAAGCCTTTCATTGGCACTGTGAATTTGTCAATGAATCTACATACACGCACATGCACACACACACTCAAACAAAAGCACTATTCCTACTTTGCCTTTGGCGTGGCAGATAAAAATGCCATTTATTTATGCTTAAAGTGATAGTTCAGATCTTTTAAAGTGACTTTCTATAGATAGGTTATGAACAAGAAATATCTTACCTGTTGTACATACTGTAGCTCTTTGAGTGAACGTCTTTGCGCTTGGCCTCACTTAGACTAGTTCTTACTTTTATTGAAGAGATATCTACAAGAGGTAAGATATTAATTGTTCATAACCTTTCCTTTGAACCCCACTTCAAAAGATTTTAGCCATCCCTTTAAGACATTTGCTGCATGTGTGGTTCTATAATGGATTAGGATCTTGACTGCAAACCCAGACGTTCTGTGTGGTGGAGCTGGTTGATGCCCAGCGCCCTGATGTGACCCTCTTGGATCATCAGGAGGAAGTGCTCCACTTAAACTTTGCTGCTCCTTTGTAATTGAATAAGTCTGCTCAATTATGTAGAGGCAGGCCTGTCCTCATTACACGGCGCTATTAAAACACACGAATGGAGCCAAGAGGAAGAGAGCAGCTTGCGAGGAGAGGCGAGCTAAAAGTCATTTTCTTAAAAGCATAAAGTTTTATGGTTCTGTCTTCAAACTGTCGGCTGCTGCATCTGTACGGTGGCGGTGGAGTCGCATGAATGATGTCCTCCTGTATCTTATCTGCTTTGCCTGCAGGCTGATTACAGAAAAAAAAAAAAAAAAAAAGCTTGAAGGCAGCAGATTTAATCAGGTTCTTTCAAAGTTTACCTCAACAACTTCAGAAGAAAAACATCTAGCAGGGCCAAAGCTGCCAATCCACTTCCTCCAGGTGCTCTTAGCTCAGCAAAACGGATGTAAATCTATCACACATCTATTCATATCTGCACACACATGAACTGCAGGGGTCCCCTGTCATCTTCAGAGTCAAAGCCGACAGATTGCTCGTTTCTGGCTGCCTAACTGTTTATCCTCCTTGTCTCACTTCTCCAGGATCAGCTGAAGAACCTCCAGAGAGACTACAAGCATGTTAATGAAGAAGCTCTCCAGCTGCAGAGGTGCGTTCGCTTACACACAATGATAAACAGAATGGGCGACTTGCGAATCCTCGTTTGTCCACTCAGGGGACTCAAGAATCGCTGTTTAATTACGATAACCCAGACTGAACTTGTCCATCTGTGTGTCCTCTGATCCTTCCTCTCTTCTAGAGATCATCAGCAGACAACGGACCTGGACAACAGCATCTATATGAACCTGCCGCCCGATGAGAACAAGGTGTTGATGTGAGTACAGGCTGCATTTATCATTTAGAAGGATTAGAAAATGTGTTAAATTTCCAACAGAACAAGAATAAAAAATATTAATATCCATAATTTGTTTGTTTACCACAATTTCTCAGATCCTATAGTTGCCAAGATGAGCTAAGAACTATTTGCTTTCTTGTTTGTTTGTTTTTTTCCTCAACAACCTCTATTTGAAGGTTACACACACACACATTTATATACATCACAGATTAAAGCACAGATGGTCATACTGTACAAAAAAATTAATAAAATGGAAAACCATTCAACAGTCATGTTTGCGACTTTGCTCTTCGTTCGTCCAGATGTGTGTGTGTTAATGACACACATCACCGACCAGAACAAACGTCTCGCTGTGTCTGGGGGAACGTTCTTGATCCATTTAAGCAGTCAGAAATAATCTGTTTTAAAACAGAAATTAATGGAAAAGAAAATGGGGAGAAAAAAAAATCTCTATGAATACTTTAAACAAATTGAATTATGATGCCAGTTTTAAATTAAAGCCATCCTTTGCTTATAAGGAATGGAGTTGAAACTATTTTAGTCTGACATTGTCACATATAGAGAGATGCAGTGGTGGGACATCAGGGCCAGTAAAGCATCCCATGCTAACCTAAATACAATCAGAATTGCTAATTTACATTTTACTATATTTTTTTCAGTTAATTTTATTCTGAAATGTCTGTTCTCTCCATTTCATAGCTGTTTTTTTTTCTGGTTGCACAGCTTCCGGTTGAAAATATTTATGTAGAGCACTGATCCAGTCATATTTCGACCACCAGGGTCAAAGAAACCTGCTTCAGAATCAACAGAGCAGTCGCCTGTAGCTCAGAATAAATAGCAAACAATCTGTTTCTTTGACCAATCAGATGTTGAGCTGGCGACACCGGGGCCTTCTAGCAGGCATTAGACAACATCAGCATTTTCATGCTGTTTGATTGGACGGTCAGAGAGCGAACTGGTCAAAGCTAGGAAACCGCATCTGTAGCGACCTACACAAGCTAAATGTCGCATTCTCATCCCTAAAGTGAATCAAACTTGTGCCAGAAACACGACGGAGCAGACTGGACGCTCAGCATTCACTTCCATGGTGTTAGAAAAGGACTCACTGGTGAAAGTGAAACGTCATGATGAGCTCGAGGACAGAGGAACTGAGCTCTGAGGGAAGAAAGGAGGACGAGTCTGCGCACAGTTAAACAAAACATTTGATGAGTAAAACGCATTTATTCAAACCTTTTTAGTCGTTTTATTTTGTCCGTGTTGATGCTTTTGCTAAATGTGTATGTGGTTCTGCTGAGGCTGCAGTAAAAGGAAACATGTTGAATTGTGTTATTTGAGTTTCTTGCTTTATTAATTACATCTATTCCCGCTTCACGATACGTCTGTCTGTGATGCACAGACATTTTTTTTTAGACATTTCTGTGTATTCCTGGTGGTTTCTGTAGACGTGGCGTCATAATGACGGTACTAAGAGGTGGATGAACTCAGGCAGAACGCCACTGAAGGCCTCGCTGTAAAATGCACGACCCACAACAATAGTGCTCAAAGAATGTGCCGAGGATGACTGTCAACTACTGGCACACCAAATTTTAGGTCAATAACTTTAAAATGAACATCTTCTCTTACTGATTAGTTATGGTGGCCATCTTAGATGTGCATCCAGTGAATACAGAGAGTTTCATTCAAATCTGTCCATTAATTCATGAGATATTTGCTGATGCTACGAACAAACAAACACAAAGACGTGGGCACAAACGTTGCATTTCACCTTCAGCATTAGAGGATAATGTGCTAACATTAGAATAAAACAAAGGAAATGCAAAAAAAAAAGCATAATGAAGTCATCACTATTACTAATAAAGTAGACAAAAACCACAAAAAAAAAAAACATATTTACTCAAATAAAAATGAAAAAGGCTCAGTCTTGCATGAGGCTGTCTGCTTTACAACATTCTTGTTTTGGTTCTGTGGTTGTTTTGCTACATTTTCATCCCAAAGAAGACCACGTTCAGTTGTAATGTGTTTGTCAAACTCCTACATTTAGTTTTTCCAATTTACATGTAAACTTTATTGTTCCTTTGGTTTTGTTTAGTTGCAACCCTGCAGTTCAGCTTCAGAAACAAATACAGTCACAGGGTTGTACACAGTAATGTTTACTACTCCTTTAGTGTACGTTGTGTACAGTAACGAAGGGTCCTAATGGTCATCGCTGCATTTCACAGTCAGCATTCAAAGTCACTGCTTCAGACTGAACAGGTTGAATTTAGCTCTGTTGGAATCTATGATCACATTCTGAATATCTGTATTAAAATACGATGACGTCATTTCCCAAAACGTTCACATCACCAGTCCGGCTTGTTGTGTCCTCGTCTCTTCGTGCAGAATTCAACGGGCTTGGCGTGACTTTCTGCAACGACAGGAAGTGGAGAAACGGAGCCCCTCCCCACCTTCGCTCTCCTCCTCGGACAAGATGAGCATGTCGATCAGCATGATGACACTGTCAGACGGCAGCACTCCTGTAAGTCAACATCCTCCATTACAAACATGGGGCATGCGGGCAGCGTGACACCGTGAAGCGTGCAGCGGGGCTGTTTGTGGAGGTTGTGTGTTTAAGGACGGGTGTGATGGTGCTCAGACTGTTGGGGAGGAGGATCTCCTTATGGATTGGTTGTTGCTGTATGTTTGAGTAAATAGAAAACTTTCAGGTTGATACCAGAGCTAACCACCATCTGCATTGTTTTTTACTTATAAAACCCACATGCATTCACACACACAATCATTTTGAGCAAAAACAAATAACCCGATCAATGTTGCTTTGACGGCAAACTTTGAAAACATAAAGACGAACTTATTACATTTAAAATTTACAATTTACAAAGCCATCCCATGACATTCAGCCTTTGTGATTTGCTTCATATCCATTTTTGCTGTTGAAGCCGTGGACGCTAAATGTCCCAAAGAAGACTCGTAAACGTATCTTTTGACAAACTTCCTGGGGATGCCAAGTTCTATAACTCTGGATTAATGTTGCTTACATCTTTGATCACTATGTTCATGTAAATTTACAAGTTGTGTTGGGAATGTTTAGACAATATTCAGACATCAGTACACTGATCTATGTTGTAGTAAAATAGTGTTTATATATATCTATATATCTATCTATATATCTATCTATATATATATGTATGTATATATATATATGTGTATATATATATATAT
>NC_056503.1:35273927-35278002 GCF_014905685.2 Nematolebias whitei
GTGTATGTATACATACACACACACACATATATATATATATATATTATATATATATGTGTGTGTGTATATGTATATACATACATATGTGTGTATGTATGTATGTAATACACATATATACACACACATATGTATATATATATATATATACACACATGTATATATGTATATATACACACACACATATATACATATATATATACACGCATATATACACACATATATATATATACACACACACATATATATATATACACATATATATATATATATACACATATATATACACACACACATATATATATATACACACATATATATATATGTTTGTTTACTAATCTTGTCTTAGTCAGATTTTTGTGAATTTCATATCTCCATCACTGTCGTCCGTTAAAAAAATGCTTTTCAATCATTTTTGTTGTCTCTTTCAGATTTGTGTGTCAAAAGTAAAATCGTTCATCATGCCTTTTCATAAATACCCGCCCAAGATTTGGGATGCTCTGAAAATGAAGCAAGGCATCTATGCACGTCTCCCTGCACATTACCTCAAGTCCCTGGACCAGGGAGAGCCTACGCCTGTCCACTGGAGGCCTCTTGGAGTCCAGTATCGAGCCAATCCAAAGACTGGGCTGAAGGAACGGGTGCAGGATGTCCCAATTCCAATTTACTACCCTCCAGAGTCCCAGGATGGTCTGTGGGGTGGAGAGGGCTGGATATCAGGCTACAAATATGGCAAAAATGACAAAGTAAGTCTTTTAGGATATTTTTTTACATCAGTGGTTTTGTCAACTGCTTTTGTATCACAAGAACTGTTTGGCTTCTATTTTACTGATGTTTTTGATCAGTTGAAAGTACCAATTTATATGAAGGCGCTGCACCTCGTCATTATTGAAGCCTAGAGTATAGACTTCACGCTCTGACTATTTACTCAACTTATGCCTGCCTTGTTTGTCGTTCAGATGGCTTCCCGTGTGAAGAAAACCTGGAAACCACAACTGTTTAAGAAAGAACTCTACAGCGAGATCCTCAATCACAAGTTCACCATTTCAGTCACGCCTCGAACTCTGGACCTGATTGATGCAGCCTTTGGCTTCGACTTTTACATCCTAAAAGTAATCAGAAACTGCCCCTATACAACAAACCTGCTTCTCCGTTCAGGCTGTCTGTGTGACTCTAATGTTCAACTTTTTTCAGACTCCAAGTAAAGACCTGAACTCCAAACTGGGGATGGATCTGAAGAGAGCGATGCTGCTGCGCCTGGCTCGCAGAGGCACGGAGCTTTACCCCGATGACCCCGCCAAAAGAGAAATCATCTATAACAGATACAAGGTGGGCCACAAGTCTTTGAGTTTACTAAGGATCATCACAGCTGTACCAGCTTATTAATGATATTTCTCAAGAGAATAAAAGCTCGTTTCTCTTAACACTCTGTTCTTTCTGTGTGAGCAGCAGTTTGAGGTCTCAGAAGACGAGGCAGAATGGCTGGGTCTGACCCTGGAGGAGGCTGTGGAGAAACAGAGGCAGCTGGAAAACAAGGTATGTTCAGACTTTGTGCTACAGCTAGCTTAGATTTGTCATATTCACATCAACACAAGGTCAACAATAAAATAAAATGCTCAGACGAGAAGAACCGTCTTGACTCACCAAAAAAACAACAAGAAATACCAAAGCATGCAACAAAAATACAAAACCAAGGCGTCAAACGTGAAAAATACGTGTACAGCAGCACGATTCTGTTAGCAGTGAGGTTTTTAGCAACATGGTTCTGTTAGCAGCATGATGATAATAATGAACGCAGCAATGGGCGATGACTGCCCTCCAGAACCGGGTCTGGCAGACACAGAACATCCAAGGTTTCCCCGTGGAACCGAACTGTTCCATAGAGTTGGGTCTGTGCAGGAAGATGGAGGATCATGTAGACGGCCGCCTTGACAGGCTTGAGCCTGAAGCTGGGAGGGGGCCGGGAACTGAACCACGATGGCAGGACGACGAGGCAGCGACGCATCAAACTCCAAAAGTGCGTTGTGGTCATACCCGTAGCGTGGGTGTGCAGTGTAGGAGCAAAACAAAAAAAAGTTAAAACAAAAACGGGAGGAACAAAATAAGAGCAAATTAAAGCGGAGCTCCCGTCAGTGCGGCCACACTGCGGCGCACGTGACGTCGCTCGGTACAGTTGTGCCTCTTTCTTTAAGACGTGGCACCTCAGTTTATGAAAGTCTTTAAAAGTTATGTGAACTTCAAAAACGTTTTTGTGTTCATGAAATGATTTTGTTCCAAAAGCGGTTTGAAAAGCCTGTGGTGAGATGATTACTTGGTCTGTAACATCTGGAGAAAACCCGAATCTTCATGCTCTTTTTATTTGAAGTATTTATCAGTTATGCTGATGCTTTCAGAAAGGAGGCAGAAACTTTTGTAAAGGCCTAGAATCGTTTGAAGGAATGCACATCGCCTGAGTTTTACACTAACGCTACCTTATGTTGAGAAATGACCGCTACAACTTTATCATGTCCCGTTGCGTCACATGAACAACCTCGTGCAATATTATGAGATGTCACGCTCCGAGTATGTGCTGTGAATGACTCTCAGTTACCACATCAAATCTTAGCTCAGTATCTGTGTTATAGTCATTTTTATGTGTGCTTAGGTTTGTCATCCTTGCAGCCATCTTGAATTTAACTCCAAAGGTTAATCAGCTGTAGATCTAATGATTATGTTCATGAGGTTTGTTGCCAGTAGACACGCAGTCGCTCACACAGACACGGTTGAAAACATCACTGCTTTTCACAGTGGGCAATAAAAATAATCATAAAAGAAATCAATTAAACTTTCTTCTTTTTTTTTTTTTAAGGTTTCTTTTCTGAAGTTGAGTTTGTTTTATTTTTAACCACGGGATGCTGGTCAAGTTTTATCATTTAATCCTTTTTTAGAAAAGGCCACATTTACAGAAAGTTAAACATTCAGTAAAATAAATACTTTATTGGTAATGTTTTACATGACAGCAGAATCATACATTTTTTCGTTCTGAGGCCTGCAGTTTGTTAAAATGTCTTTTTTTGTTCTGTCTCTTGTGTGTCAGGAGCCCGAGCCTCAGTTTAAGACCTGTGTGGAGAAACTTGTGCAGGAGCTCGAGATGAAGACACTTTTAGAGCCGCATGTGAAGGGCAAGGAGTAACTCCCCTGAAACTGTCTGAACAGGACGGACTGAAGCGTAAAGTGCGTCGCAGAGTCAGGGGGACTGAGTTACGATGCTTCATCGGTGAAGGCAAACTGGGCGAGGAGTTCTGCCATTTCTTTTTTCATTTCAAACCTAGAGTCGAGTCAAAGGGAGTTATTTTTATTTATTTGTCATGATTTATTTTGAGGAACATTTTTAAAATATTGCATAAGAAATTTCAGAAATCAAATGATATAAATAACCCCTGTCCATCGGTTAAATAAAAATAAAACAAAATTTATTTCTATTCATCTTTGTTTTTCTCCTCTTTATGATCAAACCTAAAACGAATCAGTCGTTCGGATTAGTTTAGAAGCTTAAAAACGTTCAGAACCAGTGAAACCATTAGGCAAAACATCTGCCTGCTTTATATTTATGCTTTTTGTTACTTTTTTTACTTCAATTTATTCAACTTTTATTTAGACTGGTAAATCCCATTGAGCCTCGAGTTATTCGATTTATTCTCAATTTATTCAGTAAACACAAACAAATCAGAGACATCAGGGATGTCTGAGAAACAGAACCTTGATGTGTGTATTTCCAAAACTTTGTTAAAACTTGTCTTATTGAAAAAAACAATGATTCTGATGTGAGATTTTACACCAAAATAAACCCAGTTTGGGCCTCAAAACTGTTTTATTTTTGATTAGCTAGTCTAGGATAATGGTCATCCATTAATAAAATATCAATGATGCAACAAACAAGTCATAGATTACATAAGACAACATAAAGTAAATAAATAGTGACGCAGTACATCAGAATTCATGATCTTTCAGTAAAAGTTACTCTGCAGAGCTCAGGAACAACGATTGCAGTAAAGTTGTTGATTTAACTGAACTGTTAATAAAATATAAAGTATTAAAC
>NC_056503.1:35278102-35283996 GCF_014905685.2 Nematolebias whitei
GTTTGTACAATTAAATATGTTTAAATCAACCAAACTATTTAATAGCTTAAAATTAAGTGCATTAAAACGTGAGCACTAATCGTGCAGGTTTTAAAAGGCCTTCATTTCAAATTCTTAAAATCACTCTACCTTCAAGAATCTACATTTAAATTAAAACTTTAGTACAAAATGTAGAAGTTACTGGTACTCCACTTTTCTTTCCATAGACTACACAGTTTCACCTCATTAGTCACGTCTAGATTGCGGAGTAATGTGGAGTAAATGAGACTGCAGTCCTCATCCTAGACTGCTTTGTTTATAGAGTTTGTTTACGGCTCGTGGTGGTCTAGACTGGTGAAAAATATAGATGCAGTGTTATCTGGGGCTCCTGATGTGCTTTGTTTTGCTTGCCTCGGTTTCTTAGCGTACTTTCGGGAAAGCCTCTTGCTCTGTGCTCATGAGGCCAGCTCCTGTTTCCTCTTTGGAAGGCGGGCCATGTTTGCTGGTCTGGCCCAAAATACTTGTTACCAGGCAACGACTGGGCCTGTCCCACTCCAGCGGGTTTTGTTTACACCCTTTCTGGCTCCACGTCCCAACAACATTGCATAACTCTCACAGGCTTTCCTCGCCACACTTGAAGAAATTTGATCCGTCTCCTCTCTGCAGCCAACTGAAATCCTTCAGACTTTCGTGCCACGGTTTCATTCCCAGCCGCTGAACGGTTTTTCTTGCAGCCTTTGCTTTTTTTCAGTCAGTCAGCACAAAGTGAAACTGAGAGCGGTTTACGAAAAAGCTGCACTTTTATTGTTTTTCGGGTCTTTCTTCAGATTAAACTTCTTGAAGTTTTTTTGTAATGTGATCTGTTTGGTGGGGCTTCAAGTCTTCTTTTGTAAACATGCAACAATACATCCATTCTTGTCTAAATCCACTCGTTTTTTGTTTTTTTTTGGCACGGTCAAAGGCCGTTTCCTACATGCCTGTGTAAACATGGTTTGTGTATACTGTATTAGCTGAAATACTTTAGGTGAACTTTATTGAGATCTCAGTTTAAACCACGAACTCGCGCTTGGGTCATCTGTTACTTCTGTCAAGCCTCAAACATACTTCGCCTGGTCTTAGAACAGAAATGTAATTATCTTTTTGAATTTTCAACCAATTTTAAAGTCAAAGACGGGAGCTAGCTCAGTTTTTTTTCAGTCGGGCAATTGGAAAAGGTTTGCAAAGAACTTTTAGAAAATTATGTATGCCTTGTTGGGTTGGACCAACTAACTTGTTGTATCTTGTATGGTTGTGTGGGGTGGTTGGTGCCCACCCCATCAGTAAGTGTGTGGAAGGCAGGGCACTCCCTGGTCTGGTCACCGGTTGGGGTGTATCAAGATCTTGTTTGAAATCTTGCGAGCTACAAACTTCACACGGTTTCTCATCAGGCTGAAAACTGTCTTGCAAACCAAAAATATTAAGAAACAACAAAAAATACTGATTTTTAGTGAAATCATTAGTGAATATATCAAAGTTCATGCTCAATAATCCAAGTAGAAAAATCTTTCATCCAAAAGACTTCATCAGTCAGCAGGTGCTATTTACTTGAGTTTGTTGGATTTTTTTTACCTGGATAATTGAGCATGAACTTTGATGTTTTGAACCACTTTGGCCATGACTGTCTAAAACAAGTCAGCGGGGGAGAGGGCGGACCCCAGATCTGAGCACCATCAAACTGGTTGACCCACTATGTGAAGGTGTTATTTACAAGACTGAGTTTGTTGTGACTCCTAGGACTGACAAAGTATTTTGGATGAAAGTCGAAATGTTTTAACAAAACAAAACCATCCAGAGGACCTGACTTAACTGGATATTACTGAAAATGTTTCTTTCACTTAAAACTAGGTGGCATCAGCTTAAACAACCATATCAGGCTAGGACCACAGAGTCTTGTTGGTCAAGTTTGAACCTCTTGTTATGCTGTTTGAATTGAGAGGAAAAGAGTCAAACTTTAAGTGACAGGTGTTCTGCAAACAAGTTGTTTATTTATGTGCATTTTCCTGTGATGGAAACAATTTTAAAAAAGCAAGCACACAACCATCACAGACACCTTGAGATGCAGGAAGAGAGCCACCTGCATCATGAAGGACCCCACTCACCCAGCACACACACTTTTTGCCCCGCTCCCCTCAGACAGAAGTTTAAGGAGCATTCAGTGTAGAACAACTAGACTGAGGAACAGCTTCTACCCTGAGGCTGTTAGACTCATAAATCTCTAACCAGGATTATCACTGTGAAAAATTACATCATGTTGCTGATCTGTTTCATGTTTCTGTGTTCATTCGTACTCATCTGCTCACACAGACTCATGTTGGTTCTGCTGTTCGGCGTATTGTTTTTGTACTACTAGTGCTTTAGTTAACATTTTTCTAAGTTTGTAACTTAGATCTGTTTTTCTTTTACATTTTATACTTTTGTTGGATGTAACTGGGACCCTGTGTACACAATTTTGTTCCACATGTGGTACATATGACAAACAAAGAAACTCTGACTCTGAACTCTGTTAAAGGAGTTTCGCTTTAATGTCCTCTTTACTCAGTCCTGTTTTTACAGCTCAAACTCTTTAACAGCTGCAGAGCATCTGCCTGAATGTATTTAATTCAATCTTTTTGAGTTTTTTTTTTTCAGTAACTTTAGGGTAAAATATCTGTCGCTGTTTGAATTTTCATCTATTTTTTTATTTTTCTTTATCTATTTATCCCATCCATCCATCCATTTTCTTTACCCGCTTATTCCATTTTGGGTCACGGGGGTCGCTGGTGCCCATGTCCAGCAATCACTGTGCGAGGGGCGGGGTACACCCTGGACGGGTCGCAAGTCCATCACAGGGCCACATAGAGACAAACGAGACAAACAACCATTCACTCTCTCACTCACACCTAGGGACAATTTAGAGTTACCAATCAGCCTAACATGCATGTTTTTGGACTGTGGGAGGAAACCAGAGTACCTGGAGAAAACCCACGCATGCACGGAGAGAACATGCAAACTCCACCCAGAAAGGCCCCTGGACCGGGGTTTGAACCAGGGACCTGCTCGCTGAGAGGCAGCAGCTCTACCAGTTGCGCCACCGTGCTGCCCTTTATCTATTTATTTTACTGTTTATTGCCCTTGGTAAAATTATGTCATTAGAAATCAGATACTAAAAGATGATTTAAAAAAAGAAGTAGATTTCTTGTTTTGACTGTTGCAAATATATTTTTCGAAAAGTTTATTTTGTATTTGTGTATAAATATTTTTACATAAAAAATTTAAGAATCATGTCCATTTTTTTATTTAAGATGATATTGTATTGAAATAAAGGTTGGCCCTCAATCAGTTTTTACATTCGGCAGCAGTAAATGTAAAGAGGTTGTTAAATAATTTGTAATATTTCAGTATGTTTTACTCTATTCTTCAGCCCACATCTTCATTTAGTCCTGTTTATGTTACTGTACCTGTGTTTATATGGTGTAATCCCTGCGACCGGCTCAACTTCAGTAACATCGTTGTGTGTTTACATAAAACCCACTCAGAGCAGCGAGCACACATGCACACAAATACTTCAGGGTGATAAATTGAGAAGGTAAAATGCATAGCTTTGGCTGCAGGTTTTCCTCACACGTGAATTCTGTTGCGTCAGGCTCTAACCTGCAAATTAATATCAGGTCTTTCAGCTTCTGTCAGTCTGAAAACTAACTAGAAAGGTTTTGTTGAAACGCTGAGGATTAATTAAAAAAAAAATGTCAGGCACATTTGTGCAAGAGGAAAAACAAAAGTTGTTTGTCTTGATGCTAAATGATTGTAAAAATCTTATTTTACTGTGGCAACAATATGTAAAAAAATAAGGCTTTTACTTTTTATGGACACTGGAAATATCCATGAATATCAACCCAGTTGGAGTTTTATTTATTGCTGTAATTGTGGGCATAAACGTCAGCACTGAGGTGCAGAAACAAGAGTGGCTGGTTCTATTGTATCACACACTGCATGGGAGTCAGATGCCTAAAGTTAAATGCAGTCAGTGGGTTTCAGCGTTCCTCGGCTCTCTGTGACTCAGATACAAGCAGCGTCAATCCTAGCCTACCTTCAGCGGGCTCGTTGCCAGTCGGTGAGGCAGAGCTCCAGAAACGAGAGCAGGAGGGCGACAGAGAACAAGCATGAGATCAGAGGTGAAAAGTAACTCTGGAAATGCGTCTTATGGCTTTGACGTTTTAGTTTTAGTGTTTGATCTGTAATCTTTTTGTGTTTTGTTGTCAATGCTTTATTTTTTCCTTTTTTCACACAGCAGTCTTCTTAAGTAAAATACAAGAACATTACAGAACCCTTTATCAGACCAAAATACCAAAAATGTCACCAAAAACACTAAAAATACAGCATTTTACTATTTTAAAAATACATTTTACAGCATTTAAGTACAGTGTTTTCAGGTACCTTTTTCTTGTTGTAGTCACAAGATTTATTTTAAGTTAAAATAATCACTTACTGTATTTTTCGGACTATAAGGCGCTTTAAGCGAAACAAGTTCATTTTGACCGATTTTTGAGCACTGTGTACCACATAAAATTGAGGTCAGTAAGCACAACCAGAATTAATACATAAAGCACACTGGATTAAAAGGCTCACTGTTGATTTTTGAAGAAATTAGAGGATTTTAAGTGCATTTTATAGTCCGAAAAACATGGTAATGGTCTGATCACCAAAGGTCATGCTCAATAATCCAGGTATTAAATCCAACAATGTTCAGTCAGGCCATCTGGATGGTTTCTTTTTATTAGCTGAGACATTTCATCCTTCATCCAAAGGACTTCTTCAATCTGAGGAGACACCAACAAACACAACTGATTCCCACAAACAGCATACTCCATATGGGGAAAAAAATCATTTTGCTGGTGTGATAAAACCAGTTAATGGTGTGATAGGTGCAAGTTTTAATGTTGATTAAGAATGTGAAATAATGACTCTGGTATATAAGGTAATTAAATTGATATTCTTACATTATATAAGAAGCTATATAACAGGTGGTGTTTTGGACTCAGTTTGTTTGGTGGCTCCTCAGATTGAAGAAGTCCTTTGGATGAAGGACGAAAAGTCTCAGCAACAAAAGAACTGTCCAGATGACCTGACTGAACCTTGTTGGGTTTTTACCTAGATTATTACATGAACTTTGATGAGTTATAACAGGATTTAAATAAACATATTATAATCTAGATTTTTTTAAAGCCCCTCCAAAGACATCCATCCAAAACTTTAAAAGATCAAAGATTCTGGAAATACTCCGAATAAGAGACCCTTGGGGTGGTAAACAGATAAACTAAGAAAAAGGGAAGAAAAGTCAGACAAGACAGTTTAAAAAAAGAAAAACTGCTGAAAGGGCAGAAAGTAAAACTAGACACAACATGCAAGGACAGAGACTACCAAAATAAAACAAGACCTACTACTGCAATTTGTGAAAATTACCCTAAAAAAATCTCCAAACACAAAATCTCCCCCAGACCAGTTTCAGTGGTTCCTGATCTCTGTAGTCTGGGAACGTTGGTAAGCTCTGCTGTCATGGCGATGAGCTTAGTCATTCTACTTTGACTCATGTCAAAGCTTAAATATCTTTTCTTCTTCTTCTTCTACTACATCAACTCCAAGAGGAGAACGTTCACAACCATGCGTCATTCTAACGAGACAAAAAGTGTTTTTTCTCTCCACTTAGCAGTGGTCATAATTTTATGGCTAATGGTCCTGTTCTCTATTTGCATTGCTTGTCACCTTCATTATGCACCTTAGTCATTTCCCTTTCTTTGCTTGTTTCTTTCCGGAAATCTTTGTTTAAAAAATCTCCCCCTCCTGCTCACAGGACCCCCCCCCCCCCACACACACACACACACCCTGCTTTTTCACTCCTT
>NC_056503.1:35284006-35285268 GCF_014905685.2 Nematolebias whitei
TTTGTGCACCTCTCTGCATTTTTTCCTCACCCCTACACACCCTCTCCACCTAATTCTCTGCTCTGCGACTTCCAGGGGTTCCTGTCCAATCAAATTCTGTAGCTTCTTCCTCCTGTCTTCACCGGTCCGTGTTGCTCAGACCGACACAGCTGAACCACGACAGTGCTGCTTCTGTTCTCGTACTTTCATGGATAAAACACAAAATTCCTCACAAGCAGTAGATTTTTTTCTTTCATTCCCATAAACGGGGTGATCAGATCTCACGTCTGTGAATAATGGCGTCATAGCTTGAACATTTTTGTCAACCAGCCGACAGTTTTTATGTAAACCGTGTGCTGATGATGATGTTGCTTCAAACCACATCTGCGTAAGATAAGTATACAAACTGTCTTAGCAGAACACATGGCGGTGACACGGAATTTGAGCTATGAATAGAGTTTTTGCTCCGGGGCATTCGAGAAACGCAGGCGTAAACGACTGACGAAAGCACTTATGTTTTCCTATTTTTTTGCATTTATTACCTACGTTTAGATGTTTACTCTCCAGCCCGTGCGTTGGTCACAATCCTTGTGGTTTGTGGTAATTTTTATTTCATGTCAGTTTGCTTTATTCAACAAAGTGAACTCATTAAAGAAAAATCCAAAGTGAAATCCAGACATGAATTAAAAATTCTTCTTCTCACTTACAAAATTCTGAATAACCAGGTCTCCATTAAATGCTGGTTTACTCATGGTTCCTAAAGTATTGTCAGGAGTAGAACTGGGGAGATGGGCCTTCAGTTGTCGGGTTCCTCTGGTACAGAATCGACTTCCAGCATCTGGTCAAAAGGCAGACACTTTTCACTTTTAAAATTACAGTAGTCCCTCGCTATTTCACGGTTCGTTTTTCGCGGACTCGCCCTATCACGGTTTTTCAAAGTAAGATTGGATATGACACACAATTGGCTTATTGATGGATGAGCCGCACGATCGTCATGGATTTTTTTTCATTTAAAATAAATTATTTTAAATGATTTAGAACCTGCTGCACCTGTATGCAGCCCACAGCTGTGACACTTTCTGCTGCAGCTGATCAGCCGATCTCCATGCAGAGCGGAGAAGTGGGCCTAGCCGAGAGTGCAGTCGGAGGCAGAGAGCTGAAATCATAACACTCTGTGCTCTTTTAGAGCATTGAAAGTTTAGAAACATTGTTTAGAATATTGCAAGTGTGTGGGGAGGGTTTAAAACACCTTTATTTATATATACATACACATATATATACAT
>NC_056503.1:35285368-35290970 GCF_014905685.2 Nematolebias whitei
ATATATATATATATATATATATATACTTTATTTTTTTACATTTACTTCTGTAATTAACCTAATTGGCCAAGTTGCAAAGGCTTACCCCCCAGTAACTGTGAGCAATTTTTATTATTTCTCATCAGCAAAATGAATGTTGTCAGGCTGCACATTTGTCAAGTTAATGAAAGTCGCTCTCCACATTATGATTTTTCAGCTCCGCTGCACAAGGTAGAGGCTGTTTCTCTGTGACAATTAAAGGGCACCAACACTGAATCAAAGCCTTTATTATGTCCTTCAGACATTCTGTCTGTTTGGAAAATTAATGGCACTGTTAGTCCTGCAGTAATAACCACTGTTAGCAGCTCTCTTTCAGATGTTAATTTATCCTTTGTTTTGTAGACTTTCAGCAGATTCCATTTAAATGTGATGTTTACTGTTCAAACACTTTCCCCCAATTTTCGATTGACTATTTTTTATGTTGGAATGGGTCCTCTTTCCAGCATTTTCACAATGATTCCATTCCATTTAGAGTTCACACAAGAGTGTGTGTTCCCCTTTGTGACAAATCTTTCTGGGGATCGAGATGGTGTAGAGGTAGGGCAGCCAACCTGGGACCAGAAAGTCGAAGGATCAACTCCCCAGTCATGCCCACATGTCATTGTGTGAACAAAGCATCCAATCCCGCTCCCCGGGTGCCCACGTAGCTGCCCACCACCTCACCTGGGTGCATGAGTTAAATGCAGAGAACTAATTTTGTCATTGTATGGGAACATACAATGATGACAACACATAGCACTTTACTTTTAGTGACTAAAATAAAATATGCATATTTGTTTTGATAGTAGCTGGAAGGCTGTTGGTTGAGAAATTTTCATCTAAAGTTGTTTTCTTAGTTTTTAATTGACAGACGTAAATACGTTTTCAAGAGTGTCAGAGTACAATTAAACTTTTCGCATGTAAATACATTTTAAAGGCTTTTAATCTACTGCAGATAGTATTGCTAAACAATATAGACTGGTTGATTTTTTTAGTAGATTTTTTAAAATTTAAATAACTGTAATATAAATAACAGTGTTCCAAAGAAGATTGAGGCTGCATGCATTTGTTTAAAACAGATAGTAAACGTGTAATTTCTAGAATTAAGTAAAAGTACAAATGAAATGCCACATAAACGGAATAATAACAATACCTAAAGAATCTTAACTTGAATTTCATTCAAATCTTTTTTTCTTCTTCTCTCAAGCTCTCCTTACAGTACTCCTCTCTATTGGTTTCTTTAAAAATATATTTTAAAATAGCAAAACTTTAATACTTTTGAAGCTTCATTTTTCCAATCACCTGAACATTGATACTTAATTTGGCAATACCAAAATTGTTTAGCACATACATTATTGGGGGGCCGGCGAATTAAGGAATGTTGCTTGTTAGATTGGCAAAAAACCTATATTTCAAATTTGATTTTATCAATAGGCCTACTGTTTTTCCTTTACATGATGGAAAAACTTTTTTTGTTTTGTTAATAATATAATAATAACTCCATTAGCTTTTCACGTTGTAAATCATCCATAGTATATTACCAAGGACTTAAAAAAAATTCCAATCTTTATTTATACAAAATATCTATCAGAAACATTTATTAAAACCAACACGACGAACAAATGATCACGGGGCTACGTAATATTTCAGCTTCCGCTAATTTGTACGTCATCATTGTGCGACGCTTCGAAGAAAAAAAACGGCTATCGGCAACCGTTTTGATTAGTAACGTGTTGGCTATTTACAAGCTGAGAAGGCTCAAATTCGAGTTGTACATTTCTTTATCAAGAAGTCGCCAGTGAACAGCTGTGTTTTTTTTGTGGACACCTATTTTAAAAGTCGAATTTCGGCTCACATTCTTCTAGTCTCCCCGGTGTTGTAAAGTGCTTTAGCCAAAATCTGTAACCGCCGGTTTGCGTTGACCGTTTGGATTCGGTGCTAGTTGTGACGGCGGAATGAGCTATGGGTACGGAGGTGGAGGTGGAGGAAGAGGCAGAAGAGGAGGTCGCGGACATAGGGATGGCAGCAGAGAGAGAATGGACAGAGATGCTGGAGTAGGTGGAGGTTCGAGAGGACACAGTAGCTCCAGCTTCGACCAGGACCGAGGAGGAGGAGGAGGTCAGAAAGACCGACCTCCTCCACATCTGAGGGGCAGGGAGATCGGTCTGTGGTACGCCCGGTACGGAGCCGTGAGGAGGAAACAAGCTGACCGGAGATCGGTATGAGAAAGGTTTTGTTGGCTTCTGGTATTTCTGTATAACTGCAACCGGTCATTTTGCAACGCATAGATTTGAAAGATGCTAACGTCGCAATTATTTTAATTTCTGACTTCTTAGGGAAATATAGTGCTATGCTCTTTAATATTTTGTTGGAATGTACTATGTGATAAATGTTTTGCACACTTGTAAGTACAAGGTTTTAAAAATGGCATGGTAAGTCAGAAGATATAATACACACAATAGATTTAATTTAAACTCATCAATCATAAGATTATGACAGAGCAAACGGCTCTGAACAGCCAAATTTATCCACATTGTATTGAAACGTAACAAGCAGTGTTTTCAGCAGTCATTATATTTTATGTGATCATGAAAGTGGTCAGTACAGATCAGTGATCATTACCGGATTAATGTATACAGTGTTTTAAAGACAGTATTGTCTATGTAGATTCATCTAAGCTGAACTGCAAGGTTTAGCAACTATAAAGTAATCTTTAAGATTTGTCTTATTTGTGTGTATGTACAGCGAGCTGTGGTCCACATGGATGAGGCCAGGGAGGAGCACATTACCAAGCTGCTTAACTCTGTCCAAAATGACCAGTCTGGCCCAAGGCGAGACAGAAGGAATGCATCTGACAACTGGCAGACAGCTGCCAATCACAGTGGACACTGGTGAGGAAAATGTGCATTAGTAGAGTCCACTTTAGTGTGTAAAGCTTACAATAAAGAAAACAGAATTCTACATGGAAAGAAAGTTCTTTGTTCTGACTGCTGCTAGTGGGACTCATTATTTGTGACCCTCAGTTACTTTGATGGGGATTTGCCTGAAGAAGAGAAACACAAGGCTGAGGTTGAATCTGAGGAAGAGGAAGAAGACGTTACTACCCCAGGCCAGAAGAAAACCAGTCACAGATCGCAACGGTAATTATGTGTGAGGTTGATAAAAGATGACTCTTGAAGAATATAGTTCAGTAGTTGTCAGCATGTTGTGACTGTGTGCACAGCAAAACTTGAGTATTACTGTAATCTGATCAAGATCTTTCTTCAAATCCAACACACAATGTGTCATTCCTCAGGCTTTACAGTACCTATAAAAATTATTCACCCTCTTGGATGCTTTATTCTTTTGTTGCGGTCAAAAATCAACCATGGTCATAAAATTACATAATTTTAAATAAGTGATTGCATAAATTTATATGAGTATACCCCTCACACACACACACACACACACACACACACCAAAAGTGACTAATTAAACTCAGACAAAAGATTGTTGAAATGTACATCTTGGGAGATAGATACAAAAGGATTTTGAAGGTCCTAAACATCCTCAGGATTTCTGTTCTATCCCTCATAGAGAAACGGAAGGAATATGGGACATGCGTAAATCTACCAAGTCAACAAGTTAAATATATTTATAAAAGCACATTTAAACCAGCAACTATTACCAAACGGTTTAGCAATAAGATCAAGGCATTAATTAAAGTATAATAATGATAACAAGATGTAATTAAAAGCATCAAAATAAAAACATAAAAACACAAAACAATGAGATACTAAATCAAATGACTCTGTGTTAAACGTCAGTGAAAACAGGTGTGTTTTCAGGACAGATTTAAAAGCAGGGAGTGAAGTGTCCTGTCTAATGTTGGAGGGCAGATTGTTCCATAGTTTAGAGCCAATGCCTGAAAAAGTCTGGTCTCTGAGCTTCAGCCTGGTTTTTGGTTCAACCAAAAGCAGCTGGTCAGATGATCTCAGTGCCCGAGAAGGAACATATGGTTGAAGTACTTATTGGTTACCAAGTGCAGGCCGTCCTCAAAAACTGAATGACAGTGCAAGCAGGAGAATAGTGGGAGGCTACTAAAACACGCAGGAGCGCTATGGAGTTATAAACGCCAGTAGGTGAGATGGGAGAGACTGTACATACAGCCACTGTTGCCCAGGTTCTTCACCAGTCTAAGTTTGAGGCGAGAGTGGCAAAGAGAAAGCAGAAAGTTGAAGAAAACGTGTATTAAATCTCAACTACGGTTTGTCTAGATTGTTAAGAGACTAGTCTCTAAACAATCTAGACTAATGTATTCTGTAAACAAACAGTCTAGTTGTAAAGAAGACCAGTTTATATTGACAATGATTAATTCATGACAGCAATACAAGCATAACACATTCAAGGGGGAATACTGTTTACAGGCACTGTGGTGTATAAATAAAAATATGATGCTATTTATGTAAGCACTATAATTAGAATGTAATTCTATTTATAATATGAGAATAGTTGGGATGTTGCTGTGAATGTAAACTGTAGTCACTTGTCAGGGTCTTGACATATTGTTTGTTTGTTTAGTGGCGTATCTAAAGCAGCGGTTAAAGACGAGCCTCCAGACAACTGGGATGAAGAAGATCAAGAGGAAAAGAAAGAGGAGAAACCCCTGAGGAAAGACAAGGACCTGGAGTTCTTGTTTCAGGAAGTAGTCAGAGACCGTTCAATGGATGAGGACTTAAAACGAGATCTGCACAGCAAGGCTTCTGATCCAAAATACAAAGAAATGCTGGTAAGTGTTTTTATATGATTTCTTATTTAGTTCTAAAAGTGAAAGCTTCTTGCAGTTATCAGGTCTTCAGTCTTCTAAAGTAAGGCGTTTTGTTGATCATAACGGTTCATGTGACACATTAACAGATGTTCTAGTTATCCAGTGTCATTTGCTAATGTTTTTTAAACATATTGCAACAAAAGAATAACAATGAAAATTTAATGTGGAGCTTCTATGTCTTGATTGTTCAGAGAAGTTCGCTAAGTTAAAATAATTTAATGATTCTGGGTTTTACAGCGTAACAAATGTTTATGAATAAATCTAAATTGACAAATCCAAAACACAGACCCGTACATCACATCTTCTTCTAAACAAAGTGGAATTCTTGGGTTTTCTTTTTGTAATGGTAAATGGACTGCACTTATATAGCACTTTTCTGTCTTATCAAGATACTCAAAGCGCTTTACACTACAATCTGTGCCCTCATTCACCCATTCATACAGCACTCTACTAGATCTGTACAAAGACTAATCAGTGCTTTATCACATTCATACACCAAGGGACACACATCAGAGGCAATGAGGGGTTCAGTGTCTTGCCCAGGGACACTTCAGCACGTGACTGCTGGTGGAATCGAACCCCCAACTCTTGCATTGGAGGACGACTGCTCTAATCACTCATCCACAGCTGCCACATTTGTTTTGATTAATAAAATAGATGGGTTTTTGTACTGAAAAGTAACAATAAAATAAATAAAAAATAGGCTATATAATAATCATGTATTATTTTACCAACATTTATATTATTGTTTTTTTTATATATATATATATATATATA
>NC_056503.1:35291070-35294465 GCF_014905685.2 Nematolebias whitei
AGGCTTAGGCAGATGGGGGGGCAGCGGGGGCCGCTGACCGTGACAGGCAGCTGCATTTCTAACATCCTTCTACCAATATACCCACTGTCGCTCCTCTGCTGTACCTCTGATGATCTCATTCCTAATCTTATCCCTCCTTGTCACTCCTAAGGAGAACCTCAACATCTTCATTTCTGCCACTTCCAGTTCTTTCTCCTGTCTTTTTGTTCATGCCACTGTCTCCAGAACATACAATATAGCTGGTCTCGCCACTGTCTTGTAAACTTTTTCTTTGTCCTTTGCTGCTACCCTTTAGTCACAAATCACTCCTGACACTTTTCTCCATCCATTCCATGATGTCTGGACTCTTCTTCACCTCTTGACCACATGTCTTGTTTTTCTGTAAAGTTGACCCTAAGTACATGATCCATGTCTTTTGTTATTAGTAGTAGTAGTAGTAGTATTTCTGTGATTCTGGTATCTTGTACTTGTGCTTCAGCTTCACCAGTGTTTTTCCCCTCATGTAGTTCAGCTCCTGCCCCTCCTACTACTGTATCACCTGATCCTCATTGTTCCTCCCCGTATGTTGTAATTTCTCAATCGCTAGTTTTCTTTTAAAGCTTGTGTCGTTTTTTTGTTGTCTTTCAAGTCATTCACGTTTGTTTTTCCCTTTGAGTCTTCCAGTGACTATTCCTGTGAGTATTTTTCAGCCCCGTCAGACTTTTATTTCGATTTTGTTAAGAAATTAGTAATTAAATTTACCCTCGAGTTTCTGTTGAGTTTTGCAGTTTTTGGAGGGTTCTGCATATGGGTTCAGATTTTCACCCAAACATGATCCTGCACCTTTGTGACCTCTGCTCCTTGTAGTCACTGTTCCACCTCTCATTCACACACACACATACAAGCGGCTGTGGTTGAGTGGTAAGAGAAATGTGTGTTTGTTTGCCCTGCGTTATAGTCCGCTTCCTGCTTGCGGAGCGGCGCCCGGTCTGCTAACATTCACACTGTACTGGAACCGTGCTTGAGTTTTCTTCTACCGGACCGAGACCTAGGTTTTAGACCGGGACAGAGTTCGCCTTTTTGTTCTATGACAGAGTTCGATGGCGTGTTCACACCTCCCCAAACAAACCGGACTTCCTAGGCAAATGGGCTAGAGTTCGGGACAACAGGGCTGGTGTGAATGCACCCTTAGTGTCATCTGCAAATATCATAGTCCACAGGGATTCCTGCCTGCCTGACCTCATCTGTCAATAGGTCCATCACAAGAGCAACAAAAAGGGGCTCAGAGCCGATCCTTGATGCACACCTCCACCTTGAAGCTATCTGTCACTCCTACAGCACATCTCACCACTGTCCTCCTGTCCCCATAC
The DNA here is from genome assembly GCF_014905685.2 of Nematolebias whitei. NCBI lineage: Eukaryota > Metazoa > Chordata > Actinopteri > Cyprinodontiformes > Rivulidae > Nematolebias > Nematolebias whitei. The sequence goes on from NC_056503.1 coordinate 35,292,420, forward strand.
ATGTCCTGTACCAGTCTAACATACTTCTTTGACCACACCTCTTCCCTCAGCACTAGACACAGGTGCTTTTACTTTGGGTCCTACTGAGCTCATACTGCCACAGATTTCCATTGTAGTCAATCAAGTGGGTGCTTTTTATGTTTCTGGCAGATGAACTGCAGATAATTACAGCTTATACACTTTAAGGTTATTTTCTAATCTGCCCAATTGCTGCACACTGTTTTATCCAGATGTGCATTTCATTTGGTTGAACAGCCCAAAAATTTGTCATTACAAAACAACAGACTCTAAAACAACAGTTTTTTTTTTTATGTTTACACTGACTTTCATTCATTTATATATTGTATTCGGTATGTCAACATTATGTGAACCACTTTTCAGTGTTGTGGCTTCACCGCAGCTGAAGTAAAGACGAGGATGAAAAGCTTGAATAAGATAGTCGTTGAGAAAGCACACGCTCTGATGCATCTTGATTTCTCTGCAGTTTCCCTTCAGAGTTATTTCTCCTGCAGTTCCTGATTCATAATTGTATTTTGGGAAATAGCTGTAACAGTGGAGACCCATTAGCAATCTACTGGTGATAATTAGAAGTAATTGCTTTTCTTTGGGATTTACTGAAGGCAAGACACAAATCCCAAGGTTCACGCCATTGTTTCTTCCCATGCAAATAAACAACACACGCATCTCTTAACTTGCAGCTTCAGTTTGAATGATCTGTTGAAAGAAGAAGGAAAATAAAAAAAATAAAAAAATGATGCTCTTATAAAGATAAGCACGACAGAAGTTTTTTTTTTTTTTCTTGTGGAAGCAAAAGAAGTAGAAGAAGCAGGAATCCAGTTTTCCAAACGTGACAATACAGATAAAGTTGTTTCAACCATTTGACTCGAGTGTCCAAATGTCACCCAAAGCATGACACACTAACACACGACTGAAGCCAGCTGAAAAGTATTGCACAACCCGAAACAAACTTTCTCCAGTTTTGCAGGTAAAAATACATTTGTATTGAAGATAATCAAGGAAATAGTTCCATGTAACAGACAAGCAAACAACACTGCAGCCCTCTGCAATTAAAATCCTAGTCATCCTGCACCAGAGGCTATGTGAAGCCCAATTTCCTCGAGCGTTCTCATGGCATGGTTTCCCTCTCTTTATGTTTTTCCCTTTCTTTGACTTTTTCTTGTAGTGACTCAGCCTACTGATGCTGATCACGGTTGTTATGAGTGACATATCCAATCTGAACTCGAACTGGCTGCTGCTGAAACAGTTACCACAGTTTTTTAATGGGACAGACTAATAAAAATTATTATTCTTATTCAAAATAAAGAAAATGCTCTTGTCATGTTCACTTTGAGCTTCCTGACTCGAGCATGTCACATGACTGTCCCTGCAAAAACACTTAAATATGCATCCACCTCACACACACCACAGTCCTGTCACTCAGTCATAACAGACAGAGAAGCCCTCTAAAAAGATCTCTCTCCCTCCCTCTCTCTTTCTGTCTCTTTCTATCTCTCATTTGTCAGTTTTTCCTCCCACACTTCAGACAGCCACAGATCTGCTGTTCATGAGCAGCAGAATACAGCTGAACAACAGTGCTGTCCAAAACGTCCCGTCTGCTGCTGAGAAATCTGGCAACAACCCAGTCGTGATCATCTGCTCATAGTGTCTTCCTCTCATGCAAGATTGACTCTCTTTTGGTCGTTTACTACATCCTTGAACATTTAAAAGTTCTATTTTATTTTTCATTTGCAGAGTAACGTTGTATTTTGTGTATTTTTTTCTGATCAAAGTCACTTGATCTTATTACAGCTAGACAAGAAACAACACTAGCTTGTCAGTTCTTTCTAACACTGTGACTCATTCAAACAGCACTTCAGTGAAAATTGTCTCTGTCCTGTTAATGGGATTTTCTATTCATACCCTGTGGGACATATTGACGCCAAGGCTGTATATGAAGTAAATATCACATAAATCAAAATTTTAAACCCTGAAAACATTAAAAAATACATAATTTAAGAAATGATTATGTTGATACTTTTGGGGGAG
>NC_056503.1:35294565-35303507 GCF_014905685.2 Nematolebias whitei
CTTATCTAAAAATGATGCAGAAAAACTGGTTCATGCATTTGTCACATCTAGACTGGACTATTGCAATGCTTTATCTGTAACATCACACGCAACTTGGGTGGGAGGAGAGAGGAAAAACAGGACGGGGGGCACCAAGAGGAACAGTAAGACCGGAACTGAAAAAACTGGCAGGAAGGAACCTGGGTACCTCAAAACACAAAACCCCACCCCCATAGTCAAAGTAGAACGGCCTGGAAACCATCCTAAATGAAACGGGCACTTAGGTGGACAGCCGGGCGACCATCCAAAGCGGGGCAGTTATTTAGGCAGCTGATCGTGGGACCGTCCATCCTTGGGCAGGTGTGGTGTCAGGTGGCCAAGAGAGCGTCCATTCTTGTGCTGAAGTGGTGTCCACATGGACCCTCCTCGACTCAGGTTTATGAGAGATGAAGAGACCACTTGATAGGTCATGGCAGCCAGCGGAGAGACCACTGGAAAGACTGTGACTGTAGGTGAAGAGACCACTGCAGAGACTATGGCTGCAGGCAAAGAGATAACAGGTGAGACTGTGGGTGCAAGCGAAGTGACCACTGGAGAGAATGTGGCTGCAGGCGACCCAGCAATGAGAGCCACAGACTGAGTTGAACCAGCGAAGAGAGCCGCAGGTGGAGGCGAACGAGCAATGAGAGCCAAAGGTCAAGATGATTTGTCAAGTGGGTTACAGCTGATGAGTCAGAGGAAGAATCAGCAGCAGGCAATGAAACCAGAGGATCTGCAGAAGGTGAGGAGACCAACAGATTTGTAGAAGGAGAGGAGACAGTGAGTCTGAAGCTGGCATTGAAAACAGGGTGTCTGCAGCTTTCATAGAAACCAGGCCATCTGCAGCTGATGTAGAAACCAGGGGGACTGCAGCTGGTACATAAACCATACAGGCTGCAGCTGGCGTAGAAACCAGGGAGAGGTCGTCGTCTCCAACATCCATGGAGAGGCTTGGAGAAAACAGGTCATTGTCCCCAACGCCAATGGAGAGGCTCGAAAGGAACAGGTCATCATCCCTGATAGCCACAAAGAGGCTTGGATGGAACAGGTCATCGTCCCCGACGCCCATGGAGAGGCTCAGAGGGAACAGGTCATCGTTTCTAAAACCCACGGAGAGGCTCAGAGGGAACAGGTCCTCGTTACTGACACCAACATAGACAAAAGAATGTGGGTCATTGTCCCCAATGCCCATGGACACACTGGAGTGTGAAAAGTCATGGCCAAACACTGCAGACACAGGAAGGTGGGTTTGACTGCTTTTTTGTCTGAAACTTGCTCGGCTGCTTTGTTGGCTGAGGCTGGCTTGGCTGCTTCATCAGTTGAAGCTGGCTCTGCTGCTTCTTTAGCTGAGGCAGGTTCAGCTACTTTGTTGGCTGAGGAAGGCTCAGTTGCTTTGTCAACTGAGGCAGGCTCAGCTGCTTTGTTGACTGAGGTGGGCTCTGCTGCTTTATCGACTGAGACAGGCTCTGCTGTTTAATTGGCTGAAGTGGTGTCACTTCTTCAAGGACTGAAAGAGACATCACTGCTTCGGGGACTGCATAAGGCATCGCTGCTTCAGGGACTGCAGAAGGCATTGCTGGTTCAGGGACTGCAGGCGGCTTAGCTACTTGAGGGACTGCAGGCAGTGTACCTACTACAGAAGCTACAGGTGGCAAAGTTACCAGAGGATTTACCTGTCTAAATAAAGGCTGAATGAAAAATGGATCTGCAGGTGGTGTAGCTACCACTGCAGTAGACTTGGGAACCTCTGGAGACTAGGAGCCCTCTGGAGATGCGGAGCTCACAGGAGACTTGGGACCCACAGGAGACTCAGCTGGGCTCAGCTCTTCAAATGAGTGAGAACTGGACTGTTCTCCTGGTGAGTGAGGGCTTGGGTACTCCCCCTCCCCCATGAAATTCTCAACTGCTCCCCCAGTGCATCTGGGGTGACTCAGGTGGAGAGGGGAGCTGGAATTCTCATTATCTGTCAGGTGTACTAAAGCTGGTTTGTGCACAGCTGGTATTCATCCATCCATTATCTTTATTGTCTCATTTCTTTTTGGGTCACAGGGATCACTGGTGCCCATGTCCAACAGTCACTATTGCGAGGGACGGGGTACACCCTGGACAGGTCGCAAGTCAATCAAAGGGCCACATAGAGGCAAACCAGGCAAACAACCATTCACTCTCTCACCCACACCTAGGGACAATTTAGAGTCACCAATCAGACTAACATGCATGTTTTTGGTCTGTGGGATGAAACCGGAGCACTTGGAGAAATCTCAAGCATGCACAGAAAGAGCATGCAAACTCCATGCAGAATGGTCCACCGGCCAGCATTCTTGGTCTCTTGGACATATAAAACATCTGCCTTCTTCCTCTGCATCATTTCAGCCAGCTCTCTACCTTTGCCTGTCATTGTCCCAACATTTAGAGTTGCAATCCTCAGTCCTACGTTCTTGACTTTCCTCTTCTCTTTCTGTCTCCTGACACATTTCCCCCCCTCGTTGTCTTTGACTAACAGTAGCACAATTTCTACCAGCACCTGGTTTGTCAACAGCACCAGTGGTGGTCGTTATTAACCTGAGCCTCGAATGATCCTCTATGCTTTCACTTTGATGAACTCGCATTATAGTATACTGAATTATTATACTGAAACACCTCACATCATGCTTATTTTAGTATGAAGTCACCTGGCTGTAAAGTATTCTCCGGTATCTTGCACAAGAAGCGGTATTTTAAAATTGTCCTAAAATGTTTGAGTAGAATGGAGTCCTTACCTAAAGTTAGAATTACTCAGAAAACAAATTAATTTTGTCCCAATTGTTGGTTTTTGAAGGACCCAAATGCAAGAACACAGAAGTCAAGAATAATTAATCAAGATTTTTATTACTCAACCCAGGAATTCAAACGGCAGCACAGGTTGACATGAAAATAACACATACTGGCAATTTACAAGATAAACAGATTATCTGAAAATAGTAAAATAATGTATGTGTATAATGCATAAAAGGAGGACATTTGGTTATAGTCAACAGGTGTGCTGATTACTAATTGAAGCCAGGTGGTGTATGATGGTACAAGAAAAACACAACTAATGATCAAATCAGCTTTAAAAAAAAATCAGATATTGTTAGAGCAAACGTTTTCAGAATACTAAAAGAATCATCCTGGTAGATGAGAGGGTAGCTTTCCTGTGCCTTCAGGTGGGGGACAAGCTCTGACTATTGTTTGTGCCTATGCGTCAAATGGCAGTTCAGAGTATCCAGCCTTCTTGGAGTCCTTGGCGGAAGTGCTGGAAGGTTCACCAGCTGAGGACTCCTTTATTCTGCTGGGGGACTTCAATGCCCACGTGGGTAACGACAGTGTGACCTGGAGGGGCATGATTGGGAGGAATGGCCTCTCTGATCTGAACTCGAGCGGTGTTCTGTTGTTGGACTTCTGCGCTAGTCATAGTTTGTCCATCACAAACACTATGTTCGAACATAAGAGTGTCCATAAGTGCGCTTGGCACCAGGACACCCTAGGTCGTAGATCAATGATTGACTTTGTAGTTGTGTCATCAGATTTGCGATCGTTTGTTTTGGACACTAAGGTGAAGAGAGGAGCTGAACTGTCAGCTGATCACCTGGTAGTGAGTTGGATCAGCTGGCAGGGGAAGATGTCGGACAGACCTGGTAGACCCAAACGTGTAGTGAGAGTTTGCTGGGAACTTCTGGCAGAAGAACCCATCAGAAAGGTATCCTGATGCATGCTCAATAATCCAGGTAGAAAAATCCAAAAAAGTTCAATCTGGTCCATCAGAAAGATCTTCAACTCACACCTCCAGGAGAGCTTTAACCGCATCCCATCTGAGGTAGGGACCATTGAGTCAGAATGGGCTATGTTCCATGACTCAGTTGTTGAAGTGGATGCCCTGAGCTGTGACTGCAAGGTTGTCTGTGCTTCTCATGGTGACCATCCTCAAACTCGGTGGTGGACACCATGAATTAGGGAGGCTATCAAGCTGAATATGTAGTCCTATCGGTCCTTGTTGGCTGGTGGGACTTGGGAGGCAGCTGAGGAGTACCAGAGGGCTAAGCGTTCCACAGCCTTGGCTGTTGCTGAGGCAAAAGCTTGGATGTGGAAGGAGTTTAGTGAGGCCTTGGTTAATGACTCTCAGTCAGCTCCAAGGAGATGGCAAACCATCAGGCAGCTGAAGAGGGGAAAGCAACTTTTTACTAACACTGTGTTCAGTGAAGGTGGGGTGCTGTTGACCTCAACCAGTGATGTTGTCAGGAGGTGGAAGGAATACTTCCTGTACCTTCTCAATCCCATTGGCATGTCTTCCATGGAGGAAGCAGAGTCAGGGGACTTCAGAGTTGGTCTGTCTGTAACCGTAGCTGAGGTTGCCGAGGTAGTTAAAAAGCTCCACAGCGGCGGGGCTCCAGGGGTGGATGATATTTGACCTTATTTCCTTAAGGCTCTGGATGTTGTGGGGCTATCTTGGTTGACACACCTTTGCAACATTGTGTGGACATCGGGGACAGTGTCACTGGAATGGCAGCCCTAGGTGGTGGTTCCCCTCTTCAAAAGGGGGGGCCCGAGGGTATACTCCATTTATAGGGACATCACTCTCCTTAGCCTTTCTGCTAAGGTCTATTCAGGGGTACTGGAGAAGTGAGTCTGATTAGTTGATCCTCAGATCTGGGAGGAACAATGCAGGTTCCATTCTAGCCGTGGAACATTGGACCAGCTCTTTACCCTCACTAGGGTCCTCAAGGGGTCATGGGAGTTTGCCCATCCAGTTAGAGTTGAGCTCGGTTCCAAATAATCTGAGACCAACCCGGCCCCAGCCCGTAGCCATCATCTCCAAACCCCATCCGATCTGGCTAATTAACAGTATTTACAGGTCTGAACCCAGAAAAAAAACCCAACATTTTTAATTAAGCTTTGACTGCTTATACCATCGACTATTATTAAGGGTTAGCGGATGTGTGTGGCTGAGTAGACAGATCACAGCTGAAGAGCAGTCAAAGTGCATTTACTGTGCTTCTGCCTGCATTGACCCTGCAACTCTGACATGTTGGATATTTTGTGATCTCACCCGTTTGTGTCTCAACTGCGCACATCCGCTGAGTGCAGCGGCTGAATGAACATTCATTTGGGCTGATGGATCGCTGGCAGTAATCCATCTGAAGCTTAACTTAACTTTTTCAACCGGCTGGTCAAATAACCAGTGTGGCAATCCATGTTTGCACATATTGAATTGTCAGCCGCACGTGTTCCTGACGCAATAAAAAGCCCGACACCGACCTGGCCCACATATTAAGCACATTATTATGGCCCGGCTCAGTCTGAATCTGGGTCGGGCGGGGCCATGCTCTGGGGTCTGGTTAGAAATTACAGCTCTACATCCAGTCTATATGTGTTTTGTGAACTTGGAGAAGGCATTTGACCATGTTCCTCAGGGTACACTGTGGGGTGTGCTCCGTGAATATGGGATTGGAGGTCCGTTGTTACAGGCTGTTCGGTCCCTATACAAACAGTGCAAGAGTTTGGTTCACATTGCCAGTAGTAAATCAGACCCCTTCAGGGTGAGTTGGACTCTGCTAGGGCTGCCCATTGTCACCAATTCTTTTCATACCTTTTATGGACTGAATTTCTCAATGCAGCCAGGGGGTGGAGGGAATCTCGGTTTGGTGGCCTCGGGATTCCATCTCTGCTCTTTGCAGATTATGTTGTCCTGTTGGTGTCATAATGCCATGATCTTCAGCTCTCAATGGAGCAGTTCACAGCCGAGTGTGAAGTGGCTGGGATGAGATTCAGCACTTCCAAATCTGAGGCCATGTTCCTCAACCGGAAAAAGGTGGATTGCTCTCTTCAGGTCCAGGGTGAGGATCTGCCTCAAGTGGAGGAGTTCAAGTATCTTGGGTGTTTGTTCACAAGTGAGACAAGAATGGAGCATGAGATTGGCAGATGGACTGATGCAGCATCTGCAATATTGTGAACTCTATATCAGTTTGATGTGGTGCAGAGGGTGCTGAGCTGCAAGGCAAAGCTCTCTGTTTACTAGTATGTCTACTTTCCTACCCTCACCTATGGTTATGAGCTCTGGGTGGTGACCAAAAGAATGAGATTGTGGATACAGGCAGTTGAAATGAGTTTCTTTTTCAGGGAAGCTGGACTCTCCCTTAGAGATAGGGTGAGAAATTCAGTTATAGGGGAGAGACTCGGAGTAGAATTGCTGCTCCTCCACATCAAGAGGAGCCAGTTAAGGTGGTTCAGGCATCTGGTAAGGATGCCCCCTGGGCACCTCCTTAGGGAGGTGCTTTGGGCATGATCTGACTGGGAGGAGACCCCGGGGAAGACCAAGGACATGCTGGAGAGACAATGTCTCTCATTTGACATTGGAGCACCTTGGAGTCCTCCCAGAAGAGCTGGAAGAGGTGGCTGTTGAAAGAGATGTCTGGGCCTCACTGCTCAAGCTGTTGCCCCCATGACCCGACTTTGAAAAAAGTGGAAGATAATGGATGAATGGATGGATAAAAGAATAAATAATACACACAAACTGAGACAAATTTGTCTACAATCTGAATTAATTTTGAAGTTTTTACAATATTCTTGCTCAGAACGGTAGACCTCAACCATAAGATGATCAGCAGCAATCTTGACAGTGAACTGGTGGGAACTCATACGCTTCCTCTATTTAATACAAATATTTTATTCTTAATATAAGACTTTCAGACAAGAGAGGACATTTCCTCAAAAAACAAAACAGGAAGTCCAGTTGTCTTCTCAATAACTTTTAGGATGGCCATGACCTCATGTATGACTGAAAGCTTTCAAAATTTCATCCTAAATAATGTGGGCAATATCTATGTTGATAATATTGTAAATTCCCATTAGTGTGAGTTAACATTAATACCTACAGATTCAAAGTATGTTTGCAGTAAGTAATAAGTGTTAAGTATGCATTCACGTGGTGTCCCTTCTGTCTTTGCGTAGCTGTATAAAGAGATTACACCCAGGTTTCTCTCAGATGGCTGCAGAGAAATCGGGTAAACACATTGATGCTTGTGCTTCTGCAGAAGGTTGGGTTAACTGAATCTCTTGTGCATTTTGGCTAAAGAAACTGATGCTCTGTTCTGGCAGTTCTGTCTATCAAGAAACAATTTATCCACTGACAAAACTAACATAGATCTGTTTTTATTTATATTTTTGCTGTTTCCATCCAAACCCAAACAACACATGGAAAATAATAGCACAATAATGGTTGTATCTGTTAGAACAGTTAATTTTCAAGTACTTTTAGTTCAAGTTTTGGTCTGTGTATTTCTCTGCATAAACCTGTTTTTGATCATAACCTTTTTCATGAAGGAGTACTTTTACACAGTCACGCGCTACATCTTATTTGTTGTTATGTTGTTTTCTGATAGTCTGTTCCTAATCATGACTGATATGCTGCTCATTTTCAGCTATTTTACTACTACTGTACAAATGTGGTTGTGTCTTATTATCTTCATTGTTTTGGCTGTGTACACATTTGTCACACCTCTCACTCTTACAGCAATGGTCCTGGAGCGCTACGTGGCAATTTGTATACCTTTGAGGCATGCAGAACTGTGCACCACGCGCGCCACCCTGTACCTAATCCTTGTCGTTCACAGCCTAAGTTCTGTTCCATGCATTTTTATCCTTTCTGTTTTCTTTGCGTTAGCCCCCCGCACATTTTACTCTGAAGACAGAGTGTGCTCTGTGGAGATGTTCCTCTTGTACACATGGCAGGGTTATCTGAGATCAGCTACGAGTCAGTTTTACTTCTTGGTTATGAGTATTATTATTGTTTACGCCTATCTTACAATAATGAAGGTGGCCAAAGCTGCATCTGGAGAGAATAAAACGTCAACACGGAAGGGTCTCAGAACAGTGATTCTTCATTCTTTCCAGCTGCTTCTCTGTCTCCTCCAGCTGTTTTGTCCCTTCATCGAAGATGCTGTGCGACAGATTGATTTTACGTTGTTTATTAAAGTCAGGTACTTTAATTATGTCACCTTTATTATAGCTCCGAGATGTCTTAGCCCTCTCATTTACGGTCTCAGGGATGATTTATTTTTTCAGGCTATTAGGTATTACACACTCTGTGGTTTGTACAAAAAAGCACCATCAAGCTAAAAAAAAAATCAGCTTGTTATTGTCCTTAACATACTGCATGTCTTTTCTTGTCACAATATGGATCTCCTTATATAAGTCATTACATTGCAAATATAAAATGTTTATATCAATATTGATGCTGCTGCTAACTTCATTTTGTGCCCCCTCCCTGCATAGGCCTCTGTTCTCTACACTTACACACTGCCTAGCTTTTGGCACACTCAGCTTTCCCCACCATGGAGTTTACCTTAACCAGTTTGTCTTTAATTCACATGTCTGAATACAGAAATATGTTTGAATTTAAGGTCCCCAAAGTGTAGTAAATCCACTGTGTTAAAACGATATTTTCTTCTATGAAAAAAATCCTTCGTTTTGCTCAATAGATTACAAAAAAGCCTCAAAAGAGTGTACTTTGTCATTTTTTCTTTTGCCATTTTAAAACAAAAAGACTAAATGATAGTGTTTAAAGAGAAGACAATTTATAACACTCTATGCACAATGTTGTTTTTCAGAAGTTTAAATACATTTGGACAAATTTACTCAAAAACTAAAATAATGTGTTGGAGATTAAGGGGTAATGTGGAGGCACTAATTCACAATTTACTGCAAATAAGGTGTCATGGTATTTATAACATTTTGATTTGGATCTGTTTGGTAGGCTTGAGACTGACAACGTCCTCTGGATGGAGAATGACACATTTCTCACTTAAAGGAACTGGTCCAGATTACATGATTTGAGCTGGAGCACATGAGCTGGAGCACATGAGCTGGAGCAACAACACCACCAGCCTGATCAAGAAAGCTCATCAGAG
>NC_056503.1:35303607-35307742 GCF_014905685.2 Nematolebias whitei
TATATGTTTATATATATATATATATATGTTTATATATATATATAGATATGTTTATATATATAGATATGTTTATATATATATATATATATATATTATATATATATATATATAGACCCTTTACAAATGATTAGACTATCATGGAAAAGTTGCTTAACTTCCATTCAAAAAGTTAATCTTTAATAGATGCTAGATTCACGGTCAGCAATTTCAAGTATTTTTTTGTTTATTTTTACGTAAGTTGGGCTTCCATCGGGCAGCATGGTGGCGCAACTCGTAGAGCTGTTGCCTCTCAGCGAGCAGGTCCTTGGTTCAAATCCCGGTCCAGGGGCCTTTCTGGGTGGAGTTTGCATGTTCTCTCCGTGCATGTGTGGGTTTCCTCCAGATACTTCGGTTTCCTCCCACAGACCAAAAACATGCATGTTAGGCTGATTGGTAACTCTAAATTGTCTCTAGGTGTGAGTGAGAGTGTGAATGGTTGTTTGTCGCGTTTGTCTCTATGTGTCCCTGTGAATTGATGGACTTGTGGACATGGGCACTGGCGACCCCCGTGACCCAAAATGGAAGAAGCGGGTAAAAGATAATGGATGGATGTGCTTCCAGCTCATTAAACTCACGAAAACAGGCTTCAGGGTACGGATCACCCGCGATAAACGAGAGACTACAGTATTTCTGAAGGACCATTGTTGACTAATAAACGCTGCATGAAATCTGATCTGTCTGAAAGGATCTATTTATATACATCTTATTTTTACAAGTTTTATCTTCACCAACCACATTGTCACTTTCACCACAAGTTTAGTCATCAAGTTGAAAGCACGGATGATTTCTATGAGTCTTCCCCCTCTGTTCATTCTTTCTGAGGGCCATCCCAATAACAGTCGACACCATAATCAGTCCCAGCGTGTTGACCCCATCGATGTTCTCACCCACTATCCGTGCATGAACTTCTTCCTGAAGCAGGAAGAGACACAGCAAAGGTACGACAGTGACTCAGTACATGAGGAATGATCACAACTATAAGAAAATCATTTCCAGTACCTCTTCCAGGGTTGTGTTAAAATCTTCAACCTTTACCAGGACCCTCCGAGTCTTGTACTAAAATTTAAAAAAATAATAATTTAAAGCCAGTCATGTTCAGTTGTCTGGGCCTCTTTAATAAATAAGGAATAAAACCTACCTCTTGGTAGCAGGCCTGAATTATATTTTGTGGTATCATGTTCCTACGAAGCACCACAAGAAAACAAACATTTTAAAACCGTAGGTCAACTTGAGATAGAGATGAATTTAAAACACAGCTTTATCAAAGAGTGTTATCTTTATTTTATCTACACGTACATCTTTTTCTCAGAAGACGAGCTTTGTTCTTACCTTATCAGATCCAAAATGGCATGAACTGAGTTCAAGTCATCATCGTCCTCCTCAGTTTTTGGATTTACATCGATGACCCCTAGTTTGATTAGTTGTACGACACATAGTCCAGATTTGAACTTTAGGATGAAGCCCCACCAGCTCAGCCTCTCAGTGCAGGGGTACTGATGTTAAATTAGCTTGTGTGAAATAGCTAGCCTGCTTGTTTTTTCATGCACACAAGAAAAAAAATACATAATTTTAGGCCTGGAGTGTCCAGGCCTAACATGTCAATTATAACATAATTAGAATAGTCCAAATCTGCTCATCTTCATGTTAAAGTGAACTCCAGTAGAATAACATATTGAGCATGCATCAGGATATCCAGTAGAATAAATCATCAACGTTGAGACAGCTGCCAAGGTGGGTACAAAGCAGACACAAATGGATGCAAAGCAGGCCAAAGCAATAATGAGGTGGGTACAAAAAGGTTTGTGGCAGACAGTTTCTTTTTGTACCCAGATATTAAGGAAATGTGGTGACCAAAGAGTAAGAATTGACCTGGAACAAAACGAGTTCAAATCTTTCTTACTGCTATAACAAAAGTTTCTGTTGACGAATGTGCACGCTCAGTGTGTGAACCACTGTCTCTTCCAGCAGCATGGTGAGAAACAAGTGGATATTTTTCAATTTAACTGGGTAGGCACCAGTTACACCTGGGCAGTAATAAGACACCACTTACTGCATGGTCTACAGATCGAAGACGTTCAAAAAACATTTTGCTTGCTGAAACCCAGCAAAATCTTTCTCTTACCACTTAGTATAGCCAGAAATGTGGTGAAGACAAAGTATATCATTGCACGGATGGTGACTTTTCTGGAGGGGCTGACATGTGCAGGGGCAATTCCTGTTGAATAAAAACATGTTGATAAGCTGATGTCTGCATAGAATGACATAGTTCAGCCTCTGGGACGTCCCTGTGGCTTTCAAACCCCAAAATACATTACGGCAAAGACTGGTTCATCCCAAAGATCCAGTCCCCCGGCACAAACAGAGTAATGTTGTGTATGCTGTTCAGTGTCAGGAGGGCTGTGATCAGTCTTACATCAAGGAAGCTAAACAGCCACTGGCCAAAAGGATGGCCCAGCACAGAAGATCAACATCTTCAGGCCAGGACTCTGCAGTCTACACTCATCTCCAGGCCAGAGGTCACTCATTCAGGGATGAAGATTTGCACATTATTAATAGAGAGGACTGTTGGTTTGAGAGAGGAGTGAAGGAAGCCATATTTATTAAACAAAACCGTCCATCAGTAAACGGGGGCGGAGGCCTCCGTGTCCATTTATCCCCCTCTTACAATGCTGTAAGTATCACTCAGCCCTCTGTAAATGGCAAGCGGCCATCAGGGCATTAACGATCTGTCGTGACGCTGATGGTCCTCCTTTATCATGAACAGCTAGTGCTGGCTGTCACCAGCAAACTGGCTGTCCACTTTGCTAGGTGCTATTTATAAGACTGAGTTTAGTGCAGCTCCTCAGACTGACGAAGTCTTTTGGTTAAAAGACGAAACGTTTCAACATTTTATTATTTTTTTTAATCCGTCCAGAGGACCAGACGTAATTTTGTTAGAAAGCTTTAAAGAGGATTCAAATTATTTATAAGACAAACCCACATGACCCCAACAGAGGGAGGCTAAAGTAATACAGTAAAGTCAAATTACAACAAGCAGATGAAGAAAAAAAGTTACAAACTGTAAATAATCTCAAACCTTATTTGCTATATTTCAGTGTCAGCTCTGCAAATAATTACCAAAACATTATTTGAAAAGCCTTCAAACACTGGTGTACTCTTGTAACTTACCCAGAATGACGTTTGTCATAAGCAGAGGGACGGTAACCAGACTAAGCAAGCTGTAAAAATGTCTCCTGGGAAGTGAATATAGCCTTCGGCAACTGCTGACAGAGGGACGAAGCTCTTCAAAATCAAGCCAACAGTTACACCTTCAACAGAGTGAAACGTTTTGTTAGATCAACTGCAAATAATCATTCTATCAAGGGCAACATATAGGCCTGATGGAGAAAATATCTGTGAAGCTTTAAAGCAAAACTAGAAACTAAATATGCTGCATACAGAAAAAGTAAAGATTATTAAAGAAACACAATTTACTCTGAAAAATGCTGGTGATTTATTAACAATGTTATTTGCTTCATCTTCAGCTCAGACCAATTTAAGCACTTTTATACATACTAACATGTCCTAAAAATTAAAAATAAATTTAATAAAAGTTTGAGAGCAATACATTTTTCAGTTCTTGTAAAAATCTACATTACTCCGAAACGTTTTTGTTATATTAAAAAAAAGTGTATCAGGAAATGTATCACATGGTACTAAATTATCTTGATAATGTCAAAAGGCCTAATTATTCAGACTTTCCCCAAGATTAATGATAGTAGTCCAGCACCTGCATTCACACATTCTTAAATAAAATAAACATTTTGTCCCTTAGAAGACAGCAAAGCTATTTTATCAGTAGAAATAAAGATTAAAAAAACAAAACCAGTTTCTTGGAGTCAAAGCCTTTCACTAGATGGCACTGTTTAATCAGCTTTAATGAGGTAAAAGATGCCAACTACTGGAATAAATTGTCCTAACAGTATCCTGATGCATGCTCAATAATCCAGGTAGAAAAATCCAAAAAAGTTCAATCTGGTCCTCTGGACATTCAAAAAAACAAAACAAAGCAAGAAAAAATATAAAATAAATGTAGAAACGTTTCGTCTCTCATCCA
>NC_056503.1:35307842-35309184 GCF_014905685.2 Nematolebias whitei
CACAATTAAACCTGCAGTCTGAGAGTGAAGAGCTCAGTTAGGAAAATATGAAACAATAATATCTGTAATATAAGAAGGAGCCAGGTTGTTGAGAGCTTTGTAGGTTAGAAGTAAGATTTTGAATCAATTCTGGATTTGACAGGAAGCCAGTGGAGAGAAGCTAAAACTGGAGAGATATGATCTCTCCCACTAACTCCAGTTAAGACTCTGGCAGCAGCATTTGGGATCAACTGAAGACTTTTTAAAGTAGTATTAGGACACCCAGATAATAAACCATTGCAATAGTCCAGTCTAGACGTGACAAATGCACGGACCAGTTTTTCTGCATCATTTTTGACAAGATGTTTCTAATGTTAGTGATATTACGCAGGTGGAGGAAAGCGGTTCTGGTAACTTTTGTAATGTGGAGGTTAAAAGACATGTCCTGATCAAAAATAACACCAAGATTTTTAACCAAATTAATGATAACGTAACATTCCTGTTTTCTGGGTGTCAGCGAGACGACCTGCCAGCGTCTGAGGGGGGACTCCTCTCTTCAGGATTGTGGGTCAGTGTGTCTCTGGAACCACATGTGGGTCACTGGACTGTGTGCCACTGCAGAACCACAACACAGACAGGGTGGACCTGCTTGAGACCGGGGCCTGAGAGGGATTCAGTGTCAGGAGGAGGAGATTCAGTTTTAAATAGACTCACGTCTCTGAGAAGTGAGGCAGCTGCCTCCGCCGGGACCTTGGACTTGTTCTTCGTCATCCTATTAAAAATCTTTTAATTATGATCCTTTATCTGGTCCTTAATTTTCCGTCTTATTACAGTAATCCTCAGTGGGTTTGTGACGGATCGTCTAAATGGGTCAAATAGAGGCTGAAAGTTGGACCTGATGGATCCAGGTTTGGTTTTCAGCTAAACCTTCAGCAGAGGCTGAATCAAATGAATTATAAAGGCATTAAGTTAGCTAAAACAAGATTTATTTTCAGAACTGATTCAGTGAATTTGACAGTTTTAGACTATATAATGGTTTTATTTTAGAAATTCAATCAACCTTTATTTATACAGGTAAATCCCATTGAGCCTCGAGGACTCATTTACAAGAAATTACAGATATATTGGAGCAGGGGTGTCGAGGGGCCAGAATTTAAAACTAATTTTCAAACCAAGAAATGACATGAAATTCTGTACCCAAGGTCCCAGTTATACCCCAAAATAGCAAAACATATAAAGTATAAAAAAAGATACAGTATACAAGGATCTAAAATATATGCTACACAATAAGGTGTATTCTAAAAAATGGAGGCCTACGTGTTCAACTGTCCCCCTCTTACAATGCTGTGATTGCTAGTATCAC
>NC_056503.1:35309284-35318344 GCF_014905685.2 Nematolebias whitei
CTTAATTTCTTTAAGGTGTTTTAAACATTTGATAATGTCAATAGAAAAATAAAAACAACTATGTTCTTGTTTTGAATATTTCATCTTGTTTTATAACACTACTTTTATTTTAATTGCATTTTACTGTAGTTTATTGTTGTCTGTCTAAAACAGGTCCCTCTTGTAAATCACTCCTCGTGTCTCAATGATACTAACCTGTATAAATAAATGTTGAATGAACATTTTCACATCCTGAAGTTACAAGTAAAAACCAGGGGGTGGCACTGCAACAAAGAGCTGGACCTCTGACGCTGTAGAGTTACTGATTTATGTGCCATTTTGAATTTAGTGAAAACAAAGTCAATGATAAAGTGAGTTTGAATGCACTTCCTGATATTTTATTGCTCAGCTCTCCTCCTCAGCTCTCTGAAGTTATCAGAGAATTCACAGCTGTTCTTCCTAAACCGATCAAATCAAACCGCACCATCAGCCACAAGACGTTTCACTGAATAGTTTGGCCGTGCTGCTACCTTAAAAGGATACTAAGATGGAGTCTTTGATTTGAAAACTCCTAAGAGACGAAGATGCAGTGCGGTTTCTTTAAATACTCTGAATAGAGCCCTTTTTATTACGCTGCAAATCACCCGACGTGGACCACTTAATGCTCACAGATGTAAGCTGTCTCTAAGAACAACATGGTTACCATTGAAGCACAGCTTTATTCTCCCACTACAAACAAAACCCTTCCCTGTCAGGATCTCGTGCAGCCACACGGAGCATAGATTGTAGATCTGGACATGAGGAGTAAAGAAACCACAGAGACACAAAATAAAATCTACAAAGTACAATCTGCCTCTGTGGCCTCTCTGATAGAAGACCACATCGGTGTTTGACCTCCATGGGAAGTCACGCATCCTCTTTTGTGCGACTCCCTCGCTCGTGCAAACCGCTTCTCGTGAGGTTTCGGCCTGCACCCCCCCGCCCTCTGCAGTTCAGCCCAGAACAAAAAAGACAAAAGGCCTCTCTGCTGCCGCCCGCACCCACAGCTGTGATAAGGCTCAGCATGTGTTTACCGTGTGGGACCTGCTGAGCCGTGTCAGGATTATCTGGATCACTGTGGCGTTTCTCACACGATGACGATCTGATAGAAATAACAAACCCCTCTGGCCTCTGAGCCCGAGGAAAGGTCACTGACAGATCCTGGAACTAGGGGTGTCCCGATACTAGTTTCTTCAGACCGGGTGCAAGTACTTCAGTTTGGGTACTTGTCGATACCAAGTACCAATACCGAGTAGAAAATGAGGTAGTACTTAAACATTACACGAAGTCTTTATAAACAGATTTCTTTTATTAAGAACACAGCTTAAGGTCTGCCGTCATAAGTGTTTATCTTAAAATATCTGAACTTTGGGCATTTATTATTATTTGTCCTTCGTTACTGGTGACGTGGAAGAGGAAATGATGTCACCAAGCATAAATGTGGTATCAGTTTAAAGTATCAGAGTGTTTTTAGAGTACAAGTACAATATTAATAATAATAAGTGCTATGTGTTGTCATCATTGTATGTTCCCAGACAATGGCAAAATTGGTTCTCTGCATTTAACCCATCGCACCTGGGATCCACCCAGGTGGAGCAGTGGGCAGCTATGTAAGCGCCCAGGGAGCAATTAGGGATTGGGTGTCTTGCTCAGAGATACCACTTGAGGCCGGTATCTGGCCCGATACTGATACTGGCATCAGTATCAGGACACCACTACCAGGAACAGCTGCATTTGTGAAATCCAGATATTACATTTTGAGTTTTATTAAAACCCTTCAACTGTTTTATGAGACATTATGACAGACGTGCTTGACTCAAACACTTAATGACAAAACTTTAAACAAAGATCTTGTGATCCGTTACTGCTGATTGCATCTGTTGGGTATGACTCTTAGCTACTACCACACCAAATTTTAGCTCAATATTAGTAAAATGGACAGTTATAGCCATGAACTGTGGCAACCATCTTGAATCAAATTCTCTCCACCAGGTAATTAGTTGTAGAGCTATATCCTGCGATTGTTTTCCTTACATGATCGCTCTTTTACGGTGACAGGTGATAATACTAATAATAATAGATTCGGGTCCTAATGGTCCCACTGGAACAAATACAAAAAATACTTTATAATGGTAAAATCTGTCACAGGTTGTTACGTTCGGTCTGCGTTTTCATTCCTTCAGGATCTGTAAGAATTGCTGCTATGGCAGCCATATTGAACCAAGCTGACACTAAACAGGAAGTATACATCCTGTGAGATAAATGGATGCAGTTAGAGAAGACATGGACCGGGTGACTTGGAGGATGACTCGCTGTGGCGACCCCTGAAGAGGGAAAAGTCAAAAGACGAAGAAGTACTTTGAGTTTCATTAAAAACTGTTCAGCGGTTCATGCAAAATTTTGCAAACTCAACAGACAAACGAGCGCACACACACACACAGTGATGAAGACTGTTAATCAACCATATCCACTGAACATCTGGTGCAGCAAATACTAATTAACCTTCAGAGTTCATTCTCAGTAATCCAGGTACAAAATCCAACAAACTTCAGTAAGGTCATGTGGATGTTTTCTTTTTTTGTTGAGACGTTTTGTCCTTCATCCAAAGGTCTTCATCAATCTGAGGAGCCACAAACAAACTCAGTCCCACAAGCAGCACATTCCTATAGTAGGCCAACCAGTTTGATGGTGATAAGATGGTTTATAGGACCCTTCCTCTCCTCTGTCAACTTCTCAGAGGCAGCCATAGCCAAAGTGGTTCAAAACATCAAAGTTCATGCTCAATAATCCAGGTAAACTGTCCAGATGACCTGACTGAACTTGGTTGGATTTTTTACCTGGATTACTGAGCATGAACTTTGATGTTTTGAACCACTTTGGCTATAGCTGCCTCCGAGGAGTTGACAGAGGAGAGGAAGGGTCCCATAAACCATCTTATCACCATCAAACTGGTTGGCTCACTATAGGAACGTGCTGCTTGTGGGACTGAGTTTGTTCGTGGCTCCTCGGACTGATGAAGTCCTTTGGATAAAAGACAAACCATCTCAACAAAGAAGAAACCGTCCAGATGACCGGACTGAACTTGGACTGATTAACCTTACTCATCTGTGGGTGTCCTGATGGACTGTTGCTAACTGTGACTGACAGAAAGGCCGACCAAGAAGCTCCATGAACACACGGTCCCCCCAGCAGCAGGCTTGGCAGAGAACAGTGACACCACCGGTGCAAACCCAGAGCTGAGTGGAAATCAAACCGGATTTTATCACCAGCAGCTATCACAGGTCAGGAAATGATATCTGTGCCACATGCGTGTAGAAGTATTTGGCTGTGCAGGTGTGCCACGAGGGAAACAAAGACAACACAGACTGCAGCTTAAACACGAGAAGCACCTGAGCAACAACGTTCCTTTGTGTTACGCCAAATAAGCACTGGCACACGGACGCCCAACAGTAAACGCCATCGAGACGGCTTGTCCCCGTTCCTAAAACCTGAGCGTTTCTCGTCCCGCGCACGCTGACATTCTGAGGCCGGCACTGGAGCGGAGCAGGCGACGGCGAGCACATGTGCCAACCCTGTGGCTGAAATCTGAGCCTGCTTTTTTAGCGAGCGACACAAGAAACCATCTTGGATTTGGAGGGGGGCAGAGGAGAGTTCACTAAATATTGTAATTACATCTGCTGCGCCTGATAGTTTTTAAAAGGTTGAGACGTAACGTGAAACAAGAGTTGTTTAAACTCTGTGGTTCATGGTTCCACATCTTCCCACGCAAGGAAGATGCACCATGTGAGGATCCTGACAGAGGCAGACAGGTGATGTTTGGGCTTTAGATCCAACCGAAAGCCTCGCTCTCATAAAGATCAGACCCTTTGATTCATATAAACACTGGATAATAAGCCTAATCTGAAAATGATTATAAACGTGACACCTGGATAACTAGCAAGATGTTTTTAGAAAAACAAAAAATTAAAGAAAAGCTGACTTCTTCAGCAACAACCGGTAGACAGACAGCTGGCACTTTGTGAGCACAGCCACAATAACATGAGCACTTTAATCTCAAACATCGTTCTCACAATAATACTCAGTAAAAAATATATATTTACATGACATTCAAATTCTTCACAACTTTTCTTAAATGTGTCAGTTGTTGTTGTCTGGCAGAAATATTACAAAAGTAGTTTTGTTATACAGTTAATACTTTTTTTTGTTGACAAAGGGCAACCAATAAACACTTATTTACGTCGTCTAATTCAGTAGCTCAATGTTTCCCCCATGACATCTTTAAATAGGAGAGATCATCTCTCTCCAGTTTTAGCTTCTCTCCATTGGCTCCCTGTCAAATCCAGAATGTAATTCAAAATCTTACTTCTAACCTACAAAGCTCTCAACAACTTGGCTCCATCTTATATTTGAGATCTCACTGTTCCATATTTTCCTAACAGACCACTTCGCTCTCAGACTGCAGGCTTACTTGTGGTTCCTAGAGTTTTCAAAAGCAGAATGGGAGGAAGATCTTTCAGTTATCAGCCTCCTCTCTTGCGGAACCAACTTCCAGTTTCTGTCCATAAGGTTGACAATTGTCCAGTTTTAAGACTGGGCTTAAGACTTTCCTTTTTGATAAATACTATAGGTAGGGTTGGATTGTTATGCTGTTATAGACTTAGACTACTGGAGGACAAATTGACCTCGTTTCCTTAAATTAATTGTTACAATTGAATATTTTTCATTTGATACTATTTGTCTTGGTGTCTCTGAGCAAGACACCCAATCCCTAATTGCTCCTCGGACACTTACAAAGCTGCCCACTGCTCCACCTGGGTGTATCCCAGGTGTGATGGGTTAAATGCAGAGAAATAATTTCACCATTGTATGGGAACATATAATGATGACAACATATAGCACTTATTTTATTTTTTATCCCTGTTCCTCTCAAACCCAGTCAGTCGAAGCAGACCGTGTCCTGATCTGGTTCTGCTAAAGGTTTCTTCCCCATGAGGGAGTTTTTCTTTTCCACTGTCACCTTCATGCTTGCTCAAGATGAGAGTTCTGTGATGGAGTTCAATTCAAAGCAGTCTGCTGCTCAGATATGTTCATGTTAACTTATTATTTTTATATTTTTATATATAGTGCCCTGAGATGACTTCTGTTGTGACTTGGTGCTATATAAATAAACTGAATGTAACTGAATTAAATGCAACATGTTTGTGCTTCTTCTTCTTTCTGCTAATTTCAGCTTTTTATGCTTCTTTCAGTTACTATTTAGCTGTTTTATGCTAACTTTCTTTTTCAGCTAATTCCAGATGTTTTGCAATAATTTCAACTTTTTTCAACCTAATTAAGCAAAAATGTGCTCTCTCCACTTCCTTCTGGTAATTTAAGCTTCTTTTTGCTGTTTAAGCTACTTTTCAGTCATTTTGTTGTTGCTAATTTCAGCTTTGTTTAGGATAATTTCCTTATTTTTGTGCTAATTTCTTCTTATTTAAACTTAATTCAGCAAATACGTGTTCTTTCTGCTTTCTTCTGCTTATTTAGGCTTGTTCTTCCATTTCAGCTACATTTCAGAATTATTTTTTGAGCTAATTTCAGCTGTTTTTCAGCAAATTGTTCCGCAATAAGCATTCACACTGCATTTTCACAGGAAGTGCAATTTCTCTAGTTATCATTTCGGTTTGTGCTGGTTGTTATTAGACGCTTGTCATGTCACCTCTCCGGCTACGAAGAACAGCAGTGGTGTCTCCTCCTCCTTGGCTTTGGACTTGGCCATGAGCTTCTCTGCGATTGGCTGAATCAACTCCTTGGCTGGCTCCAGTTCACCTTCCTCCTCAGCATCTGAATAAATCAGGAAGAAGTCACAGAACGGAGTTAAACGTATGAAAAAGAGCAGCTGTGAGAGGGAGAAAAAGAAAAGAAAATCCACTGATGAGTGAAAGCAGAAGCACAGGAGGAAAGATGACTGGTGCACAGATGGTCTCAGCCTCTTTCTGCAGTTTTTGTTTCACCTAAAGAGACACCAGAGGGCTCTCACATTCTGAGGATCACTGTGCATTCTCCAAGCTTTATATTGTCATAAAATCTGCTCTGTTCCAGTCCTTGTTTCCATTCTGCTAAGCTGCCCATTCAGCGTTAGCGTACAACTCTAAAAGCAGCCTTTTCTCACACATCGCTGTTGACTCTGGAACATTTTTCCCACTCAGTCTGACATTCAGGATCCTCCACGTTGTAAATGTCACTTCATTCTGTCAGAGCCCCGTGTGGAGCTCATGTGGCGTAAATCGACTCACCCACAAACAGGACAAGGCAGGGCCCCTCGTGGAGCTGCGCGGCGTTGGACTCGTTCAGCTCGAGCACGGGCCGCGGGTGCCAGGGGAAGAGACGGCACTCTGGGTCGTTCAGCACCTCCACCCGGCCCTGCCGCGTGACCATGTGACCCTCCGAGTCCAACAGGATCAGCGTGGGAATACCTGGAGGGAGAGGGATGAAAAGAAAGTGACGCGGGAGTAAGGTAAACAGAGGAGGGGAGGAAATGGGTACGAGTGTGGGAGTTAGTTTGGGTCATTTCCGTCAATTATCCCTTCGTGGTGCAGACGTTTCCCTCTCCAGCTGAGATTTTATACGCTTCGTGCAGATTTTTGCCCTAATTGTGACTTTTTACTCTTCAGATCAGTTTCGTCTCTGATATATATATTTTTTTTTCCAGGACCAATTTTTTCCACATTTCTTGTAGCCACGATCCTTGTGATTGAACATCCCCTAGCTTTGTTAACCTTATCAAAAACAGACTCCAGCAGGCAGCGATCCGACCACGAGTCATTGGCGCTGCCTGCACATGTGGACTGAGGTTTGCAGAGGTGGGGGGTGCCGTCATGTACTGCAGTGCATGACTCGTCCGTGCATTCCTCACATTCCTCACAGAACAAACCTTACAGCCAGATCCGGCTAGCTTCATCCACAGAGAGGGGGAATCAGGAGCAAAGAGCGAGGCACTGAAGTAGAAACGCTGCACTTCTGCAGTCGGCTGCACGGTTAACTCGATATCTAATCCACATTCCTCAGGCTTGAGGGCAAATCTGTGCTGTCAGCCACTGCGTCAGCATTCTCAACTTCGTGACATGACTCAGCCTGGCAATATGAAAGAAACTCAGCTTAGTGATCTGAGGAACACTACGGGCTCGTACCTTGTATTCCATAAAGTCTGTTGAGTCGTGACCTCCGAGCCTCGTCCGAATACGGAACGGCCAACCACGGCATCTCGCTGAAGTACTGCTTAAAGGACTCCTCCGACCTGGACAGCATCAAGAAATTAGCACAAAAACATGGAAAATCATTGATTTGGAGTAAAACACAGACTTGTGTATCATTTCCAGATCCGTTAAGTGAAAAAAATGAACAAATCTAAGCAGTGAATTTTACCTGTCGGCGCTGACGAACACAATCTCAAACTTGTGACCCATTTCTTTAACGATTCGATAGGATTCCACCAGAACCCGGGTCAAACTGCGGCATGGTGGACACTATAGGAGACAAGGAGAGAAAGAAATACGTGACCGATTTTTTGTCTGGGATCATTTCCCAAATCTCTCCCACTGTTTGTCACCAAACATCTTTCCACTAACTGGTAATTCTTTTATGTTTTGTATCCAGCTTCTAGAAAAAACACCCTCTAATCTTTCCACAATACTCTAGATTAGAAAAAAATGTTTGTTCTGCTATGCGTGTGCGTTTGGAGAGCCCAGTGTGTGCAGGCGGAGGGGGGTGGTGGTATGACTGGCATTAGGATGACATCAGAGTCATGGCAGCAAGAAGGAAAACAGACCTGCCTTAACTCTCAGCCGTTCCCATGCTTTGAGGGTTCCCATACTTTACTCTAAACAACGCGTAAATAAAAGATCTATCGTTTATTTAAAATATTTTGCAAAAGTAGCACAGTTTTGGTTTGTTGTGAAAATTTAAGGTTGGTAAAACTGTTCCACAGATATTTAAGTGCATATTTTAACTTCCTGTGCATGCTTTAATCTCAATTACAGTAGCTGTTAATCTGATTTCCTGGTCTGCATCAAAGTAGTTTGTCTTAAAAAAATAGATATAATATTTAAAAAGTTGGGAAATACGTGAAAACGTAACAAGACGAGAACGAGGCAGCAAAACTGAGTCTCGTCTCGTCGTTGACACGACCTTGGACAAGTTGCAGTCGAGGCAGAGAACACAATGACCAGGGAAAGTAGTCGCAGTAGGAAAGTCTCCAGCTCAAACATGAGCTCATATGATGCACCCAATATCCAAGAAAGCTGCCCTCACTCGCAGAATTTACAGTTTTTTTCTGTCAGGAATGATCCACATCTGAAATTCACAGAAAAGAGGCTCATCCACGTTTTGGATGCGGCAACTTTCAAAGCAGGACTTTGGTGTTGGATTTTACTGAAGTCTTGTTAAAACTTCCCCTACACCTCCAGTCATGCACATTAAAAAAATACTTGTGCTAACATTTCAGCTATATTTACAGTTATATTGAAAAAATAAAATAAAATTAGAATACAGTATTGCAAAAAAAGTTCAATATTTTTTGACAGTCATGTCAGGAAGTGAAACTCATAAATTATATAGATTCAATACACATAAAGGCTTGAAATATGCTTCTCTAGTTTTTGTAATTTTGATAATTATAGCTTAAAAATATTGAAAAATACTAAATTCAGTGTCTCAGACAATTAGAATATTGTGATAAATTTTCATGTTGGAAACTCATGCACACAGTGCACAGACGAATCCTAGACATGAACTACAAATGTCACAGAAGTCCAGCCACTCCTGAACCATGCGGAGACAACGTCAGAACCTGAGCTGAGGATAAAAAGAACTGGACTGTGGCTCACTGGTCCAATGTCCTTGTTTCAGATGAAAGTAAACTCTTCACGTCATTTGAAAATCAAGGTCCCAGAGTCTTGAGGAAGAGTGGAGAGGTCCAGAATCCACGACGCTTGAAGTCCAGAGTGAAGTTTCAACAGTCAGTGATGGTTTGGTGCCATGTCCTCTGCTGGTGTTGGTCCT
>NC_056503.1:35318444-35321757 GCF_014905685.2 Nematolebias whitei
CCCTCTGGAAGGAGGTTAAGGAGCATTAAGTGTAGAACCACTAGACTGAGGAACAGCTTCTATCCTGAGGTTGTTAAACTCATGAATCTCTAACCAGAACAATCAGCGTGAAAAAAAAAAATCACATCATGTTGCTGCCGATCTGTTTCATGTTGCTGTGTTCATTTGTACTCATCTGCTCACACAGACTCATGTTTGTGCTGCTGTTCGGCATATTGTTTTTATGTTATTAGTGCTTAGCGTATTTTTAGTTTATGTTTTTCTTAGTTCATGTCTTAGATCTTATTACTGTTTATGTCTTAGATCTTATTACTGTTTTTCTTTTACATTTTATTGTTGGATGTAACTGGGACCCGGAGTACACAATCTCGTTCCACCACATGTACCACATGTGGTGCAAATGACAAATATAGAAACTCTGAAATCTGAACAGCAAAGTCCATGCTCAATAATCCAGGTATATAATCCAACATTTTTCAGTCAGTTCATCTGGACAGTTTCTTTTCTTTGTTCTGAAACATTTCGCCTTCGATCCAGAAGGCTTCATCAGTCAAGGAAGCACACAACACAAAACTGATTCTTCCCCCAACAGCTTACTCCAAAGTGGAACAAACCAGTTTGCTTAGTGCTAGATGGTCTGTTTGGTACACCCCCTCCTCCATTGCCGGCCCTCTTCCTTGTTGACAGTCATGTCAAACTGGTTGAAAACAACAAAGTCCATGCTCAATAATCCAGGTATACAATCCAATATTTTTCAGTCAGGTCATCTGGACAGTTTCTTTTTTTTGTGCTGAAACGTTTCGCCTTCGATCTGGAAGGCTTCATCAGTCAAGGAAACACACGTGTGCCTGGGAATGGACTCCAAACTCTGTTTGGTTTGGGTTAAGGCTCGGCTTTGGCCGCGCTTGATTATTTTAAATAAACAATCCATTCTGCTCACTTTGGCATCTGCCTTACTGAAGCTCCCACAGCAGCAAAGAGGAAAGACAGACCCCCACCCCCCGCCCCCTTGGCGATCAATTAGAGGCCAGGCCACCGAGAAACAATGTGTACAATCTAATGTTGAAAACCCGTGAAAGAGTGAGTCCGTGAAAGTCAAACTACGAAGTACTGTATTTATATATTGAAGAAAACCAAGTACAGTATTTTTTCCTTGAAAAAAATTTGCTTTTAACCTTTTTTTAAAGTAATCTTCAAACGTGTATTTTATTGCAATCACAAAAAGAGAAAGATTTCAGTTGAAGCTTATGAAGCAATTCAAAACTAAGCAATAATTACATAAACATTTCAGTTCAGCTTTAACTGGTTTAAAACTCATCTATAACGCCGGTGATCAGAGTGCTTTCCTGTCTTTCACCACAAGTGCTTTTAGCTGATTGAGCCTCAGGAATGATTGTGTGCAACATGAACGAAAGAGTAGATTTTATGTACTTAATTTCAAATTTTCCATGCTCCACATTGTAACATTTAAAACTTCACAATGAAAGTTTATCATTTAGGCATGAGTATTCATAAACTGCACTATAGCCAAGCCCCACGATAAAGCAATGTAAGATGAGATACAATGAAAGTTTAATGAGCTCCATGAAGGAACTGGAATGCTGCAGCACCAAATATTGATAGGATATAAAAGGAACATCCTGAAATATGCTGTCTTCAACACTAAGCATCATTTCCAGGACGGTAAAGGCTGTATTTTAAACACTTGCAGCAAAAAATGATCAGAAACAGGGTCTTGTTTTTCTTGTTTGGCAGCAATGTGTAATGCCAACATGCTGTTTGAAACCCCTTATTTCGAACAGCACTTTTTCCACAGACACGTTTAGCTGGACTTGGATAAAGTTGCTTAGTCATGCTGACAAGAGAAGGAAGGAGAAAAGAAAAGCTATGATCTACAGTTACAGTCTCAGTTGAACCAAATGTGCAGACAGGGTCATTGTTTGTTGAACCCCTGAGATGTGACTGAATCGTTGACTTAAAACAGTTAGCTTCAGCTCTATGGTGCCTACAAATGCCACAAAACTAAAATGCAAGGCACATTACCCAGCACGGCAAAATAATTGAATTATCTAACATATGTATTACACATACGGTACATTTTTTTTTGTTGTCAGTAGAGCTGCATCTTCAAACTATAAGCCTGAAACTTCTCCAGAGTCAGAACCGAAGAACACTTTCAGGTGTGAAAAAAGATTTTTTTAAGAAACAACAGAAGTTTAGTTGCATCTATTCAAGAATTTAGGATTGACATGAGCTGCAAAACATAAAAACTACTCTGATGCAGTTGAAGGACAATATGCATTACAGATGCATCAGTAGATCTACATTTCCAAACTATATGTCAGAAACTCCTCCAGAGTCAGAACCGAAGACCACTTTCAGATGTGAAAGAACAATTTATTTAAGAAATAAAAGAAGTTTATTTGCATCTATTCAATAATTTATAATTTGCTATGAGCTGCAAAACATAAAATTGTCAGTAGATCTACATTTCCAAACTATGTCTGAAACTCCTCCAGAGTCAGAACCAAAAGATTTGTTGTTGAATTTTTGTTGTTGTTGTTACATTGTCAGTAGATCTACAATAGGTAATAATCCTATACGAACCACTTCAATCTCATTTACCAGAATCAAAAGAAAGCCTAAAAAAGTCATCATATCCCACCCATTTATGTCAGGGTATTGACATCCCTGCTTCTATTGAAAGGGATTATGTGACTTAAGTCTGCATGTTTGGCATGCCTGAAGAATTGTTCCACTTGGATGGAAGCTGATCTTGCTTTGCCAGTCAGCTCCATGTGACTCCTTCCCTCACAGATAATCCTATGAAAAAGACAGCTCTTTAATGTCTCACATCCCAAACGCAGCTCTCTCAATTCCCTCAATCAGAGTCAACAACGATGGAGCCATTTTGTGTCCCACTATAAAACTGTCTTCCACATGTCCATAAAGATGTGCCAACGTTAATCAGATTTCAATTTGATCAGTTAAATAAAGCGTTTCTGATTAGAAACATGGCTTTATAATAGACATGAAAGATGGTTACCAAAATAGTTCAGATTAGATTTATGTTTGATCTTTTAAAATATGAATCTAATTTATTTGTCTTTCAGTGCAGGAAGGGTTAAATAAAGATGCTATACAGGTTTCTTTTGATCTTTAGACACATAAAAGCTGCAGATTTCCATTAAGATAAATTGGACAATGCTGGCTGAAAGGTCACAAAAATCACTGCTGTGGCGTTTCATGAAAAGAAAAAGAAAACATTGATTTTTTTTGACAAGAAACCCATTTCTCATGTACTATAACAGGG
>NC_056503.1:35321857-35330697 GCF_014905685.2 Nematolebias whitei
TTATTTATTTATTTATTTATTTTTTTTTTTTAAATTCTGCCAAGAGGTTTTTATTGATGGGACTGGACTACTGCTGTAAAGTCCTCTCCAGCTCATCTCAAAGAATCTCAATGGGATTAATATCTGGACTCTGGTTTGTAATGAGAGAATCACTTCATCCTCTATTCTCCTTGCAGTGGTTTGCGTTCATTACTCTGTAACGGTGTGAATCTGGACTCGGACTACATGACCTTTTCCCACAGCTCCCAAGTGCTCCTTTGCAAATTCAAGTCTTTTTGTTTTTGTTTGGTTTTAATTAATCTCACTGTTAAGTGGTTTTCTTAAAGCTTCAACAGATGTTTACTTCAGTACATTGAGAGCTCTTCACACTGTGTAGGTGGAAAAGTTTTTACTTTCTCTGTAAAACCTTGCAGTGAGTGCTACAGTTATTTTTTTTTCAATTTGTTTTAACCTAAATTGAAGGGATTTTTAAATTTATTTTCCCAACCACATTTCATCCAAAGAAAGGATAGTTTACTGCTTTTCTTCAAGGGTTTTAATAATGTGCCAAACAGTTTTGGCATTCTGCATGAATGTGTTCAAATGAGCCGACTTAATGGGCTCCAACCACTGTGGCCACATTAAACATGGCCCTTTTGGAGAGTGAACAGTTGCTGTAAACTGAGAGATTTCTTGGACAAATCTCAGATGCTTCATAGTGAAGAAAGTCATCAAAATTTCCCATTGCGGATTTTATTAGTGCTCTGTATGGGCACTAGGTTGTCACTGTGTACTCTTATATTTGGTAGCATGTTTAAATCAATCAAATGCACACAGTTCCTTCTTTTTTTTAAATAAATATTAAACCAAAGCTGCTTGCCCTTACTATTAAAGCTGAATGTTTATGTCAGTTTGTATCTGTAAGCCCAGTTGTCCCTGTACCCCTGGAGGAGCATGATCCAGCCGTAAAGAGACAGCTCTCAGCATGCAGACACAAGGAAAAGTTTTTTAAATTTTCTGCCTCGTCTTATTTTCACTGTAACAGATCATTGGACATATTAAACACAGACGAACTCAAGTCACAGCTATTGTCTTTATCTCACATGAAAGGAAAGCTTGTCTGGTGATGGGGTTGAAAACAAAAGAATCTGGATGCTGTTTGAGCAAAGCATCTTTTCAATCACAATTATAGTTCATATTGGGATCCAATATTTGTGAGCATGAAGGATAGAAGAGAAAGAAACATATTTAATAATTGGACAAAGAGCAGAAATCAAATGCAATATGATGACGCTATAAATACACTTAAATGATTCTTAACTACATTTACCAAAATTCAAAACCATTTTAGAAGACTTTATCTCATAAAGTTTTGATAAACAAGGACAATCTGGTCCACTTTGGGACTGTGAATTTACATCAGATTTATTGTTTATCTGTGGGAACTGAACTTTAACATAGCTAAATATTTTAGTGTGAACTTGCAGAACACTGAACAGCATTTGACCCAGTCATTCTAGTTTTTACAAACTAAATTTAGAGGAATAATTTGAAGCCAATGAAAGAGCAGTATATTTTCCATGATGGCAGAATGTGTGTTACTCACTGCATTTGTTTGGAAGAACACATTTGTCAACTGATTACAAAATTATCCCTGCAGTGCTTTTCTGATTGGTGGTGGTGAGTAGTATGGATTTTCTTAAAGAAATCCAGGTGTTTTTGCCATCAACAATGTACTTTGCCTCAGATCTAGCCTAACTGTCAACCAGCAGAGACATTATTCAAACATTTTTTTCATGAGTCTCAGGTTGAACTGTCACAGTCCCCAAGCAGTACTGTTTTGAACTTTTGTGATATTGATCAGGCAAAGCAGCCTTGATTGCTCGACCCTCTGTTGGTGCCGCATAACACACAGCATTGAATATTGAATAATCAGGCCCTGGGGAAATTAGTGAGATATCACAGCAAACGAGTTCCATCACAAGTTGTGGTGAAATGACAGTGGCAGGAAAAAGGTTGGAAAATGAGCTTTGGGGGTGGAATACATTGTGCTTTCTATTGAAGTCGCAAAGCTTCTGGTGCCCAAGGCTCAACTTCAGCTCCTTTCTCTCATCCTGTGTACACACTTGACTTCTCTGAGGAAAGAGCAGCAACATCTGTTTAACCTGAAGCACTTTTGTCCAACTGAGGGATTTATGGATAAAAGGCTGTCGGTGTAGAACACAGAGCTATTAGCTGCAGTCACCACATTCAGTAGTCCAATATAAAAGGACAAGTATGGAAACCGAACAGCTGTTCTCAAACTTGTGTTTTGCATATCTTGCAATTTTCCAAACAAAAGCAAGCCCTGAAACAAAATAACACTAAGCTGCAAGCTTATAATATCAAACAGATCTCTTGTGTTTTTTTCCCCTTCCTGTATAGAAAAACTTATCAGCCTTCCTCAATGCTGGACAGATGTACTATTGGAATCCTGCATTGTCTCAATTATAGCCAAGTCCCAGATCTACCTTTTGTGCCAGTTGGAAACTAAATATTGTATATTTACCATTTTATTTCTCTGTTGAGCTCTGCAATAAAGCACAGCAGAGGAGCCTGAAGGCATATATTGTGCAATGCCAAAGTCAAGTTATTGTAGCACCATAATCCTCCACATCAAACTGCCAGTTAGAAGCAAAATCTGCATAGAAAAGATATGTTTGCAACATGAGATTAAAGGGCAGCAAACATCATCTTATGGATATCAAACTAGTGGCACTCATTACTCTCTATGAACATTTAAGAGTCACAAAAGCAAACACTCTCCTTAGCCTCCCTGGTAATGGGTATTCAGGGGTACTGGAGAATCGAGTCCTATCATTGGTTGAACCTCAGATCCAGGAAGAATAATGTGGGTTCCGTCCTGGCCGTGGAAAAGTGGTTAAGTTCTTTACCCTCACTAGGGTCCTCGAGGGGTCGTGGGAGTTTGCCCATCCAGTCTACATGTGTTTTGTGGAGTTGGAGAAGGCATTTGACTGTATTCCTGGGTACAACTTTTATGGACAGAATTTCTCAGTGCAGCCAGGGTGCAGAGACATTCCAGTTTGGTGGCCTTGGGATTCCATCTCTGGTCTTTGCAGATGATGTGGTTCTGTTAGTATCATTGTGCCGTGATCTCTAGCTGTCACTGGCGCGTTTTTCAGCCGTGTGAAACAGCTGGAATGAGAAACAGCACCTCTAAATCTGAGGCCATGGTCCTCAACCAGAAAAGTGTGGATTGCTCTTTTCGGGTCAAGCGTGAGGTTCTGCCTCAAGTGGAGGAGTTCAAGTATCTTGGGGTTTTGTTCATGAGTGAGGGAAGAATGGAGCGTGAGATTGACAGACAGATTGGTGCAGTGTCTGCAGTATTGCGGCCTCTGTGCCAGTCCATTGTGGTGAAGAGGGAGTTGAGCTGTAAAACAAAACTCTATGTTTACCAGTCAGTCTGTGTTCCTTCCCTCACCTATGGTCAAGATCTCTGGGTAGTGACCGAAAGAATGAGATTGCGGATACAGGTGGTTGAAACCGCTGTTCCTCCACATC
Source organism: Nematolebias whitei (assembly GCF_014905685.2). Classification (NCBI taxonomy): domain Eukaryota; kingdom Metazoa; phylum Chordata; class Actinopteri; order Cyprinodontiformes; family Rivulidae; genus Nematolebias; species Nematolebias whitei. The sequence continues at coordinate 35,325,398 of NC_056503.1, forward strand.
AAGAGGAGCCAGTTGAAATGGTTAGGGCATCTGGTAAGGATGCTTCCTGGGCGCCTCTCTAGAGAGGTGCTTCGGGCATGTCAGACTGAGAGGAAATCCCGGGGAAGATTCAGGACATGCTGGAGAGACTACGTCTCTCAGTTGGCCTGGCAACATCTTGGTGTCCTCCCAGAAGAGATGGAAGAGGTGGCTGTGGAAAGAGATGTCTGCTCAAACTGCTGCCCCTGCAACCCAACTTCAAAAACAAGTAGAAGATAATGGATGGATGTATGTATGTATGTATGGATGGATGGATGGATGATGGATAGATGGATGGATGGAAAAGCAAACACTCATTCCATCCTTGGGAATCGTCTCACTATGTGCATGTGAGTAAGCAGGAAACCCAAGATTCAAATACTGATCACCTGGAGGCTCAATAGAAACCTACAAAGACGTCACTAAAAAAAGGTTATGTAAGGCCAAGAGTTTAGACTTTTGCACAGTGTAGAAAAAGGTTAGTTTTTTCAAAGCCACCTTACAGCTCTTTTCATGCTCAAATTGAAATGTTATGTATAATAATTGTTATTTATTTATTTTAACCAGTGAATATTTACTGCATAATTCTATTTACAGATCTTACCACATTTTATCTTTTAAAAGAAAAAATAATAAAATTGTCCTCCATGTGCTTTTTTATTGTTCAGCTGGATAACATCTTCAGTCGTAGGTGAGTTGTTACAGTGAAGTGCTCCAACATTCACCTTATTTACATTAAACAAATCGAACCCAATACGCTGTGATCAGTCTAGCATTGATATCTTGACTAAACTGACTCTAGCATCCAGCTTGATAAACTGGGCTTCTGCGTAGACCACTTGGACGTAATCACAATTCTCAGTATAAAAAGCATTCAGAAACTCAATGGCCTCTATGGATGACACATTGCTCATCGATGAGCTGCTCGATTTAATATAGTGTTGCCCCACTGAACACAAGTGACGCATAAATCTGTGCCTTTCCCAAAGCTGATTCACCTTCTGCCCCTGAGTGTTCCCCTGTGATTCAGGCAGCTTTGACATTCACCTGCCTCCCATCATGGGCAAAGAAACAGACCAGTGGCTCTAACCTTTACTCAACTGGTGATTTAGCCTGCCTGCCTGCACTGATAACACACTCCATCAGAGTTGCCCTGAGAGGAGGAGATGAGGGCTGCTCTGTGGTGCTGCTGTGCTCAGGTAGGGCCTTTACTCACCGCCACCCATCCTCTGTGTGTTAGCCAGCATCCCCCTTTTATCTCAACCTTGCTTCTATTTCATGCACCCACTAAAGCCAAGTACATTCCTATTTTACTGCACAAAACCACGATGTGGAGCCTTTAAAGTCAACTACATGTGCTCTCACAGCATCCACAAACCTTGATCCTTGATATAGGTGATAAACGCCCTCAGCTATAGACGACATTTGTCTCAGCTACAAGTCTATGACACAGTGATAAGCTGCATGACTAATTTCTTTCATAAACGCTTTTTGCAGTTCTGCGTAGTAATGTATGTCAAATGACAGACCTTGATGTGCTCTGGAGCTTGTTAGCAACAATTACAATGCCACAGTCGAGTTTGTGATAATATCTTACAGAGCCTTGTTAAGATGCAGCACGTTATTAAAATTCTTTGCAAAGTGCCAGTTAGTTGGGTTTATTTGTTAAAAAAACAAAACAACTAATGAATAAATGTGCATATTTGCAGCTCATATTTGTTCATTCAAGAAAAACTGCATAAAGGATTATTTTTAAGTCTGTTTCATTGGAAGTGAAGTGTCCAATCATACAGTAAAGAATATTGTGCTCCTGAACGCTGGGGATTTTACACAGTAGTCATCACCTAATAATGTGAAGCTGAGAGTTGTCTATTCAGCACAAAAAGGTGTTCAGCAGAGTTGTTTTTTTTCCTGCAGATTATTTCCCACAGACAGATGCTCTCTAAATCTGCGCTGTGAGTGATTATGTTTGTCAGGACAGTAGTCTGTTTGCTGAACACCGGAGAGTGAGATTGGTAGGAGAGAATAGTCGCCAAAGATAGACAGCTGCAGCATTGTGTTGATTGCCACTTCCTCTTGTGTAATTTGAAATGGAGTTTTTTTTAAGTCTCTCTGCCGAGCTCTTGACGGAACCTGTCATCTCTATGCCAAGGCATTACAGCCACTTTCAGTCATCCTTGGACTGAAGGACCATGATGGAACAAAAAATAAATAAAAAAAAACAGTGTTTTTGCACTTTGGTCCAAAGGACGAATAAATCACGATGCTTGTGTGTTTGAAATCAATTCTTTTGCTTTTGCTATTGGAGTAACAAATCGTCTCCCTTGTAATCAACCCCTCTTTTCCTGCTGTTCTCATCAAAATTCTCTGAATGTTCTGTTGCCATGGTACCTTGAAAAATCTGCTGCTGAGATTTTTTTTTTTTCCTTTTTCTTCCTGAGATAGCGGTTCTTCTTTTTTCTGTCTGCTTACCTCACAGACAGAACCACTTTGGATCAATTTAAAACAAAACATGCGTTTAATGTAAAAATAGATTTTCGGGACGAAGAGAACCTCACACAGAAAATCAAAAGGGCAATGTTCTGCCATTTAACTTCTGCTGGGTTTTGGTCAAATTGTTTTCGTCTGAATGCACTGATACGCTCAGAAATATGAGGTTTGATATCACTCTTGACAGAGCTGTGAATACAACATATGGGGCCGCAGTTAAAACTTTTGTCACCTTACCCTCTAGTATTTGCACATTTGTTCCTTGTACAAATCAAATAGGATTTAGATACAAAATCTCAGTTGAACTTTAAAGATTTCTCTCAAAGGCTTCTCAGAAGAAAACTCAGGAGCATGCTGTGTTTTCCTGGCTCTTTTAACACCCTGGGCTGGATTTCTGTGGGAGCCGAGTTCCCATAAGAAGGTGTTTGAGCTCCTATAATAACAGTTAGGCTGTCAGCTATAGAAGTTGCCAATTCACTGCCTGATCAAAGAAAGAGAGAGAGAGAGAGAGAAAGTTACCACCTTGATTTTATTAAGTAAAAAAGTAAGCTTTTTTTTAAAGCATCCTCTTTAAGGAAAAACGCTTCGGTAATTAAGCTTGCGTATTATCTAAACATTATGTGAAATCAAATGCAAATTAATTAGGCAGAATTCATGAAAGTAGTTCATATTACCTGCTGACTTACATATAAAGTTTTATAGAAAGATCTTGTGTGATCTGTTGGAGCTCAGACTTTGTGTTGGAGACAACGTTCAGCTATAATGTCATTACCATATTTTTCAGACTATAAGGCGCATTTAAAACCCTTTAATTTTCTCAAAAATCCACAGTGAGCCTTATAATCTGGTGCGCCTTATGTATTAATTCTAGTTGCTCTTACTGACCTTAAACTGATTTTATGTGGTACATGGGGCTCAATGATATGTCAAAAACTTTTAGGTTTGCTTAATGCACCTTATAATCCGGTGCGTCTTATGTATAAAAAAAGACCCGTTCGTTGATATTGCACCTTATAATCTGGTGCGCCTTACAGTCTGAAAAATATGGTATATTTTAGCTGCACATCTGTAAAAAGAACTGGTCTGAGTTTTAATTGCCTTTGCTAACTGTGGTGGCTGCTTATAGGCTGACTCAACATGTTAATTAGCTGTAAAAATGCATCCAGTGATTATTTTATGTGAGTTTCAATATAATCTGTCTGCTGCGTCGTTACTTATTTTGCTAACAAACAGGTTACTTTTAGGTTATTTCATTTTTTTTTTTTTTTTACTTTTTTTACACAACGGAACATCCAACACCCCCCTTCATTAAACACTTAAAAAAAAAAAAAATGAAACAAATAATCAATAGTAAAAAACAGAATAGCACAGCAGGAGCTATTGACAACTTAAAAAAAATAGTCACAATAAATATCCTAAAGCAACGAAACTTCAGGACAAAATCCTCTGGAAGTCATAATTAACCACCCCGTCAAGTTGCCAGATACACCTCCACACAGCGCCACCTTTACTCAAAAAGATCTGTAGTCATTTGTAGAACAGAACCGACTTTTCCATAGTCTATGCATGCTTGACCCTCACCATTCAGTTATTGTTGGGGGTTTCAATTCTTTCCAATTTAAAGTTTTTTTTTTCATTTATTTTATTTATTTTTTATTTTTTCAGCTGCTCCCTTCATCAGGGTCACCACAGCGAATTAAGTCGCACAAAGACTTGGCAGTTATTTGAAGGGCCCAGAGTGGAGCAAACGAGCGTGGAGACAGGTGTGGGTGCTTCACCTATCCCACCCACATTTTAATGTTGTCGGTGCCGGGAGTTGAACCAACGATCTTCTGATCACAGGCCCACCTTCTCTAACCTCTGCACCACCACTCCCCTCTTTCCAATTTACAGTGATTAGTTTTTTTTTTACAACCAATAATAAAATGTGTATTATATACCTTTGATTTGAACTGAAATCCTCATTTAACATAATCCCCATTAAATAAAACACAGGACTTGATGGAACCTCCATCCCCAGTATTTTCTCAAGCTCCATCTTGATGTTCCTCCAGCAGGTTTGGATAACAGGACAATCCCAGAATATGAGGTTATTTCACATGTTTTGGCAAAAATCGTACACAATCTGGTAAGCTGAGTTTGTGTTGGGCATGACTCTCAGCTATACCACACCAAGTTTTAACCAAAGATTTCCAAAGTTGATTGAGCTGCAATTTTATTTATTTATTTTTTGTTAAACATTGAATTGGGTTGACTTTAAACGTTACTTTATGACTGAAGAATAGTCCAGATATTAACAGCTGAAATGAGCTTCATCTATATGGTGGAGAAAAGGTGAGGACCTCCATCAACCCCAAAAAGAAATCAGCTAAGATGATACAGACATCTGACACCTCCTGGAGGTTGTACAGGCACGACATATGGGAGGAGCTCCTCTCTGCCCTGGAAACAGCTTGGGATCCCCTAGGGGGCACTAGAGAGGATTGCTGGAAAGATGCCTGGGGTTTTTCTCCTGAACCTGTTGCCTTGACGACACAATTATGAATACCGTATTTTCCGGCATATATGTCGCTCCAGAGTACAAGTCTCATCAGTCAAAAAAAGCATCATGAAGAGGAAAAAAAAAACATATATATAAGTCGCATTTATTATGCATCACCAAAATTGAAATCGAAATTTAAAGAGTCAGACAAAAATTGCATTATGGTTATTGGAAAAAAAAAAAAAAAACGTATACAAGTTGCTTCAGAGTTTAAGTCGCAGGACTGACAAATGAATGCAAAAAAAAAAAA
>NC_056503.1:35330797-35335343 GCF_014905685.2 Nematolebias whitei
AGTCTAACAGCCTCAGGGTAGAAGCTGTTCCTCAGTCTAGTGGTTCTACACTTAATGCTCCTTAACCTCCTTCCTGAGGGGAGTGGGGCAAAAAGTGTGTGTGCTGGGTGAGTGGGGTCCTTCATGATGCAGGTGGCCCTCTTCCTACATCTGGAGATGTAGATGTCTGTGATGGTGGGGAAGCTGATTCCGACAGATTTCTGTGCAGCCTTCACCACTCTCTGCAAAGCTTTTCTTTCTGCAGCTGTGCAGCCTCCATGCCACACATTGATGCTGGAGCACAGGATGCTCTCCACTGCACACCTGTAGAAGGAGGTGAGGACTGAGCTTCCCAGACCAGCTCGCCTCAGCCGTCTGAGGAAGTAGAGTCTCTGATGAGCTTTCTTGATCAGGCTGGTGGTGTTGTTGCTCCAGCTGAGGTTGTCATTCATGTGTACACCCAAGTACTTGTAGCTGGAGACCACTTCCACCGCAGATCCTCTTATGTTCAGGGGGGTGTAGGTGTTTTTGTTCCTTCTGAAGTCCACAATCATCTCCTTTGTCTTCTTCACATTGATGTGAAGGTTATTCTCTCTGCACCAGCTCTCCAGGTGTTCCACCTCCTGCCTGTAGCTGGACTCATCATTGTTTGTGATGCATCCCACCACCGCTGTATCATCTGCAAACTTTACAATGTGACAGCCTGGATGGGTAGCTGCACAATCATATGTGAGCAGAGTAAACAGGAGGGGGCTCAACACACATCCCTGAGGAGAGCCAGTGCTGAGGGTTATGGTGGAGGAGGAGAGATTGTGGATCCTCACTAACTGTGGTCTGTTTGTTAAAAAGTCTAGTACCCAGTTGCAGATGGAGGGGCTTAGTCCTAGTGTGGATAGTTTGTCCATCAGGGTTTGGGGGATCATGGTGTTGAAGGCGGATGTGAAGTCCACAAAGAGCATACGGACGTAAGAGTTTTTCTGCTCCAGGTGGTTGAGTGCAGTGTGGACCACAGAGGAGATTGCATCCTCTGTTGATCGGTTCTCACGGTATGCGTACTGATGAGGGTCCTCGTTGATGTTGATGGTTGTTTTGATGTGAGTCATGACCAGTTTTTCGAAGCATTTAGCGACTATCGGGGTGAGGGCCACTGGCCGATAGTCATTCAGACCAGTCACTGTAGAGCTTTTTTGGGACTGGGATGATGGTGGCAGTCTTCAGGCAGGTGGGAACTGTCTCCAGGGTAAGTGAGGTGTTAAAGATGTCTGCCAGCACCTCACAGAGCTGATCAGCACATTCCTTCAACACTTTTCCGGGGATGTTGTCTGGGCCAGTTGCTTTGTGCGGATTAATCCTCCTGAAGGTACTCCTTACTTCTGCTGAGGTCACGCTGAGATGCTCTTCATCCGGTGGTGAGGTGAGTCTGGTGCTGGGTGGTCTGTTCGGGTCTTCAAAGCGTGCATAGAACTTGTTGAGGGCATCAGGCAGAGATGGGTCTTTGGGACATTGTTCACTCCTTCCTTTATAATCTGTTATGCACTTAATGCCCCTCCACATGCTCCGAGGGTCTTGTGAGATGAATTGACCCTCGATCCTCTTTGCATATGTGGCCTTGGCCCTCTTAATACCAGCAACCAGCTCTTTTCTTGTCCTACTCAGCTCCTCTGAGTTTCCAGACCTGAAGGCAGTGTTCCTGGCTTCCAGCAGGGTACGCACCTCTGCATTCAGCCAAGGTTTTCTGTTTGGGTAGCTTTTAACATTTCTGATAGTGGAGACTGTGTCAGTACATGTACTAATGTAACCCAGTACTGAGGATGTGTATTGGTCAAGATCAAGCGAACCTCCATTTTCAGCAGCTTCTCTGAAAACCTGCCAGTCTGTTCGATCAAAACAATCTCTCAGTATGGGGCCACTGTCCTGGATCCAACATTTAACTTTCTTTTGAACCGGTTGTGATATATATCACAACATAATTTTATTCAATAACAGTGATATGAGTTTTAAGCACAATTCCGATAGACATTATGTAATGATTACAGCATTTCACTGATGCATTTCTTTTTCTCTTTGGGTTGAAGTGGCCGCTTCAGTTTCAACCCGAACAAAAAAAGCCTCAACACAACTACATAAGTACGTGGTGACGTACACCACAGCTCGAAGGAGTCAGTGGTAGCAGGCTAGGCTAGGCTAAGCTCCAACGCCCGATTAGCTTTCGCTTCAAAATGAGTGCCCATGACGGTCAGAATGTGACTGAACAAGCTTTCACAAGTGAAGAGAAAGCAGTTGACATCATTGATAAGAGAGGAAAGACTAATTTGGTGGTATGGAAGTGGTTCGGCTCTCTTAAGTGTGCTGCAAAATGTGCCAGAGAGTCATCCCAACTAGCGGTGGGAACACATCTAACCTGTTCCGTCTGAAGAGTTTCCACTCTATAGAATATGCTGAGTCAGAAGATGAAGCACAATAAAGTTTGAGCCAACGTGTCCCTGAAACAACACCCCCAGTTGTATCAAAAGAGAAACCCATGCAGCAAACACAGATGTTTGCTGCATGGGTTGTTAGGTTATGTTGTTGTTTAAAGTTAAAACTAATATATATTAATATTGACAAAGTTGAGAGTTTTATGTTTATTTGACGGTGATTTCAATTTTTTTTTTTTGAAGGCTAAATACAAATAAAAGGTGAACATTAATTTATTTGTACAGTTTGTACATTTTTTCTGAGGCTTTTATATTGTTTATATCGATATCGGAATTATATCGTTATCGACTGAAAGTAAATATATCGTGATAAACGTTTTGGCCATATCGTCCAGCCTTAATACTAAGGCTACTTTTTTAAAGACAGCTGTACATAAAATATAACCTTTTCCCATAAAACACCTGGAAAATGCAGTCTCTACCAAATGTGGATGTATTAAATGCAAAGAGTAAGCTATATTCATTGGAAAAACTTTTTGTATTAGTTTTTTACCTGTTGTCATTTTGAGTTATTTATTGGTCTTTTTTTTTACTTTTTGAAATATTTTAGTTGAATTTTTAATCATAGATTTACAGCAACTGTTTAAAATTGACCAAGTTCTGACTTTTATAACCAAAAGTCATAATTTTATACGATAATCCACTGTGACAAAATACAATAATATCAACAAGAGAAGGGTACATACTGGATTGTGCTGGAAGGCTGGAGGAGACGTTGCCACTGAATTACTATAACCACCACTTTCACTCCGGAATGACTGTCAAATGGAAACAATTTAGGTAAATAAAGATGGGTGAGGTGAACCGGGGTAATACTGTCATCATTGTTATTAGAAAAGGCAATAAAAAGAACAAACTGTAGCTGATGATAAAGCACAGCAGGATGGAGTTATTCTTCTGAATCAAAGCTTTATTGTTGTCCAAAAAGCCTATTTTAAACACCTCAGTGGCTCATATTGTTGCACCAGGTGACATGTATATCATGAGGATGAAAACAGCTGCACTCTGTTGTGAGTAATTCTCCCATTCACCATCCCACTGCAAAGAAAGCTCACTGGTGCAGGAAATGTGTATTAATCTGCTGCTGAAAACCCTCCCCAACAAACACACCATTCACCCCACTATGGGTTTTATAAAGACCTTGTATTACCGTGCGAGGAAATATAACTTTCTTTCTAACACAGTGCTCCCTAAATGCATCAGTGCTCGAGGTGTTATCAAGTGATTTGTTGATAAGAAAAGTGGCTGCTACTGGGTGTGGAGTAGAGTGTAACTGTGATTTTTTATTTACATGGAAATGCAGAGTTTGCTGTGGTAACGCGTTATTCATGTCATGCTCCGTACCCGTCCGTGGCCAACCTCGTGTGCTTTATGTTGAGCTTCATCAAGCCTTTGTTGGTGTTGCTGCAGTAATCTGTCCTTCCTCCCAAACTGCTGCTATTGTGACAAGACAGACCCAGTAAAAAGCTTTCAACTGCATATGTGTAGCTAAAAAAATATGTTGCGATATAACTAATCGAAGGCCTTACCTCATAATCACAGAGTAATTTGTTCCTTTCACTCAGTTTGCGTTTGAGCTCCTCCTGCAGGCAGGAACATATTGCTTTAAATACAGCGTTTCTCTTACATAAAAGCTGCACCCACAAGTAAAACCAAGTCAAACAAGCAGTACGCCGATGTCCCCCGTCGCTGAAGGATTTGAATAGTGAAGGTTTGTAGTTTACAAGATTAGTGTTTTTCTGGACTGGAACTGAACAGGGAATGCAAGTAAACAATGTTATTTGTACAAGATATTCAAGTGGGTAGGAGTTACATTGTGTAGAAAAGCAGCGGTTTGTTTTTCTTGTCCATTGTGGCCGAGTGACTGATCCTGGCGATGGAAGGGAACAATTTTATCCACCACGTGGTGCAATGGCGGAGCCAGGGGGTGGCCAACGGTGGCCCAGTTCACCATAAATTAATTTTTGGCCACACCACCGGCCACCCAAATCATTTGAGGAAACTGTACTTTTAAGCAATATAAAATTAGCAACACCAAAGTCCATGCTCAATAATCCAGGTATAAAATCCAACAATTTTCAGTCAGGTCA
>NC_056503.1:35335443-35344740 GCF_014905685.2 Nematolebias whitei
TCCCTGCGCTCTAATGACTTAATCCTCCTGTCAGTTCCTCTGGTCAGAACTGAACTAGGAAAAAGAGCATTCAGCTTCGCCGTCCCCTCAGCCTGGAACAACTTACAGACAGATTTGAAACTATCAACACTCATCTCGCCTAGATCATTCATGTCAACCGTATCAGATAATGTTATCAAAAATCGGGACCATTGCAAATGTTTCTAAAACACTACTTATCAAATATACATGTCTTTGTTGACTTTTAACTCTATCTACTTAAACTGATGTCTGTTCTACATTTAATGTCTACAGAAGTCTGTCTTATCCTGATGGTTTCAAACTGTTAACATTTATTTATCGTGATAGTAGTTTCTTTTTTCTTTTGATAAATGTAAATGCTTATTGTCAATAACCCTGTGAGGTGTGCTGATGACCACTTGACCAGGTCACCCTTGTGACCGGGCTCTACCTGGTAAAATAAAGGTGATTGATTGATTGATTGATATTGATATATATATATATATATATATATATATATATATATATATAGATATGGTAGTGGTCATCATAAATGTTGTGGTAACCAAATCTTCTAAATTAACTTTTCTTATGCCTAGATGCAACCACACACCAAAAAGGAAGTTAGTCCATTGCTTATGTTTTCAAGTAACCCAGCTCACAAGGTTTACATATGTGGCACAGTGGCAGCCATCTTGAATTTTGACCTGCAGACTCAATTTTTGAAAGGAACATTTCTTACTCATAGATGTAGCCACACATTACACTTATTTTTCAAATTATCATGCTCATAACATTCATGGGCAGATAAATAGAGGGTATTTCCAATCCTGCTTTCTCTCCGCGATGGGGAACAACAATTGAGCGTATCAAGAAGATATCACACGTCTCACATTTTCTCCTTCCAGCTCATCTTTGGCCATGTTGCTCCTCAGCAGTTCCTGCTTCAGCTGTAGAACAGCCTCCTCCTGCACTGCCAGGCGCTGCTGCAGAGCATCCTAATGAGACAGACGAGAAGATCAAAGAGGTTAAGACGGGAACACGGATCGAGTGCATCCACCTGCCTCATTTAATGCATCCACTCACTTTTCCTTTTTGTCTACCTTTTTCAAAAAAATCTAAACGGCTTTTCTTTGTTTGAAAAACTGCTGTATCCTGAGTTTTTGAGTGTGCAAAACTGATTACGATGAATTATAGTACGTGATCCAATTTTTAGTCACAACATAAGAAGAAAATTAGAGGTTTACCTTGATGGCCTGAATGTGCCGTGTCTCTTGTTTGTGCCTCAGGAGTTCCCTCTGAGTCACAAACACAAACAGACTTGTTCAAAGAAGAAAAAAATGAAGCTCATCTGTATTAATTCTAATTATATTTACTTACTGTACCTTGAGATCAAGGGCTTCCTCCATGCTTTGGTCCAGACGACTGCGGATTACAACCTTCAAAGGGAGAGCACATGAGCAGGATAATTAGAGAACGGAAAAATGTCAGAGCGTATGAAGAGGCAGTGGAAGTGCATGACAGTGGGCTAGCAGATCAGAGAGAATTAATCTGAGCTCTCCAGAAGAGTGACAGCTGCAAACATCATCACAAGCGAAGGCCTGGCAATCACAGAGCAGTGAGTTCTTGAGTTAGAAGAGAGAGGGCACTGTAATGTACCAGCTGCTGCTCAGTGGTCGCCCGGTTCTCCCCAAAGTTCACCGACCCATCCTGGTCTTCTTCAGGGAGGGAGCCATGCAGCAGCAAACCCTGATGACAAAAACAAATGTGATTAGAAATGAAAAAAAAATGTGGCATGTATGTAATAAAACATATATGCCACAAAAACTGAATGTATTCTTGTGTTGAACTTTTTAAATGGCTTAATGGAATAATTGGGTTCAAGTCTATTAGAAAAAATTGTTTACAACAGCAGTCAAGACAAATAGGTTATTGATTAAATACAACTTAAAATAGTTAATAAAGGCATGAAGAGCCTTTTACTCTGCTGCTCCTTGTTTGTTGAAGTCACTTCCAAACCACCTCCTTAATGAACCACAGACTGCAGAATTATTCAAAATAAGGATTACAAACATTTTTCTTTTGTCACTTTTATGGCCCTAATTGATTTTAGTGATTTTATTGTTATTTTTTATTTTTTTATTCCTGAAATGTAGCACTTTGATATTTACAAATGTAAAGTGCTCAGTAAGTTGAATGTATTAATATTATTATTATGAAGACAAATGCCAAATATAAAGCACAACATGGGCTCACAACCACCATGTGCTCCCTAAACAGGTCTCTCTTGAAAATGAGTTCTCGTGGCTCAATGAGACTAACCTGGATAAATAAAGGCTAAATGGAAAAATAAATAAAATAAAGCACAACATACCTTCAGTAAATCGCACTATAATATGTATTCACCACAGGTCAAGTCTAACAACCATTAACATATTATGAAGTGATGCAAACAGTGAGATGAACAGTAAAAAAGTAATATTTCTGTTCAAGTTATCAAGTACTTTTATTTTTTTGTCTGCTTACCATTATTTTTGCAGCTCTAGCACTATCCTCAAAAGCCAACAAACATATTTTTTAATCATTTTTATTACTCCAAACATTCCTAACCTATTTAAGAAACTACAAACATCACATTAAGTGAATTGTTTGAAGTTAATCCTGCCTGTTTGTACGCATGAATTTAAACATGGCATGGGAAAACTCCCTTCTTCCTTCTTGTGTTCTTCTAAATTACATTGCATAATGAGCGCTCCACATTGTTATTATTTTTGTCCTACTGTTTGGATATAATTTACTGCTAAAACATTCTGCATAGAAAGACAGCTTGAAATATTAAATTCTTTAGACGTTTTAGAGATTATATTTGAAAAGTATATTAGAAAAGTTTTACAACAACTAACAACTTTTTCAGGGAAAGATTCTAAAAAAATAAACAGAAAAAATACAGATAATGCGTGTTTATACAGAGAAAGCATCTGCACTTATGTAGCAGAGTGATTTAACTACCTTATAATTAGATACCTGGAAAAAGTCAGGTATCAATATATATTTATTTAAACCTGATACAACGAGGCCCTGTTTCAAAATGTCATTTTGTTCATTTATTAATATCTACCTCTTGTGATTTAAATCAGTAAAAATACTGAAGATTCTGGCAAAGAACTGGCCCTGTTGTAGCTAAAATTAGCTCTGATTTACCCGCTGTGTTTGGACTTTTATCAACAGCTGTACTGTTTGTTTTTTAGGAGCTTATCACCCAGTTACCTGTAGGCGGAAAACCATCCTTCTGGCTTCCTGCATCTCCTTCTCCAGCTGCTCCTGGTGGGCATCCAGCTGCTCCTCCCAGGTCTTTTCTTCCTCCTGCCCATCATGACCGAGGGTGGGACACAACCCACAGAGCAACACCTCATCTGAAAGCAACACATCAACACTGAAAATGAGCCTGCTGCTTTAAAGACTGTTTTTTTTTTCTCTCCATTGCATCATTTTTGGCTTTGCAAGCCTTCGTGTGCAGCCAACTAACCTGTGACAGGTTTCCTCTCTGTCAGGTCAGAGCTGCCTTCCTGAGGTTCCCCCTGGTCCTCAGACTGATCATGGACTGGTTCTTCTTTGGTGGTGTCCGTGGACTGGGTGATAACATACTCCTCTTTGGGGGAGTGTGCAGGGCTGGCTGAGCTGAGACTGAAACAGATGGTGACAACAGACAGGGATGAATGTTTATATCCTGCCAAATGAACTGCAGTAAATAAAACATAGTGACATAAAATGAAGATTTACACTTTAGTACCTCCTAAAGGAGCACCAAAATGAGACTTAGCTCCAACTTGGCAAAAATATTTTAAACTCCCTGTTTATAACAACAAAACAAAATCCCTCAAGATAACAGTGTCACAAACAAATACATACAAATAATAAAATGATTAAAAACAGTTTAACAGCTTTGAAACCTGTCGAGGAAGCATTTTTTTCCCTCAACAGGAAATTCTTTACATATTTTGCTCCCCCTTTGGCCATAATTTCCAAACATTATGCTTGCACGGGCACTGAAGAGCTGATTTTGATGAACACTTGTCTGTTTTCTTTGTACTTTTGTGTCCTGCAGCTCAAGCCGACTGTCATTATTCCTCTGCTGTTTGTAGAAACAGGAGTCAGGACACATACACCGTGACCTGCAGTTTTACGTACTCCAGGAATAGCAGAGTCATACAAGTCTGCATGTGAAAACACACCAGTAACTAATGAAACAGGCCTCAAGTCTGCACTAGCATGGCCATTTATAACAATAAAGCATCAGAATGAATCACCCTGCTCTTGGGGAGAAAAGAAAACCTTGCAAAAAGAGAAAGCTGTGCTTAGACACCAGACTGTTCTGAGGGATTCATTTTGCACGTGATGCAAGATTTAGATCGTAGCCAACGAGGTTTTATGCTTATCTACTTGCATTATTCAACACAAGACAACATCACAACTGACAGTAAACACTTGTATCATTTGTCACTGTGGAGTTTGCACCATGACTGTGAGGACTACTGTGGACACATTTTCTTGTAAAAACTTAAACTGGAAAAAGGCCTGAAGGAATAGCAGCATGTGAAGCTGTACTGATGAGCAGCTGAGAGATAAATGCTAATGCATTTAGGATTTTTGGTGACTTTGTTTGCTGGTTTCTTGTGATATGGAAATGTATTTTTGTAATGTATATGAGTGTGATGTAACTATTGCTGCCTTGAGCCTGTCTTGGCTGAGACACTCATAAAATAGACTATAAACCTCAAGAGTCTTAGCTCCTGGTTGCAAAGGTTTATTAAAAACATTAAATAAATACTAGGTGCTAAAGAAGACAATGTCTCAGCATACTGAATTTTAACAAGTCTGGGGTTAAATGTTGTTAACGGTGTAGTTTTATAATGTGATAATGTTGAAAAATGAAAAAAAAAAGCACAAAATAAATTAAAGTTCTGAAAATGTTAAGGTGTTGAAGACATAATCACATATTAAAATTATTATCTGATTGTTCTTGAAATAGTTGTAAAATAAATAAACCTCATAATGTCTTTATGACAGAACAGAAAAAGCCAGGTATTAAGTTTCTTAGTCCAGACATTTGTTCAGATTTGTTGCACATTTTATTGTACTTTATTAAGTAAATTTATTAAGAGTTATTAAATAAATTCAACGAGGAAATTTCAAAATATCATATATGCTCATTTGCAGCTTTATTTGAGTCAAACAGAAATTTTTTTTCTACACCAGACTTTACTCTCTTATATGTTAAACTATAACATAATTGTTTGCAAAACCTTTAATTTGAAATACTCCTTTTGAACTGTACTTTACTTTATGATCCTTATCCTAATCGCTTCAGATTAATCAAAAGTAATGTCCATACTGCCAGACTCCCTATTGGACAATATATGACTTGAGCATGGTAGAACAAGAAAAAAATATTTAAGGATAAACAACTTAATTTTTGTTTTGCAGGGTTTTCTGTAGGAATTAAGCCTTTCAACTTTACATCTTTACATGTTCAAGTTCAAGTAAACTTTACTGTCAATACCATCTCATGTGGTACATGAGATGGAACGAAATTATCCACACAGGGTCCCAGTTACACCCAAAATTAGCAAAATATAAAGTATAAAAAGAAACAGTAAATAAGGATCTAAGATATACACTAAGATAAACGCTAAAACAAATGCCACACAATACGCTAAAAGACCTAAGAATGCAAACATAAGATTGTAAAGTAATGCACTGTATGCACATAAAAAACTTAGAGGTTGGTACCTTAAAAACTGTCCAGTTTCATTCAGCATGCTGTATAATGTCACTTCTTCCTGCTCTTCTAAAACGTCATTGCACAGGTCCCATAAAAACATTAACTGTCCATCCATTATCTTAAATTAAACAGGTCAAAAAGGGGCCTTCTACTAATTTTGTGTTGACATTAATGCTTTTATCACTATCTCAATGAGCAGATATATTTAGCATGCTTGGTGCTGATAGGAACAAATGCAAACAAATTTGGAACATATGGGATAAGCTGAAGATTAAGCGTGCACGGGATTAGCAAAAGATAAGCCTCGATGCATCAGATTAGACATGATTAATCTGTTCAGTTCAAATGTTATAATATTCTATCACTTTAAAATTGTGCCATGTTGAAGTACAGTACTTTATTTATATTGAAATATGTACATGTGTGATATTTTAGTTGTTCACAAAATAATTTGTTTGTGGTTCAACTAAACAATGTTTTCACCTCAGCTTTATTCGTTTTGTGTCTGCAAACTTTTAGTCACCTGGATTGTCTAACAGTTTATTACTGAGTGGCACAATCGTTTTTCTTCTGTTTTCACCACATCTCATGATATTTTTGTCCATGGTAATCACTAAAGTATAATAACCCATCAATAGCAGGGGGATTTGTGAATTAGCCTTGTTTTTAGCAAAGGTTAATTTAGCTAAAAACACCTGATAGTATGAAAACATTTACTTAAAGTGGATAAAGTACTGTTTATAACCATAAAAATACAGTAGTACTGTAGTAGTACTGCACATAACTGTAGTACTTTTCAGGTCTCTCTTGTAAATGAGTCCTCGAGGCTCATTGAGATTAACCTGTATAAATAAAGGTTGAATGAAAAAAGTAGTACTATAATAGTAGCATGACAATAGAAATAACGTAGAGCAATGCTATGTTACTGTGCTAATAATTAGCTTTGTATTTTTAGCATAGCTAGCTAGCTTGAACGAGTCAATTGTTTATTGTACAAAATTTAAGATTATAGTATGGCTTTCAAAAATGCACTCACTGCGTAAATGTCGACTTGCATTATATCTACCTGAAAAGTATATATCTATTTTTCTAACATGGCTTTAAATGTGATATTTTGTGTAAAAATGTAGCACATAAGTACCGGTAGCTAATGATAGTTAGGCAGACGTTGCTAGGCAACAGCAGCTCCGCTCGTTCGGAGACCTCACGGGACACACCCTCAGCCGAACAACGACACCGGCTGTTTGCTGGTTTCACTCTTCATGTTCAGAAAAAAAAAAAAAAAAGAACTTGTAG
Organism: Nematolebias whitei; assembly: GCF_014905685.2. Classification (NCBI taxonomy): domain Eukaryota; kingdom Metazoa; phylum Chordata; class Actinopteri; order Cyprinodontiformes; family Rivulidae; genus Nematolebias; species Nematolebias whitei. Next base: position 35,342,522 of record NC_056503.1, read on the forward strand.
GACTAAAATTAAAATCATCATGCAAAACCAGCTCTCATACAGGGCCTGGCATGGCTTCTGCGCTCAATTACTTCCGCTAAAAATAGCAGTCTGCACGAATATAAGGTAAACAACAATTGATTTTTTTTTTTTTTACCATTTCATCTGTTTGGCTCCCATGCTGGTGTCTGCAGAATTACCCTCCCATGCAGTCGGAGCTGTGCATCTGTGTGATGGGCTGTTCTCCAGTCAGGACCATAGCCTCGAACAGAGATGGAGGCTGCAGATCTGAGCGCAGCAGCGAACACAGGAGCCTCCACGTCGCACGCTGCGTTCAATCAGCAACAGCACGCGCAAATCCACTCCAGCAGCATATTCCTAAAACACAGAGCTCTAAATCCGAAGCAACTCCCCCTAAACCCTGCCCATAAATCATACCAAGCTCTGTCCGAGCTGGCAGAGGGAGGGAGGGAGACAGGAGGGGGGACAGAGGAAAAGAGGATTGCTGTTTCTGCTGGCTGAGCTCACCAGCTCCCATTCACGGACACAATTGTTTTTGTTCTGACAAGAACTGCTGCAGCTCTTGTGCATCTCTTTCAGGCCGGCTGTTTTGCATTTATTCCCTCACTCCCTCCTTCGTTTTTAATCGTCCTTTCGTCTGCACAGGCATGGTATGACTTCCTCCTTTCAGAAAGCAGAAATGTCTGACATGGCTCTGTCTGGGTGTGTTTACCCTCCCCCCCTCTTTCCCTCCAATGCCTCCTCCCTCCTTCCTCATCTGCTCCCTTCCTTCATAAAAAGGAGGGGGATTTTTTTTTACGCCCCATTTGAATCTCATTTTTCAATGCTTTTTGTGTCCTGCATGCCACTGCAGCTATGAAAACTCAAACACATGGATGCAAAAAGAGACGCTCAGAAACGCTGAAATCTTCCAGGCAAATGATAGGATGGGGATAATCACATATTTATACTGCAAGCAGGAAAAGTTGGGAGTTGCTCGAAGAGGAAATGGTATTTATAAAGTGGAAACACCAACCTACAATTACAGTCCTCCTCACTCACATTCATTATGAGTCCTTGTCCAGAAAGAATGTCTCCCTGTAAACTAAAACTAAAAGTAAAGCCTGGGAAAAAAATTATATATTAAAGTGTCAGATTCACATTTTTAGTAAGAGCCAACAGAAACAAAAGATTTCCTCAATGGCATGCACTTCTCATGTTAAGTGCCCCTCTGAGAGGCATTGGGGCCGTGCACGCTGTCATTAAGTTGTTACCAATGTTGCTGGTGTCATCAGCAAAACTGTGAAGGAGCTCTTTATGTGTCAGCTTGCAGTTCTGTCCGGAACCAAATGACAGTCTTAAATTCTGTATGAGCACCCTCAACGCATGCTTCAAGGGGCTACTTTGCTGCAGAGCTATGAATATGTATGGGGAGGCGCATGAATAAGGAGGAAAACAGCAGAGCAAAGGTTGACACACAGAGCTAACGTTGCTTTAAGGATATGTTTTTGGTTCTGCTTTACGTTGATTTCACGGTAAAGCATTGGCCTTTTGCGTTACACGTCTTTCACTTTTTAATCCGCGACTTTCTTATCCAAATTTAAAAGCACAGTTATTAATTGCTTTCTGTGTCTTTAAACAATATTTAGAAGAACATTGTTCACACTGTTACAATAATTGCCTTATAGCAGTTGGAGATCTTTTTGCCGAAATATTTGAACACGTTGAAGGCAGAAGGTGATCATGTTTTTGCTCCTGTGGGTGTTTGTCTGTTAGCAAAATATCTCATGGCCCTGTGGATGAATTTAGTAACATTGTTAGATCTGCATTACAGCTGCAACTGTACTGACTTTTAAAAACTGGATTTAGCTCAGACAATTTTATAGATATCAGAGTCAGAGTTTCTTTAATGTCATTCGCACCTCATGTGGTACATGTGGTGGAGCGAAATTATGTACACGGGGTCCCAGTTACATCCAACAATAAAATGTATAAGAAAAACAGTAATAACATCTAAGATATGAACTAAGAAACACATCAACTAAATATACACTAAGCACTCATAACATAAAACATTGAATATCAGCACAAACATGAACATGAGTCTGTGTGAGCAGATGTGCACGCATGAACACATCAACATTGAAACAGATCAGCAGCAACATGAAACAGATCAGCAGCAACATGAAACAAATCAGCAGCAACATGATATGGTTTTTCACAGTGATTATTCTAGTTAG
>NC_056503.1:35344840-35349114 GCF_014905685.2 Nematolebias whitei
ACACACACACACACACACATATATATGTGTGTGTGTGTGTGTGTGTGAAATACTTAAAATGGCTAATATCTCTATCTTTTTATTTAAGCTAAAACCTTAAGGACTTATTAAGAGAGTAAATTGAGAACATTCGGTTCCACAAACACTTGTTTGAATGTTTTAGACTGAAGAGTTGCTCTGACTTGCAGGTAAAAGGAAACAAAATAAAAGGCAATTTGTGCAGGAGAAGTGAACACATCGTGGTACATCCAGAATCTTCAAGCAAAGCCGTTCAGCCTCCGTGAGATGTTTCTGTTTCATCATGCACTGATTTTATTCCTTTTTAGCATCACTTTGATTGTTTTTGCTAACATATTTAAAAGATAAGGACAAATCCAGCCCCCTAGCAGCGAGACAATAAAAAGTTGCCACATCGTAACGGGACTAAGGGAGCATGAAGGAAAAATAAAATGTTTTGTTCCAGAGACAATAAGAGGTATGTATGGCTGATGTGTGAGCTTTGACTTTGCCGTTCAAAGTGTGCAGGGAAAGTCATTCTTCCATTGGGGAGCCAGGAGGGGAGAAGAAAGCTGGTGGTGTGTGTGTGCTGGGGGGGGCAGCAAGCAGGCGGCCTATTTGTAAATCAAATGAGTTGCTAAAATAGAGCAGATTGTTTGTGCGGTCACAATGAATTCTGATTGCAAATTGTTACTGTGCCTGCTGAAATGCAAGTTTCATTTTAGCGACCTTCAAACAAATAGGCAGCACCTCTGGTAGAGTTGTGTCCCTGCAAGAGCATATTTATCCTTTTTATTGTCAAATTATTATTTTTTTTTTTTGTAAAACAAAATAAATAAAGTCTCAATGCTTAGGTTGTGTGCAAGGTAAACACATTCATTCTCTTTAACTTTGTTATTATAAATCAGCAGCTCTCCAACATAGACATGCATTAAAGTACAGACATTTATCAGGAACCAATTTATAAATTATTATTTATTTTTTAAGTTTATCATTTGAGGGAATTGTAAATAATAATCAGATGTTCAGAGATCAAAACACAGAAAAGACTGAACAACCTTCAAAAACTTATTTCAATTTATTTTTTTAAAATGATTTATCTATTATTTTTTTAAAGAAGATGTTTGTTGTGTTCAGTACAACAGTGAATGTGAAAGATCTTGTTTTGTTTGTTTGTTTCCAGCTTCTTTTAAAGTAAGGCCAAAAACCAGATTCAACAGACTTCCTGTCAGTTCTTTACGAACAATTATTGAAACACGAATAATCACCGACAACTGTGACTGAACAGTTTTAATGAAAAAATTGTTTTGCAACACTTAGAAACATATTTTTCAGCTTTAATTCATCCAAGATGAAAAGAGACAAAACAGAGATTACATATTAGATTACAGCCATCACATGTTGGTTGGATTTAGGGAAATTGGGCTTAATCTATGAGGGTGATTGAATCAAATTTGGAGACAAATTAATAAATAAATCAAGGAAAAAAACTATTATATTTACTTTAAAATGGATACCGTATTATTCGGACTATAAGATACACTTAATTTTTATCAAAAATTGACAGTGAGCCTTATAATCTGGTGTGCCTTTTGTATTAATTCTGGTTGTGTTTACTGACCTCAAACGATTTTATGTGGTACACAGCGCTCAAAAATGTGTATTGTTTTGTATTTTATGTGTTACAACTGAACAATGTTGAGAGTTATTGTGAATGAGTTGAATAAAATTTGACTTATCTGACTGTTTTGTTTCACTTAATCCGCCTTATGTATGAAAACAGACCCGTTCATTGATAGAGCATCTTATAATCTGGTGCGCCTTATAGTCCCAAAAATACAGTATTTTGTTTTTCCCTGTCTTGTCTTTTCTCTTTAAAATTAAATTCTGGACTTGGTGGAAGACGTCTTCTTAGAGCGGAATATTTCACAAGAAATACCTGACTTGTCGAAGATTCATCACCACAAGAAGATCTTGAGTTGAGATTGATTCATCTGGTATTACTGATGAAAAACTAGATGAAATTGTGCAAAACAAACAAATAAACAAAAACCATTAAATTATGATCATCATAATTGTTGTAGTATTGTAATTTATTCAGTAATGGTTGTATAAATATACACCAAAAGCTTTTTACAGTAAATATTGTATTTAATTAAATATTTATTCATTATTTTTGATTTCGAGTACTTCCACATAGCATTTACTTATTAACAAGTTGACTAACCAGCAAAGTAAAATGAAGATACTGGTAACAACACCTTAGTGTTAAAAAAACAAACTTACCAAAAGAAATAGGCTATAAATAATTGTTTTATTCCCATAATCATTCATCCCTATTTATTTCACAAATTAAAAAGAAACTTCTTTAAACTTTGTAAAAAAGTATTAAGTGTATAATTGGTTATTAATAAATGTTAAATCATTAGCAATTTTGCAAATAAAATAAAAATTGTCTGTAGTCACTCCTTTCACAACTTTAAGGTTTATTTAAGGGTTAAACACACACACACACACACACACACACACACAAACGCACACAGGTTATGTGAAAGAAACAAACACACACACACACACACACACAGGCTCGTCTTTTTATAGGAACTTTGCTTTGACTTCCACTCGTTTTTTTAAAATTAATTTCTATAGCCTAACCCTGACCCATATTAGACACACACATATGCACACACATACACACACACACACACACACACACACACACACACACACACACAATGTAGCAAGAAAAAGTCAGACAAAGTTTTGGGATAAAGAAGTGATTTTGACAACATGATGTCAAAGCTTAACTTGCTCGTTCAGCTGAATTGCAGTTAGATGAGCTCTGCTGCCTGAACGTGTATTTCATGATTGAAGTGCAAAACACATCTCTGCCTTTACTGTGGTGCAAGGGTGAAAGACGTTTTTCTAAAATTAGTTGTAAAAAATACAATATTAGCTTGATTCCCATGAGTCAGCTGAACTTACAGGAGGATCATGCAACACATCTTACTCTAAAATGGAGCATCTTGTCACAAGTAACCTATTAAAACTCTTAAGTGGGCTACCAGTTAAAAAAGTGTTTTTATTTCTATTATGACTTTAAATTTCATTTGATTGACAGTCAGGTTGTTTAAAATAGCCTAAAGTCTAGTTAGTATGAATATATTGATCTTTCTAATTTGGGTGTTTGTTAGCATTTTACACATTACTTTAAAGAACATTAAAAGCCATTTCTTTATAGAGTCACATGCACAGTATTCCTGCGAGATAAAAACTGGGTTACACAGAGCGTACCTGTATTTAGAGGTATACTGTGTTTATTTAGGTCAGGTATGAGTTAATATGGGGTTTATTAGCTCTATATTATTATTATTACAGGTCTCTGTTGTAAATGAGTCCCCGAGGCTCAATGAGACTAACCTGTATAAATAAAGCTTGAATGGGTTACAGTAAATGCAAATGTGTACAAATGTGCATTTACTGTAGTGAAAATTGTATACTGTTACTGTATATTTAAACAAATAATGCACTTTGCTAATTAGATAAAACCTGGTTATTCCACAAATCTGCTTGTTCAACAAATCTTTCAGAGGAATACACAAGGATGCACATTTTCCTCGAGTGTATATAATCTCTGAATGACTATAATGCATTCGTTCTAGGCCTTAAGAGCATGTGTGGTAAATAAGAAAGAAGGGCAGTTTATTGGTTATATTGTTCTGCTTCCTGCCATATTCCAAACATGTATGGAGATGGCTGTTTCTTCTGCCCCCCTCTGTTTATCTCAAATATAAGAACTTACCACAGTTAAAGCCAGATGAGGAAAGGGGCAGGTCTCTGTTCAATCATTTTTGAAGCCTTTTGATGTACAGTCAGAAAGTCCTTGTGATGGATGGATCACTGCCATGCATTTAAAATTCTGCACAGCTACATTTGAATTTAACTTGTAAATAATTTTTTCAGGGGTGGTTGCTCTTTTCCCAATCTTTCTGTGCAGAATTAGTGTCAGCATTGCTTCTTAAAGTTTTAAACCAGCTGTGCTCTTTAAGTTGCATTTCTGCCTTCATACAGTTTTACTGTTGTCCACTGCAGTCCTTGTTGAACTGCAGTCAGTCCTATGGCCTTCTTTATGGGTGTTTTCAAAAATAGAAAGAAAAAAAATTCCTGTACTTCACTCATGTACCTCATCCCCCACTTTACTTTGTACTTGTCCCTATCTATCTATCTATCATCTATCTATCTATCTATCTATCTATCTATCTATCTATCTATCTATC
>NC_056503.1:35349124-35355491 GCF_014905685.2 Nematolebias whitei
ATCTATCTATCTATCTATCTATCTATCTATCTATCTATCTATCTATCAACCTTCCAACCTATATGCAATGATTTTTCACAAAGCCAGTAGTATGTTGTTGCATTTTAAAATTGTTAAAAAAAACATTATCAACCCACAAATCTTACATCTTCTTAATTGTACCTTTAGCAGTCCGACTAATAAAGAAGTCCGATCACAAACGTCCTTGTTGCAAAGCTGAGTGCGTCTGTGAGATCATTGTCTACTGTGAAAAGGTTAGAGTGTAAAAATGCCTCGGAGTGCCTTCGAATAAAATATGCACACAGAGGATGACCAAACTGTCTTGTCTCCTGCTGTTTAATCAACATACGATTAATTAAAGTTAACTCATCTGGTACTTAAACCTAAAAAATCTAAACTTGTATGTGTTCACTTGAGAAAAGGTCGCCTCTTCAATTTATTTGCTTAAAACGAGAGAAATACAAAAGAAGAGGCATTGGTATTTAATTAGCCATCCTGATGTTGACACCTGGTTCTGCTTGCTGAGCAGCTCGTTTCCCAATAAAGCTAGTTTTTGAAGCAAAGTATGAACAGGCCTAAGACATATTTTGTTCTAAGAACCAAGAAAATGTGGACTTGGTCTTATAGAAAATGAATCCACACCACTTACACACCGACTGAGGAAGTGGCTCACAGAGTAGGTGGAGTTTGTGCTCTTTCTCAGGCAGTGTATGGACCATTTTACAGATACCAGTAAGTATGTGTAAGGTCAGGTGTACCCAAATACATTCATAGGTACTTCTGGTAGCCGTGTTGGAATACCAGCTCATAAACGTGAACACAAAGGTGAAACATTAAACTTGAGAATAATTACCAAAACTTTTTGTCTGAGAAGGAGGCCATTGTCAGGAATATTAAAAAAATATACACAAAAATAAAACAAAACTAAAAACAAATAAATGTTGATTAGACATCAAAAAACCAGAAGAAGGCGTGAATATAACTAGACCACAATGCATTGCAAAATACTGACTTTGAGCATGTGCATCTATCAAAATGGTCCACAGCCACTTTAAACATGGATGATATATAAACAATTGTTTTGACACCAGGACTCTGTTAAATCTTACTGTTATGGATAAAGTTAGTGAATCTGTTGGGGATTATTATTTTGACATATTATTAATATATTATAATCCAACAATTTTCAGTCAGGTCATCTGGACAGTTTCTTTTTTTGTGTGTGCTGAAACGTTTCACCTTCCATCCAGAAGGCTTCATCATTCAAGGAAACGCACAATACAAAACTGATTCTTCATCCAACAGCTTACTCCAAAGTGGAACAAACCAGTTATGTTGGTGCTAAGATGCACAAAAAAAAAAAAAAAAAGAAGAGAAATTGTCCAGATAACCTGACTGAAAATTGTTGGATTGTATACCTGGATTATTGAGCATGGACTTTGTTGGTTTTGAACCAGTTTGACATGACTGTCGACGAGTGGGCCGGCACCGCAAGAGGGGGTGTACCAAAGAGACCATATTAGCACCAACATTTCTGGTTTGTTCCACTTTGGAGTAAGCTGTTAGGGGAAGAATCTCTTTTGTGTTGTGTGTTTCCTTGACTGATGAAGCCTTCTGGATGGAAGGTGAAACGTTTCAGAAAAAAAAAAGAAAAGAAAAAAAGAAACTGTCCAGAGAACCTGACTGAAAATTGTTGGATCGTATTGAGCATGGACTTTGTTAACATATTATAATAATATATAATGTAGTGAACTTGATCTGGTGTCACGACTAAGCCTAAGGTCAAAACCCTTGACCTTAAGAACCTTGTGGGACTGAAACTGTCATTTTATTGATTTGAATCCAGAAATACAGGTTCACCCATCCTGAGACTTTCTTTCTTGAAGATTCAAGTGAAAAGAACACTCTCTTTTTTATTATCATTACTATTTTACAAATGTTGATAATCAAAGTGTCTTAGTTCAAACCATTTTAGATGTTGCAGTGAACTAATCAATTTTATTAACTGTGTAATGATTTTTTCTCATGCAAAGTTAGAATTCATGTTGAGGTCTGTTACAGATTTTTTATGCATTTTCTGATTTCTGCCTTTGAATGAGCAAGTGTAAGTTGGTCCAAGGTTGGAGTCAAACGCAAAACAAGTTGTTGGAACGAACTGTCATGTTTTTAGAATCCTCTCAGACGTAAATATAGAGGTTTTGGCACCTGTTTCTGAAACGCGCCAAAACAAAACTCTCTCTGTCTGTGAGAACATTTCTGATCTGTCCCATAACAATTCTTGCTGTCTTCTAACCTTTTACGTCACAAAACACACCCCGTCTGGTCGGTTCTGGCCAATGGGAGACTCCCGTATGAACCGGGAAAGGGCTCTTTAAATTGTCGGTACTTCCTGGTCTACTGAGATCTGAAAACTACTCAGTTCTGCTGGAGTTCTGTGAGGGTTCCACTCGGTTCGGTTGAGTTCAGTTCTGTTCAGTTCTGTGCGGAGAAGCCCAGTTCTGGGAGACGGGAAGATCCTGACATGACAACAGAGCTCTTCCGAGTCATGGGAATATAACACTTTCCACTCGCCACTACTTCTGACGAGCTACAGCCATCCTAAGGAGACGCTGGACAGGTAGCGTTAACGGAACTCCATATCTGCTGATTAATCTCAGAAAGGTAATGAGTCAAGTTTCCTACCAAGCGTACCGAGGTGAGCTGGGTTCTGATGGAGAGTGTCGGTTCTGGTGAACACTTCCCCTCACATACCATCTTTACTCCCTTTAACTTCTTTCCCATCTTTAAACTTTTCTCTCAAGTAGAAATTCTTCCAGATATTTTAGAAATGTCTGTGTAAAGTGCTCATCCACATCCGTGTGGGTAAAAGATCATAATTGTACAGTTTTCATAAATGTCTGTGGTGAAGCAACGGAAAAATCATGGCCGTATGATTTTTCCTGATTGATTGCTTATGTTGTTATTTTCATAATTTGCCAAATTAATGTAAATGTTTGATGTTAAACTTTGATTCTGTAAATAAATGACCGCATTCATTTTGATGGGTCAAATATAAATGACGTCTCACGTTTGCATTTCATTAAATTCAATGCACGTTTTATTCAGTTCAGAAAAATGAGGAATCCGCGTTAATTGATGAATATATCTGAGCATCTGTTCATCTACATGTCGTGTTGACTCATTCCCATTTTTGGCGGAGCCTTCACTATGCTTAAAATCACTAAATAAAGCTGCCATATGTCCAGAAAACTCATGTTCATGCATAAAAGTCGTGCTTGTTGAAACTACGCCACGTTTACGCTTAAATTCGTTCAGAAATGTTGATTTTAACCGAGTTTAGCCGAAGCTAACTTTAAGCTAAGCGGCTAACAACAGGATGTCAACCGAACGTCACAGGAAGTCGTCATAGACTCCTGCTGGTAGAAAGCTAAACGCTTCCCCCTCCTGGAGAAACTTTAAATCACAGTTTCACTTCAGTTTTAGGTTTAAAGAGTGAAATTAAACGTTTTATTTTTCTGTAAGACATTTTTGAGTTAACAAACTTCCTCAAAGCTGAATAAACACTGTTATCTTGCATTTTAAAAGTTATAAAGGTATTTATGCAAAGAGCATTTACCAAAGAGACTTTATTCACTGGTAATCCCTTAAAAGGTACAAAATAAAGTTAGGAACTTTTTAAAAAATAGAAACGGTTCAAATATTCACAGAGTTGAAAAGTTCACTCATTTTGCTTGAAAGATAATACACGTTTAATTGCAAAATCACTAAATAAGAGTAAACTTATCAGAAAAAGAAACTTTTCTGTTTAAGTTGCCACCTAAAAATAAATCTTCCTATTCAATTTTAAATAGAAGCCACTGACAGGAGGACAACAGGAATAACAGTTTTTCTGAGGAAGGACTGATTAATCCTGATACATCAACTTTTCTTTTTCTTTTCACAACTTAGTTCTATGAGTAACTGTTAAAATAGCAAATTTCTGGAACAGAACGGTTTAAAAAACGCTTTAAACTGATTTGCTGTGAGACTTTTAGAAAAATTGCAGGTTTATAAAAATTCAGTGCTTTAGAGTAAAATACACTAAAAAGAGCTTGGTAATCTAGTACCTGTTGAAAAATAAGCACATACAAGTAACACTGCCGAGAGCATTTACTTAAATATTCATGAATTGGGGTAAAACCTGAGAAAGGTACCCACATTTGAATAAGTTGACTTATAACAGTACTTCTGTGTAAACCCAAAAAGCTAAAATAGTGTGAAAACTCATTGACTTGAATACAAATATTTACCTGTAAAATATCTGAAGCTTGCAACTGTTTTAAACAGATAAATTGCTACACAGTGTAAACATGACAGGTGTGTTAGAAAAAGACTTTGACCCAAAAGGGATGGCGGACTGCTTGGAGAACGCATTAGCGCTTCAGACAGCGTCCTTACATCCATATATGAATCAGACAGAGAGCATGAACCCAAAAGAGTTATTGGACAATCTGAAGGAGGTTGCAGAAAGTGTGACCTCTACAGAAATCACAAAGTCAAGTTATGAAAAGCTGGCTAAAATTGCAATTTTGCTGAAAGAATCATTCTATAAGGCTGTTGAGAAAGCTGATAACCTCAAACAAAGGTTAGACAGTGAAATAGTGTTTGCTCAGGAAATTGAAGAATACGTCCTTCAATTTAAAAGTGAACACGAGGCCCGCATAAGAAAACATCATGAACAGATGTCTCACTTACAGCAAAATGCAAATGCAGAAGTTGATTCGCTGAACAGCAAAATACAATTACTTGAGGCATCACTATCGGAGGTTAGGGATAAAGACCGTGCGTACCAAGCCGTGTGTTCAGATAACGATGTGCTACAAGCACAGTTACAGATCGCATTAAAGGAGATGGAGGATTGCAAGGCAGACAAGGCGGTGATACTCCAACAATGGCTGAATTTACAAAGGAAATGTCAGACATCACAGGAGCGCCTGACAGCTTGTGAGGAGAAATTAGCTACAGCTACAAACCAGATTTCTGATATGGGGCGGGCTGGTCTGAGACTCAGAGACGAACAGCCACAACCACCCCAGACAGATGCTGTTACACCTCCTCCCCTTAGCCCCGTTCCAACACCCCCGCCTCGGGGGATAAGGACGGGTCTGCACCCACTTGCACCTCTTCCTACTAACACCATGCGGTCACCCCCAACCCCATCTCGGGCGGTGGGGATGGACCTGCACCGATATCAACTCACTGAATCGGTATACACCATGCCGTCACCCCCACCCCCATCTCGGGTGGTAGGGGCAGTCCTTGACCAATCTGCACCACCAACCACGCATGTGAGACCGTTAATGCAGTCTCCTTCAATGGATGATTTGCAGAAAATCTCAAAATATGTACAACACTTTGTACCAGGACCGATGGGCTCATCTGGAACAAAAGCGTATCTCAAAGATCTGGAGTTCAGGTTGAGATCTTATCCTAATGCTACGGTAGAGGATAAGATCAGTCTGATACGGCTCACTTCGGACAGAGAGGTGTTCACCTTCATCGAGCGTCTACCAGATGCAACGAAGAGGGATTACAACCTTCTGTGTGAAGTTTTGATCAGAGAGTACGACTCCTGCACGGGACCTGCTGGTTTCCCAGCTGCAGACAAGGTCATGCAGGGTAAAACTGAACATCCAAAAGTTTATTACAAAAGAATCTTCCAAGCTTATTTTGGTAACAGAAATGAGACCGGAATGGAAGAAGATGATGGTTTTAAGTTTGTTTTCAGCAAAAATCTCCACTCTGATTTTAAAAAATCAGTACATATGATGGCAAATTTCAGAGAAAAATCCATCAGTGAGATTAAACAGTGTGCTGTGAATGTGTTTGAAGCATGTTCTCATGCTAAGACGCCCATAGAAGTGTTTCCTAGTGTAAAGGTTAAACCCCTCCCTCTTGAACTAGAAGGACGACGTGCTTCGCCGCCTCCTCCTAAGAAGAAAGAGAGAAAACAGTCTGTTCAAGCTAACAAACCGCGTCCTGAAGGTGCACGCTGGGACAAAAAGGCTACTCTTTCAGAGGAAGACAGTGATTATCGAAAAAGGGGTGGGCGCAGGACGCAACGATATGAGAAACCATATCATCAGGGGCAGTACGTAAAGGAACCCCCGCAAGACGTACCTGACCGTCCCCCACCTCGGATGAAACGAACCGAGGCGAAAAAATCACAAAAGTTCCAGAAACAAGGCCCTACACCTCTGAGCTCGGAAGAGACAGAGAAACTACGCAGGTTGTTAGAAACTTTGAAACACACTGACACGGGAACCCAACCAGGAGCACTTTGCAGTAATGTAATTCCTATTACATCTGAGGGCGCGAATGACAACAT
>NC_056503.1:35355591-35364459 GCF_014905685.2 Nematolebias whitei
CTTTATCTGAGGAGCAGACTGCTTTGAATTTAACTCCATCACAGAACTCTCACCTTGAACAAGCATGAAGGCGACAGTGGAAAGGAAAAACTCCCTCATGAGGAAGAAACCTTTAGCAGAACCAGGCTCAGGACAAGCAGCCATCTGCTTCGACCGGCTGGGTTTGGTAGGAATAGATACACAATGGCAGGTCAAGAATCACATGTTAAGATAGAAATAGTATCAAATGAAACAATTCAATTTTAACAATTCAATTAAGGAAATTAGGTCAATTTGTCCTCCAGTAGTCTAAGCCTAGCAGCATAAAAAGCCAACCCTAACTATAGGATTTATAAAAAAGGAAAGTTTTTAAGCCCAGTTTTAAAACTGGACAATGTGTCAGCCTTACAAACAGAAACTGGAAGTTGGTTCCACAAGAGAGGAGCCTGATAACTGAAATATCTTCCTCCCATTCTGCTTTTGGAAACTCTAGGAACCACAAATAAACCTGCAGTCTGAGTGCAAGGTGCTCTGTTAGGAAAATATGGAACAATAAGATCTCGAATATCAGATGGAGCTAGGTTGTTGAGAGCTTTGTAGGTTAGAAGTAAGATTTTCAATTCTATTCTGGATTTGACAGGGAGCCATTGGAGAGAAGCTAAAACTGGAGACATGATCTCTCCTACTAACTCCAGTTAAGACTCTGGCAGCAGCATTTTGGATTAACTGAAGACTTTTTAAAGAAGTATTTGGACACCCAGATAACAAACCATTGTGTGAACAGAGCAAAATAAAAACTGACAAGAAAAATGAGCAATAGAGCAACACTTAAACTAAATCATAGCCCTAGCATTAAGTGAAGAATGCCTATCACCCCCTGCTGATGTTCATGACAGAGATTTAGACTAAAATCATCTGATGAGAAAGAGCAGTTACAGTAGTTGTGATCAAATGAATGGGAGCTTGTTGGATCTCATGAGGTGTGTTTTGAATGACTTTAGGCTACTACTACATCATGCTATAGCTCAATATCTGTATTTCTGACCGTTGTTTACTTTACCACTTTATGAGTTAGAGCTATTCTAGTGTTAAAATCAATTAACTGTGGAAGCCATTAAATTGGACCGACTCCAAAAGTTAATTGGTAGGTGATGTATACCCAGTCAATACTTTCTGAAAGGTTAAATATAATCTGACCAGTGGTTCATGAGCATTTTTGCTAACAAAAAGCCAGAGTTTAATCCAATAATTTAAGTCAAAGTTTTAAAACAGAACTTGGGCAGTCAGTGAGCACTCAAAATATCCATCCATCCATCCATCCATTATCTTTACCCGCTTATTCCATTTTGGGTCACGGGGGTCGCTGGTGCCCATGTCCAGCAATCACTGTGCGAGGGGCGGGGTACACCCTGGACGGGTCGCAAGTCCATCACAGGGCCACATAGAGACAAACAAGACAAACAACCATTCACACTACTCACACCTAGGGACAATTTAGAGTTACCAATCAGTCTAACATGCATGTTTTTGGTCTGTGGGAGGAAACCGGAGTACCCGGAGAAAACCCACGCATGCATGGAGAGAACATGCAAACTCCACCCAGGAGGCCCCTGGACCGGGGTTTGAACCAAGGACCTGCTCGCTTAGAGGCAGCAGCTTTACCAGTTGCGCCACCGTGCTGCCACTCAAAATATCCGTTGCGGATAAATCTCAGCTACTAACATACCAAAAGATTGGCCGTTCTAGCCATTTTTATATTTGTCAAGTTTGCTTAGCTGTGGCAGCCATTTTGAACTGGGTTGAATTAAAACGTTAATCACATGTAGAAGTACATCCAATGTGTCTTGAGAATGTCATTACAATCTGTCCAGTGGTTCATTAGATATTTGCTTAACGTGTTTGCTACTAGTGCTTAGTGTATTTTTAGTTAATGTACTTCTTAGTTCATTTCTTAGATCTTATTACTGTTTTTTCTTTTACATTTGATACTTTTTCTGGATGTAACTGGGACCTCGCGTACATAATTTTGTTCCACCACATGTACCACATGTGGTGCAAATGACAAATAAAGAACCTTGAATCCTTGAAAACTCTAATTTGAAACATTTATTTCAAAACATCTTCAACTCTTTTTTTTTAAGGAATAAACTCAAAGCAAATGTGAAAGTCTGACTGAGTGATGAATGAGAATCACCTCTGCAACCCCTCCACCTTCAAAATCAACCCCACGTTCAGTCCAAGGCCACGCTCAGCGGAGGAGCAGATTGTGTGGGAGTCAGTTTTAATGTAATCTCCTCTGTTTAATTAGAGTGAGCATGGTGGGCAGCTAAAGCAAACCACATTACTCACCATCTGGTGGAGAGCGTTGCTGCTCTTACCCCCACTCACCATCATTAGCCTCTACAAGACAAGATACAAACACGTACATGACAGCCATTTATTCATCCTGCCACCTTCAATGCAGACGGAGCCACGTAGCATTTAGGGAAACGCTCACGCTGAGACCTGTCACAAATTCACTGCCCTGTAATTACAGTATGTTGCACAACAAAGCGTCCAAATTAGAGTAGTTGACAAAGAATTTAACTGACAAAGACAAACTGTCCAGCACATGCTCTACAAAACACAATCTTCCTGTTTCACACACACTTTTACTTCAGCAAAACTAACATTCAACACACTGAGCACATGTTTTAATTCAACATAAAGTCAAAGTGTACACCAAAATGATTTTTAAACTGCAAGGAAAAATATATTAGAACGATTGGTTGTAGTTGTACATCTTCACCACAAGAGAGCAGCATGTCCTCACAGCTGAGCTGACTGATCTGTTGAGCTGCATCATTTCTACATTTACATCCATGTTCTGACACAAACTTAACTCACACAGCCAACTGTCTCAAACATATCACAGTGTAGACGTCAGTTCAGTCATTTTTGATCAGGTGAGGTATTAATATACCTTCACAAACACTTAATCCCCGACAGCTGTTTATTAAAAGGCCTGTCTGTAGCAGGGGATTTCAGGCTCACCAAAACATACAGTATTGTACACGTACGGATCATACTCCATGGTAAGCAAACACTTCATCTGGGTATACTGTATAGGAATTCTTGGGCAGAAATTAAAAGTTTTTTAAACATAAAAAAGGCAAGTAAGAAGGTCTCTCTTTTAAACGAGTCCTCGAGGCTCAATGGGATTTACCTGTCTAAATAAAGGTTGAATGAAAAAAGAACAATTTAGAGCGATAAAAAGACTATTAAGAAGAATAAAGGCGCAACAAAGTGCTAAAGTACACATGCAGTTTGTGTTATAACTTAAACTACAAAGTTGTATTTAAAATGTATCGCTCTCAAGATGAAGTAGATTTGTATGTATTTTTAGTTGGACTCAATTATTTTACCATCAGTTTCACTGTGTTCATAAAGTGAACAATCATTTTGATTTTCCTACATCAACTGATAGAAGAACCAGGTTTTGATGCACTGTGTATGTTGAGATTCAGAATGAGTGTGAGTGTGCACAAACTGTCTACCTGGATTTTAAAATAAGGATTTTCAGCAGAAAAATTCCGGCTAACAAAAGAAGAAAGCAGAAGAATAAGAAGACGAGTGTTTTGAACGTCGGTCACCTGAAAGTCAGACAGCAGCACGGCTAACTGAGAAACTCAAGGTTCGCCCATCTGCTCTGACATAGAGTACCAGCTTTATTGTTCTCGGGGGGGTCAAGACTCAAGATGATTAGGAACCACTGAGCTAAAATGTGGCTCTGATAACTGACCAAAACAACAAGGTTTTAAGCAAGGGAGTTGTCAAATGAAAGTTAACAAGCTTCTTTCTGTGCCTTTATCCTGTCTTGATGCCACTTATGTCCACAAAAAAGCTGTTTTATTGTATCGTAACTGATTAGAAATGTTGTCACTTTTGCTTATTACTAGAAATCTAATCAGATGGATATTACAGTTTCTGTCAGTGTAGTAATAAATATGCAAACTTAGCCACTTCAGCTGAAAAGATATTATAGATATTGTAGGAAAAAAAGTCTTATGTCAATTTAAACTAAGTAAAATAGATGTTAAAACCAATCATTTTCTTTACTCATTGCTTTATTACAGAATTAGTCTTGATCATATTAATATCTGTCTCTGTCTGCCCAAAGAGAAAAGAAGCAACATCTCCATCATCAGCTCAGAATGCATCATCAAGTAACAGACACAGGCTGCCATGGAAAAAATATATAATTTACCATTAATGATTTAGCAAGTAAAGGATGAAAACATTCATAAATATATAAAAGTTTGGGTATAACATTTAATCTAAAAAAGGGGGCACTGGGCAAAAGATTAAAGATGTAAAATTAAGGTTTTAGTTGGTGTGATTTATCAAGGTCCCAGATTTTAATTAGCTTGTTAAAACTGTTCGTTCATTTGTTGTAAAGGTCACTGGATGCAAATTAAAATAAAATAAAAACCTCTTCATACCTTGTCCCAATAATCAGAAGCCAGGGTTCCCTCTAAGACACCACCTAGGACAATGAAAATTAAAATAACTGAAGCCCACAAATTAAAGAAGTCTTTAACAGATAACCTTTGCACAGTTTCTAATTTAATTAGGAAATAATGGGAGGAGGTCATCTTGAAGGGTTTGAAAGGTGAAGAAAATTCAAGCTGCTAGATTACAAAAAAAAATCTAAACCAAGTGTTGATGCTACAAATGTTTAAGAATATGCAGACTAAGAAATAAATCAAGTTTTCAGCTACAAAAATGAAACAGTTTGGAGCAGAATATTATACATGTAAAAAACTGAACCTCAGAAACTGTTCAGCTTAGAAGTGATTCGATTATTCGAGCTTTTAGAGACAGTTAAACATAAGTGATTTTTTTTTTTTTTTAAGAATTTGGAAGATGTCATCTTATTGACTTGGGAAAATGTTTTAAAAAAGAAGAAAAATCCAAACGAAGTCTGAAGATCCACAACCAACTGCCTCAAGAGGCCAAACTGAAAGACTTATGCAGACGTCAACAGAGGATTCAAATCAGCTGAAGACACGCGCTAAACAAACACAACCAGCATACTCTTCTGCACCTACTGAAACTTTTGTACTTTGTTGGATTAAAAATGCAATAATTGAAAGAAAAAACTGGCTTGTTTAAAATAATGACTAAGGTACTTGGTAACAAAGCCTGTTTATTAGTGGCTGGTCTATAAATATTACAGACGAGGAGTTACCGTACTTGCCGCCGTACACGTCGCACCATCATATAAGTCGCATCAGTCCAAATATGTCTAATAAAGTGAAGAAAACAAAAACAGAAAGATGTTGCTTTGCCATATTAGTCGCATTTATTATGCATCACCGCTGACGCGTCGCGTTTGTTATGAGTCACTGCTGACCACCCGGAAACGTGGGCCAGTGTTGTGCCAAAAATCAATTGGCTGCCAAATGGCGGCCAAGGAAGCGTGTACGGGAGAACTTTAACAAGAATTTAACAAGATTAACACCTAAAAACAATTATTTGTTTGCTCGAGATAGTATAGGTGTGTCTCAGTTGAACTTTTTCTTAATAAATGCACTTTAATGGTCAAATCAGCTGCATTTCCCCTGGGCGGCGCGGCGAAATGCAACTGATTTGACGTTTGCTCCAGGAGTTTTGAAGCGAGACAAAGGTGGCTTTGTATAGCAAGCCAAGCGTCTTGGGTTATAAATATGGGAATAAAACATAAACAAGTTACTTCACTGTATAAATCACAGGGCATGCTAATTTATGCAAAAAGTTACGACTTATACGGTGAAAAGTACGGTAAATAAAACGAGAAGAGCTTAAAGATTAACTTTAAAATATTTTAACGTAGGAGGGCTGTACATTTTCTCACTACACTCAGTTTATTTAATAAAAAGTCTCTGAGGACTATAGTGACAGTTTAGATTTATAAGAAGCTATTTAAACGAAATTAGAAGGTCCGTAAATTTATCTGAGCCAAATCACAGCACCACTACAGCCTCTGTGGTCACGTCAACCATTAATGCCCATTAGAGGTCCCAGACAAAAGAAATAAAGCCTGACAGCCCACACGTGTGTGGTTCACTTTTTCTATTCCTAGACAAGCTTGACTTGCAAACAACGTTACTAAAGTATAATAAAATCCAAACTTTCAAAAGAAACATGTCTCTTCTGCTGAGTAAGATCAGACTAGAAGATATCTGGGTGGTATTCAAAAGATGGGATCTGATGGTCAAGGTTTGGACACTGAACAGAGGCATAAATATTAAAGGCCGAGATAAGAAAGGAGCAGATCAAATCGGAGCACACTAAACAAGTAAAAAGCTGACTCCCTTAGAGCAGAGATGGAAAGATGAAGCTCCACACTGGCCGACAGCCAAACTCTTCTCAGAGGAACCTTACGTCATACAAGAATTAATGATGTTCTCCAATGGTCTGTTGGTATTGTTTTGTCTTCAGGGGCATTTTACTCATCATTTCTGATCAGTCCATGACCATGAGTATAGATTCGAGTAATTATTTATTCAATCTTGGGCTCTGGATACAACAAAAAGCAGATGCCATGACCCAATTTTTTTAATATTTTCTGATGGAAATCCTCAAACTGGTCACCTTGTTCAGTCAACGGTGCATAAAGGTGTGGAACATAGCAAACACCTGCTTGCTTTATAAACGTTTATGAAAATCACTGATCATTTGTGGAGTTTGATTACTAAATGATCGATTGTTTCAGAAGAAATTAAAAACAGCGCCCTGAACTCAAACCTTTAGACCGAGCTTAAGGTTTATCAAAACCTCACTAGAATGGTGCAAACTTAACCAAACTACATTTATAGTAAATTGATTTAACCATTTAAGATAAACATCATACAAGTAAGAAAGCTGTTTAGTCAATAAAATTGAATTGTAAATATTTCCTTAAACTTCACTAAGTTTTCAGTAACCGATAACTCTATTAGTTGCAGTTTTGGACGTGAACTGCTCTCATCCACCTGGAGCAGAAGGACTCCTACATCCGTATGCTCTTTGTGGCCATCACATCTGCCTTCAACACCATGATTCCCCAGACCCTGATGGACAAACTACTCACACTAGGACTAAGCCCCTCTATATGCAACTGTGTCTTGGACTTCTTAACAAACAGACTGCAGTCTGTGAGGATCCACAACTTCTCCTCCTCCACCATAACCCTCAGCAGTGGCTCCCCTCAGGGCTGTGTGTTGAGACCCCTCCTGTTCGCTCTGCTCACATATGACTGTGCACCTACCCAGCCAGGCAGTCATGTAAAGTTTGCAAACAATACAGCGGTAGTTGGATGAATCACCAACAATGATGAGTCCAGCTAAGGCAGTCCTTCTCAAATAGTGGGGCACGCCCCCTTGGGGGGGCTCGGGGCTATGTCAGGGGGTGCGCATGTGACCCCGGGGAACATGCTTTTTTGCTGCAGGGAGTAGTAGTTGTTGTTGTTGTTTTTTTCACCATTCTCATTTTGTTGCGTGTGTTCCGAATAATAAAGTTATGAACTAATATGGCTCTTGTCGTTTTGGGAGCCACGCATGAACCGTGTCACTCCCCTCTGCTGTTGAGAATAACTCCCAGCACCTCCTCAGTCCTCCGCTGCATGTGTTTTATGTCCATGCACTATGGATGCTACCCACAGCACGCATGCAACAATGAGTAAACTCAAAGTGAGAGCGACATCTGCCCCCTCTTTCCTCTTTCGTGTTGACTAAGTGTTTTAGTTTTATCGATGAGTGTGCTCATTGACCCTGACTTCCTCATTTTGATCTTAAAAAATCAGCACAAATTGTTTTATTCATTATTGGGTTTTTTTTAGGTCAAAGTGTTTTATATAACACTCCTGAGTTAAAATGTTGCTGATCAATTTGAATTTATTATTATTTATTGAATATATTTAATTTTATTTTTCAGTATCAAATGGTCAAAAATGTTTACAGTTTAAATAAGG
Organism: Nematolebias whitei; assembly: GCF_014905685.2. Taxonomy (NCBI): domain Eukaryota; kingdom Metazoa; phylum Chordata; class Actinopteri; order Cyprinodontiformes; family Rivulidae; genus Nematolebias; species Nematolebias whitei. The sequence goes on from NC_056503.1 coordinate 35,363,543, forward strand.
ATGTAAGTTTTTCTTCAGGCAAATTGATGCACTTTAAGTTGTTTCTGTTACAGACAAAAAAAAATGTTAATAAAGTTATTCTTTGTTGTAAGTTAATCTATATTCTTTTTTTTTTCTTTAATGTTAATAAGGACACAATGTTATGCAGAGTTGTACTTATAACATGTTTATAGACAAATTATACTATTTACAGTTGCAGATGAGAGTTGGGGGGGGGGGGCGGGGGGCAAAATGTTTACGTCTTCCTAGGGGCGGCGTAACAGAAAATAATTGAGAAGCACTGAGCTATGGGAAGGAGGTGGAACACCTGAAGAGCTGGTGCAGGAAGGACAATCTTAACATCAATGTGAAGAAGATGAAGGAGATGGTTGTGGATTTCAGACAGAACAAACATACCTACACCACCCCCACCCCACCCCCATGACTATAGGAGGATCTGCAGTGGAAGTGGTCTCCAGCTACAAGTATTCAGGTATGCCCCTGAATGACAACCTCAGCTGGAGCAACAACACCACCAGCCTGATCAATAAAACTCATCAGAGACTCTACTTCCTCAGGCGGCTGAGACGAGCTGGTCTGGGAAGCTCAGTCCTCACCTCCTTCTACAGGTGTGCAGTGGAGAGCATCCTGTGCTCCAGCATCAACGTGTGGCATGGAGGCTGCACAGCTGCAGAAAGAAAAGCTTTGCAGAGAGTGGTGAAGGCTGCACAGAAGTCTGTTGGAGTCAGCCTCCCCACCATCACAGACATGATGGACATGATCCTCCAGATGCAGGAAGAGGGCCACCTGCATCATGAAGGACCACACTCACCCAGCACACACACTTTTCCCCTGCTCCCTTCAGGCAGAAAGTCGAGGTGCATTAAGTGCAGAACCACTAGACTGAGGAACAGCTTCTACCCTGAGGCTGTTAGACT
>NC_056503.1:35364559-35378480 GCF_014905685.2 Nematolebias whitei
AATATTTTTGACCCCTGTCAAGTCACATGTCTGGTGATTTAAAGGTTTCCTCAACACCTGCTGTTAGATTCCTAAGTTGGAATGTTAAAGGTCTGAACAATCCAGTGAAACGGTCTAAAATATTTTCTCATATGAAACGCCTGAACCCAGACATAATATTCCTACAGGAAACACATTTGCAAAATTCAAATCAAGTCAGGCTCAAATATCCATGGATTGGGGAGATTTATCATTCGAGCTTCAACTCAAAAGCTAGAGGAGTTGCCATAATATTTAATAAGAATATTCATTTTACAGCATCAAGAATAATGAAGGATATAAATGGCAGATTTCTTATAATTGCAGGCTCCTTGTTCCACACTCCTGTTTTATTAGTAAACATTTATGCACCAAACTTTGATAAACCAGATTTTATAAATAATCTAGTTAGCACACTTCCATATCTTGATACTCATTTGTTAATTCTAGCTGGAGACCTGAATTGTGTAATGAATCCATCATTAGATCGCTCCTCATCTCGGTCCTATACACAGTCTAATATGTCTAAATCTATTTTGGATTTTGTGTCCCAAAATGGATATGTAGATCCATGGAGGACACGGAATCCACTAACAAGGACCTATTCTTTTTACTCTCAAATACACCAATCCTATTCCCGTATAGATTATTTTTTTGTTGATAGCTCTTTAATGCAGAGAGTCACGTCTTCTGAATACTATCCGATTGTTATTTCAGACCATTCTCCTCTAAGCATTGATATAAATTTTATAAACAAACCCAATTCTAGTCCTCGTTGGAGATTTAATACTCTCCTGTTATCAGATGAGCCATTTAATAAATTCATCTTATCATCAATTGATGATTTTCTAAGGTTCAATAAGAGCGATACAATTTCTCCCTCACTACTGTGGGAAACATTAAAAGCTTATCTTCGGGGTCAGATTATCTCTTTTTCAGCTAATATTAATAAAAATCTACGCACTAAGATATCAGAAATATCAACAAAAATTCAGAATATTGATAGGCAAAATGCCGTTAATCCGTCACATGATTTGCTGAAACAGCGACAGGATCTTCAGATGGAACTTGATCTTTTAACTACATCTGATGCGGAGCGACTCTTGATACGATCTCGAGCCACTTATTATGAACATGGGGAAAAACCAAGTAGACTTCTGGCACATCAATTGAAACGAAAAGCCGGCTCTCACATAATATCACAAATCAACGATCGGTCGGGCAATCTTGTTTCAGATCCTGTCTCTATTAATGATACTTTTAAAAAATTCTACTGCAATTTGTATAAGTCTGAACTACAAGCAGACTCAAATGAGCTATGTGCCTTTCTTCAGGATATTGACATACCTAGGATAGACAAATTGCTTTCTGACCAACTTGAAGCTCCCATTAAATTAGAAGAAATATTTGCGTCAATTAAGGATATGCAAAGTGGTAAAACACCTGGCTCAGATGGTTTCTCTGCCGAATTTTTCAAAAAATTTAAAGATAAAATAGCCCCTCTTCTTCTTGAGGTTTATAATGAGTCATTTGGGCAGGGCTTGTTGCCTCCCACCTTGACTCAGGCCTCAATTTCTCTCCTGTTAAAGAAGGATAAGGATCCTACTGCCTGCGAGTCCTATAGACCTCTTTCACTTTTGAATGTGGATTTTAAGATTTTGTCTAAAGTACTCGCGACTCGGCTTGAGACAGTTCTCCCTCGGATTATTTCACAAGAACAGAATGGATTCATTAAAGGTCGCCAGTTGTTTTTTAATACTCGTACACTGTTGAATACAATTTTTTCAACTCATTCCTCTAAATCTCCTGAAGTGATAATTTCTCTTGATGCCGAGAAAGCTTTTGATCGAGTGGAATGGGAATATCTCTTTGCTGTTCTTAATGGGTTTGGTTTTGGAGAGAGGTTTGTGTCTTGGATCAAGCTACTTTATACATCCCCTCAAGCATGTATTCTCAGTAATTCCGTCCAATCTGATTATTTTACGGTGGGACGTGGTACTAGACAGGGTTGCCCTCTTTCTCCCCTCTTGTTTGCGTTAGCCATTGAACCCCTATCCGTTGCTCTAAGATCCCTTTCTTCTTTTCATGGAATCGTCCGCTCTGGTGTCGAGCTTAAATTGTCCTTATATGCAGATGACCTTCTCCTGTATGTCTCTGACCCTTTACGGAGTCTTCCCCCAATTTTAAATATTCTAGAAAAATTTGGATCATATTCTGGCTATAAAATTAACTCACTTAAAAGTGAATGCTATCCAGTGAATTCATTAGCTTTAAAGCTTAAGCCTTCTGATATCCCTTTTAGGCTCAGTCCCTCGGGATTTAGGTATTTAGGAATTAATATTACACGTACTTTGCCCTCAATGTTTTCTCAGAATTATGCCTCACTAGTTTCCCAAATTGCATCAGATTTACAGAGATGGAACTCTCTCCCTCTTTCATTGATTGGTAGGATTAATATTATCAAAATGAATGTGCTACCTAGACTTTTGTTTTTATATCAAAATATCCCTCTGTTCTTGCCCAAACAGTTCTTCAGGTCCCTGGATCAGATGGTCTCATCTTTTTTATGGAACGGAAAGGCCCCCAGAATGAGACTTTCTTTATTACAACAGTTCACCACAAACGGGGGTCTTTCTCTACCTAATTTTACAATGTATTACTGGTCCTCACATATCCATAAACTGACTTATTGGTTAAATTCACCTGATCTGATTTGGTGTAAACTTGAAATTCAGTCGATTTCTGCATCTTTTTCGCCCGCTTCAATTATTTATTCATCATTACCAATTAACTTATCCTCAGTTACTACAAATCCTATAGTGCTCTCAACACTCAGGATCTGGTCACAATTTAGGTCCCACTTTAAATTTGTATCACCCTCTAATAAAATGCCGTTACTAAAGAATCACATTTTTTCTCCAGCATCTAATAATGCTGCCTATAGAATTTGGTATGAGAAAGGTATTAGAACAATGAGAGACCTGTACGAAGATGGTTTATTTCTTAGTTTTTCAGAATTGTCTTCTAAATTTAATCTACCCACTTCACATTTGTTTCTTTACTTCCAAATTAGGCATTGCGTTTCATCGCAGTTTCAAAATTTTCTAGCTTTGCCTACTGACTCACCATGGGTTGAACTCTTAGTTTTGAGCCCCAATTTGAAATCTCCTCTTTCAATTATTTATGGAAAACTTATGGCAATAGAGGCCGATTCATCGGGTAAAACTAGAACTGCATGGGAACGTGAACTGGGTGTTAAACTATCAGATTCATGGTGGGATAAAGTTATTCTCAGCATACGTCAGAGTACACCATGTGCCAGACTACAGTTAATACAATTTAAAGTAATAAATAGAGTACACTTCTCAAAAACACGTTTATCTAAAATGTTCCCCTCAATACCAGACCAGTGCGATAGATGTCAGACTTCACCTTGCAACTTAAGTCATATGTTCTTTTTCTGCCCAAAACTGCAAGGGTTTTGGAAATATTTTTTCTCCATACTCTCAGGAGTTTTTAAGATTCAGTTTCAAAGTGATCCACTTATTGCTATTTTTGGAGTTCCTGGGACCACACTTAATCTATCCCGCCAGCAGGGGGAGGTCTTGGCCTTTTGCTCTCTCCTTGCCAGACGTTGTATTTTGCTCGCCTGGAAATCTCCCACACCACCATCCACATCACAATGGCTTAATACTGTAAGATTATACTTGAAGATGGAAAAAATTTTACTAACAGTGAAAGGTAGTTCAGAAAAATTTACCCACAAGTGGACACCCTTTGTGTCATATGTAAAATCTTTACCTTCATAGCGTATAGACTGATATGATTGACTCATCACATTACCATGTGACTTGTTTTTAGAGGATAAATGAAAGACTGAAATACTGTTTTCCTTTTGGTTTGTTGGGTCCCTCCTGTTCGTTCCTCCTCCCCCTCTCTCTCTTTTTTTTTTTTTTTTTTTTTTTTTTTTCTCTTTTTTTTCTTTCCTTATTTTGTCTTGTTTTTGGTTAAGGGGGGAAGGGGAGGGAGGGGAAGAGGGGAGGGAGGGGGGAAAGGGGGAAGGAAAAAAAAAAAAGAAAAAATTGGAGAAGTCATGTAAATTCTGTTTAATGTATGTAATGTCAATTATATATTCTCCTGATAAATAAAAATTAAAAAAAAAAAAAAAAAAATAACTTATTTTAAATAAAAATTTCATGCCGATCGTGCAGCTCATCCATCAATCAGCCATTGTGTGTCATGTCCAATCTTATTTTGAAAAACAACGATAGAGCCAGTCCGTGATAAACGAACCGCGAAGTAGCGAGGGACTACTGTGCTGCAGTTTCCTCCCACAGACCAAAATCATGCATGTTAGGTTGATTGGCAACTCTAAATTCTCCCTAGGTGTGAGTGAGAGTGTGAATGGTTGTTTGTCTTGTTTGTCTCTATGTGGCTCTGTGATGGACTGGAGACCTGTCCAAGATGTACCTTGCCTCTCGCAGTGACTGCTGGATATGGACACCAGTGACCCCGTGACCCGAAAAAGGAAGACGCGGGTAAAGATAATGTATGTATGCATGTATGTATGGATGGATAGTGAAATATCACACCGTGTTTGGCGCTACACATTGCTTAGCATCTGTTAAAAATCCTATAGCAAACCATCTCATGGACCACTGGATTGACTTCACTGAAACTGGGGACGTAATCGGCTGCACATGTACAACTTAACTTTTAGAGTCAATCCAACTCCAGACGGCCTCCTCAGCTAATCAACCTTAGCCTACTTAAAAATGTCTACACCTCAGTGAATTTGACACAGGTTGAGCTAAAACTTGGAATGTCATCCACAAATAACATACTCCAGGTGCCAATAGATCACACCGTCATATGATTGGGCACAATGTTTTCTAGGTTTGACCTAAACAGCAATTATGTTGTCATTCACATAAATCATGACCTTCAGTCTGAAACTCTGAGATGCGTTCCTACAAGGAACGCCAGATTTTTGTTATTTCATGTGTAACTACCTTTCTCCTAATATAGATCCTTTCATTCTGGATTAGTAATTAGGGGATGAAGGACACACATGCACGGCTAAAAATCTGGGGTCAAGGGGTCAGACCTGAGCATTTACCTAAAGCTGGTGGAGACTGCTTTCCAAAGCTACACAGCCCCTCGGCGGATGTAGCCAGAGGTTATTGCGCATTCACGACGCATTATTTTATTCGACTGAAAGGTTAATTAAATTAATGTGACAAGGAGACGTTAGACAATGCTGTAAATGTCATTCAGCAGCTATTCAGCACGGAGCATAATAAATTCAGCAACTGTGAAATGAAAGCCGTGTAACCAGTGAACTGCGAAGAAAAACACACTGTCTGAAATTTATTTTAACAAGAAGCCTCGTGCAGGAAGCCGAGTGGCACGGCCACGCACGCACATGTTCAGACACACACACACACACACACTCAGATGAGCAGTTTCTGCAGACCTGTTGATGTGTGATGCAGATATTGCAAGTGTGTGTGCGTGTGTTTTCTCCAACTGTGAGAGAAAATGAAGCCAGTTAGTGTTTCCATGCAAACCAGCAACTGTTGCTTTGATGTGTTAACCTGCCCTGCACATACCCTTGGGACATTTTTTTTTAAACAGCTGTTTTATGGCACGTGTAGGTTTGATTGGAAGGAGGGGGGGGGGGGGGTACGACAAGTGAGACTGCAATGGCCATCAAACCTTTACAAACCAGCCACAGAGCAGAGCAGCATGAGGACAGATGTTCACTTTGAGCCTCTCAGAGCAGAAGGAGTGCTGCGGACTGGAACTCTCACGCGCATCCGGGCTGCAGCTCGAGGACACCGAGAGCTGCAATGCGTGCTTTCCTCTCCTCCAAAGCGCACCTGAACTTCGGAGATCTCTGGGAGGATGTTATCTGGTGTAACTAAGCGCGCTCACCCTGCAGGGATCCCCGAGCTTTACTTGGTTAAGGTGTCGATCACTTCACCCCAGACTTCATCTCGCCTGATCACTTTTGTACCAGCCCTCGTGCGTTTACAGTAAAACACACGCGCCTTCAAGTCCGCTTTTACACACACAAACAAAACGAGCAGCCGTCCAGTCTCCTTTTTGGAGACCGAGCTGAAAGTGATGCTGAGATTGGAGGAGAATTCTTGCGCGCATCGAAGCGCACAAACGCACCACAACTTCTTCTTCTTCTTCCCTTGTGCAGAGCTCGCATTGCGCTGCGAAATCCCGCATCACTGACCCGCTCAGCTTTATAAAGGAAGCCATAAGCAGCTGCACTCACCTTTCAGAAGAAACGCCGCAGAAATCACGAAAACGGAGAAGGAAATAGCGAGAGATCCGCTCCCCATGATCGCCATGTTGGATACCTGCTCGAGACTGGCGGCGCTAAATCACCTAGAGACGGCCATGGGATGGAAATGTAGATACATGAGGGAGGGGAGGGGGGAGGCAGGGATGTCAACGTGGGGCTGCGTTTCATGTTTGCCATGACATCCATGGCTTTTAAAGACAATGACGCAAAAATAAATATAACCCAGCGCGCCCCCGTAGGAGTTTTAAACACGTTTAGTTTGGGTTAATGCCCCCTCTGATTGCCCCCCTGAGACGCATACTGTGGTTCCCTGCAGGAAAATTGAAGTGATTTCATAAGAAGTGTAAAAATATATAAAATAAACACTATAGCCACTTAATATTTTATGGTTTTACGCAGAAACCTTCATTCAGCTGGCTTCAGTTTGGTTTTTATATCACATAAATCACATAAATCTCTTACTTTATACTTTCCTTATGCTAGAAGTTTCACTTGAAGGAAATAATGTGTATAATATTCTTTAAATGACGTGAATATGAAAACTGGTTCTCTAAAAAGTCTCTAATTATGCTTACTTAACAAAAACTATATGTTTCAAATCTAATAAATTAAAGGATTGAGCAAAGTTTGGTGAAACTGCATGCAGCTCGAAGTCTACTCAAAGAGCTCCCCCTTTTCATTGAACGGTGTACTGCACCTTTACCATCAGAGCTCAAACTGGGAAGAATGGGAGTTAAACCCTCTAAAATGTACACTGTAATGTTTCAGGTGAATAATGAGCAACTGAGTCCTCTCCTTGGACTCTATCATGCCCTCCTGATGTCTCAACTTATTCTCACCTGGAGGAGACGAGGCCCTATCTTCTGAGAATCGCAGACCCACAGGGAGAGCCGAGCCTGACAACGTTGAATCTCATTTCCCCCTTTCATTGTGTCAAAACAGCACAAAGGCTGCTAATTGCACAATCTATTCTCTGAGGCTGCGTGTCAGTCCTCATTCCACGGATGAGTAGATAGCATTTAGAACTTCGCTCTAATGCTGCAGCCGTCCCTATCGCTGCAGATTGAATTCCACACATCAAATTTATTTCAGATGTTATTGTCTGTGGCAGCCTGCCAGTTCTGCCTGCCACTCACACAATGTCTCCACAAGGTGTTTTCTGCTCGCAGCAGCAGCAGCAGTGGCCGGGCTGCTGTGTTTTCTGACAGCACACAGCACCAGTGGGCATCAGCCTGCACCTGCTGGAGAAATGCTCAATAAGTCATGATGTCACTTTCCCCCCCCTCTCTCTTTTCATATCTAGATTTTTTTTCTTTTCCCTTTTCAGTGTGGGAATAATAATTTGATTTGGCGTCTGCTTGATGGTTCACTTCACTTCTCTTCGACGTCTGTTTTCCCGCCTTTCCCCTGTCTTGGCGACTCGCTCAACTACCGCACGGTATTCCTTTTGCTCACGAGCATAGAGTTGGTTTTGTGCAGGTCTCTCCCTGAGAAGAGGAGCCGCAGCGTTCCTGTCCCCCAACCCCACCCCACCCCCCGAGAACGATGAATAATGGATGGGAATGGATCAGATGACCGAGCTCCTTCATCTAGATCCTATGTTGTAATGGCCACCGAAAAGCTTCCCTGTGCATGTGATGAAGTGTGCGAGGAGGGCCGCAGTTTTCAGACAGTTACGGGCCTTGATCATGTGAGCACACACGCTGAATTGTGATGGTGATATTTAATAGGGCAGCCATCAGCATTTTCTATTTAAATTAGTGGAGAAACGGGTAATGAAAGATTTTCGCCCGGGCCTGCTTCTCCGTTAATGTTTGATTAGAAAGGCAATGCTTTTAAATTAAGATTTCTCTCCCCCTCGGTATGAAATCAATCAAATTAACGCAAATTGAATTATTTGAGATGGTAATCTATTTAGGCAAACCATTCACCATGAAAATGTTTTCCTCCTGTTTTGAAGGGAAGAATAATTGAATCAGACCCTCGGAAGTGACCCCGATGGCTGAGCCGGAGCAAGGCGTGGAGGGACAAGAAGCAGATTTTCTGATGCTATACCACAGAGGGACGTGCAGCTTTTCCCTCACCCACACGCTATGAACACACACGTGTACGGCGCATGTAACACAACAGAACACAAGCAAATAGAGTGTGACAACACATGCAGAAATGAGTTTTTGTGTCCAATCATCCGCCAGAACTCACATTAGCACAGCAGCGTTTACAAAGGATCCTGCCATCTTCCTGTAAGGCTTTTTATTTTTGCCACCCGCAGTAAATTACTACAGGAAATGATACTCCGAATATATCGCCACAGGTCATCAATTCTTCATGCCTCTGAGGGATGAAACATGTACGCTCAACTGGTTTCCTGTCTTGTTTTGTGTCACATTTACAACCATGTGGAAAAATATATTTCTATGAATGCCAGAGGGGGAAAAAAACCTTTGTTTGTTTCAGGCAAATGATAAAAAGCACTGTTTATTGCAATTAGGTTGATGATTAGTAATAAAAAGGTACTGGAATTCAACTTATTTGCAGCAGAACACAAGCCCACCTGCACTAATGGACGCTGTCATTGTTACTTTTTTTGGTGTTGTTTCTTTCTGTGTTTTTGATTCATACAAAAATAATTACAAGCTGTAATGAGCGCCATTATTCTCCACAACAGAAAATGGCTAAATGCTTAACTGGCACACACGCTGCACGGTTTATCAGCCTGTCGGTGCACGGACAGTTCTGCAGAGACATCCAGCAGGTGATTGTAATAAATCATGAACCACGTAGTGGCTTAGAGATGCTTCGTGGTAAGAAAACTGGATCTGTGTCAGGTTTTCTGGAGAGACCAGAGTGACGTTCCTGCAGAAAATAAATATTGTCTTAGTTTTCTTAATATCAGTCTGAACGCTGAAGGAGAAGCAGAATTTAGCGCACATCTTTTTTAACTGTTTTGATCATTTTAGGAGTTTGAAAATAATATAGACACAGTAAGAGCATCAATATGCCATGTAAAGGCAAGATACTTGGTCAGAAGTGGTCTTTGCTTCTTTATCTGATCCTCAGTGAACTCAAATTAAAAGAAAAAAGCTGCAGTAAAACTGAAAACCAACATCTTGTTAATGACTGTTGAGTCAACTGAAAACAGATTAAAGAGCTAAATAAAAATTACTCAGCATGAACTCCACAAGAAAGACTGAAGAAGTCTTTCAGATGAAAGACGAAACATTTCTACATTTTCTTGTTTTATTTCTATTTTTATTTTTTTATTGGACTCGTCCAGAGGACCTGACTTTACTTTTGTAGATTTTTCTACCTGGATTGTTGTGCATGCGTGAGCATATTCACAAAAAAGTATTTCTTGTCTTTTTTTTAACAGTATCTTACCAAGAATGTTCTGTATTTATTTATTTATTTATTTGTTTGTTTGTTTTTATGAAACCAGCTTAAACCTGTCATAGTTGGCACTGATTGTGGTAGTGTGATAGTGGTGGAACCAGACTGCGTCTGAATCCTTAAATGATAAAAACAAAACCAACAAATATATTGAACTATTTTTTTTATTATTATTATTATTACTTCTGGTATTAATTCTGATTTCTCCTATGTGGTCCACAGTGCACTCAACCACCTGGAGCAGAAAAACTCTTACGCTCCTACTCTTATGCTCTTTGACTTCACATCCGCCTTCAACACCATGATCCCCCAAACACTGATGGACAAACTATTCACTCAAGGACTAAGCCCCTCCATTTGCAGCTGGGTACTAGACTTCTTCACAGACCACAGTTAGTGAGGATCCACAACTTCTCCTCCTCTACCATAACCCTCAGCACTGGCTCTCCTCAGGGATGTGTGTTGAGCCCCCTCCTGTTAACTCTGCTCACGTATGATTGTGCAGCTACCCATCCAGGCTGTCACATTGTAAAGTTTGCAGATGATACAGCGGTGGTGGGATGCATCACAAACAATGATGAGTCCAGCTACAGGCAAGAGGTGGAACACCTAGAGAGCTGATGCAAACAGAATAACCTTCACATCAATGTGAAGAAGACAAAGGAGATGATTGTGGACTTCAGAAGGAACAAATACACCTACACCCCCCTGAGCACAAGAGGATCTGCGTTGGAAGTGGTCTCCAGCTACAAATACTTGGGTATACACATCAATGACGACCTCAGCTGGAGCAACAGCACCACCAGCCTGATCAAGAAAGCTCATCAGAGACTCTACTTCCTCAGGTGGCTGAGGTGAGCTGGTCTGGGAAGCTCAGTCCTCACCTCCTTCTACATGTGTGCAGTGGAGAGCATCCTGTGCTCCAGCATCAACATGTGGCATGGAGGCTGCACAGCTGCAGAAAGAAAAGTTTTGCAGAGAGTGGTGAAGGCTGCACAGAAGATGTTGGAGTCAGCCTCCCCACCATCACAGACATCTAGACCTCTACATGCAGGAAGAGGGCTACCTGCATCATGAAGGACCCCACTCACCCAGCACACACACTTTTTGTCCCGCTCCCCTCAGGAAGGAGGTTGAGGAGCATTAAGTGTAGAACCACTAGACTGAGGAACAGCTTCTACCCTGGGGCTGTTAGACTCAAGAATCTCTAACTAGAATAATCACTGTGAAGAATCACAACATGTTGCTGCTGATCTGTTTCATGTTGCTGCTGATCTGTTTCAATGTTGATGTGTTCATGTGTGCTCATCTGCTCACACAGACTCATGTTCATGTTTGTGCTGATGTTTGACATAATGTTTTTTATGCTATTAGTGCTTAGTGTATATTTAGTTTATGTTTTTCTTAGTTCATATTTTAGATGTTATCATTGTTTTTATTTTACATTTTATTGTTGGATGTAACTGGGACCCTGTGTACATAATTTCGCTCCACCACATGTACCACATGAGGTGCGAATGACAATAAAGAAACTCTGACTCTGACAAACTTCTCTTTTCTTTTTTTTCCCCTTTTTTAAAAGAGACCTAAAACCTTTTTGGCTGTATGCATTTTTTTATTCCTTTTGTTAAATTATTTTATTTTATTTTATATTTTACCTAAATTCAATTCAATTCAGTTTATTTATATAGCGTCAAGTCACAACAGAAGTCATCTCAGGGCACGGATGGAAAATGAAACCTTTCTACAATTTTTATTTTTTCTATATTTATTTTTTATTTGACTCGTCCAGAAGACCTGACTTAACTTTTTTAAATTTTTCGACCTGGATTATTAAGCATGCATCAGCATATTCACAAGCAAGTCATTGTCTTTTTTAACCCAGTTTCTTACCAAGAATGTTTTTTCTTTATTTATTTGTTTGTTTGTTTTTATGAAACCAGCTTAAACTTTTCATAGTTGGCATTGATTTTAGTGGTGGAACCAGACTGTGGCTGAATCCTTAAACGATAAAAAAACAAAAACAAAACAAATATATTGAACTTTCTCTTATTTTTGATAATTCTGCTAAAAAAAAAATCACTTTTTTTATTTATTTTTTTTTTTTAACAAAACAAAAATAGAGTACTAAACATTTTTGGCTGTATGCATTCTTTTTTTAATTTATTTTTTATTTTATTTTTTAATTTTTTAACCTAAATTCAATTCAGTTCAGTTTATTCATATAGCACCAAGTCACAACAGAAGTCAAGTCAGGGCACTGAAGAGAAACATTCACATATAGAAATAATAATTTAATTCTATTTATCTGAGGAGCAGACTGTTTTGAATTTAACTTCATCACAGAACTCTCATCTTGAGGAAGCATGAAGGCAACAGTGGAAAGGAAAAACTTCCTCATGAGGAAGAAACCTTTAGCAGAACCAGGCTCAGGACAAGCGGCCATCTGCTTCACCCGGCTGGGTTTGAGAGGAACAGATACACAATGGCAGGTCAAGAATCACGTTAAGATACAGTAGAAATAGTATCAAATAAAAACTATTCATTTTTATTAATTAATTTAAGGAAATTAGGTAAATTTGTCCTCTAGTAGCCAAAGCTTAAGACAGCATAACAAGCCAACCCTAACTATAGGATTTATCAAAAAGGAAAGCCGTAAGCCCAGTCTTAAAACTGGACAATGCGTCAGCCTCATGGACAGAAACTGGAAGTTGGTTCCACAAGAGAGAGGAGCCTGATAACTGAAAGATCTTCCTCCCAGTCTGCTTTTGGAAACGCTAGGTACCACAAGTAAGCCTGCAGTCTGAGAGCAAAGTGCTCTGTTAGGATAATATGGAACAATAAGAACTAAAATATAAGATGGAGCTAGGTTGTTGAGGGCTTTGTAGGTTAGATGTAAGATTTTGAATTCAATTCTGGATTTAAGCCAATGGAGAGAAACTAAAACTGAAAAATAAATAAATAAATAAATAAATAAATAAATAAGAAATAAATAAGAAGTTTGTAGGTGTTTCTTTTACATATGAAATGTATTGCTGTTCACTTATATAGCCAAAATCTGTGGTTATTTTAGTCACTTATGTATTTATTTTATTGTACTCTAGTAATCCCCAATGGGGAATTTTTTTTATGTTTTTTGCAGATTTTTTTTGTTGTTGTTCCATTTTGCTCATGGGATTGTTTGATTTAAGATGAAACGGTACGCAGCTTCTGGTGAAGCACTGATGGCTTCAAACATCACTTGACTGGAGTCCTGCAGCGTGCAAATCAGTTTTATGTTTTTATTTTCATGATTTTCTGTGGGTGGATTCCAGCTGCCATCCAGGTGTAGATGTACATGTTTTTATCGTCCAACACCCTAAAAGGCAGGTGATAATGAATTTGCCCTTTGTCTTTATGTGTGTGTCTGTCTGTTAGCAAAATTTCATGCGAACCAGCAGATTAAACGTTCAGGAAATAACCAGTGTATGTACATCTACAACTGATTAACATTTGTAGTCAATCAGATTCAAGAAGGCCACCACAGCTAATACAAAATGTCTAAAACTCTAAAAAATTTTACAGATATTGAGTTTACATCGAAGATGGTAGTAGCTAAGAGTCATTGCCACATTACATACATTAAGTGCTAACGGTTTCCAGAAGTTCTCTGTTTAAAATGAACAACATTAACTGATGAAGCCAGCAATTTTTGTCTGTTAGCAAAATATATTGTGGACCAATGGAGGAATTTTGATGAAACTTTAGGAAAGTATTTAATAGAAGTTCATCAACAACTGATGAACTTTTTGAAGTCAACCTGCTTCAAGATGGCCACAACAGCTAAATGTCTTTGGTAAATACAAAAATTGCAAGAGTTCTGTCAGTTTTACAGTTACTGAGATACAATTTAATGTGGTAGTGACTGAGAGTCAACTTCACAACACACTCTGAGCACTGACAGATCAAACAAGATCTTTGTTAAAAAACAGCAAAGAAATAAACATTTTAAGTTGAAATCATGTTGTACTTTTCAACATATCTATCTATCTATCTATCTATCTATCTATCTATCTATCTATCTATCTATCTATCTATCTATCTATCTATCTATCTATCTATCTATCTATCTATCTATCTATCTATCTATCTATCTATCTATCTATCTATCTATCTATCTATCTATCTATCTATCTATCTATCTATCTATCTATC
>NC_056503.1:35378580-35381979 GCF_014905685.2 Nematolebias whitei
ATCCATCCATCCATCCATGTATCTATCCATCCATTAATCCATCCATCCATTCCTCCGTCCATCTGTCCATCCATCCATCCATGTATCATCCATGTATCCATCCATCAATCCATCCATCCTTCCTTATATGTAGCTATCCATCCATCCATCCATGTATCTATCTATCCATTAATCCTTCCATCCATCCATCCATCCATCCATGTATCATCCATCCATCCATTCATCTGTCCATCTGTCCATCCATCCATGTATCATCCATCCATCCATCCATCCATCCAGCCAGCCAGCCAGCCAGCCAGCCAGCCAGCCAGCTATCCATACAGCCAGCCAGCCATCCAACCATCAAACAAAATCCATCATGCTTTTTAGTGAATGGATCTTTAATTTCATAAATAAATTTATAGATGACTGAGGGTGACAATGTGCAATTTGCGCCCACGTTTCTGTTCAATGTGTGCCTGTAAGATTATCCTGTTTTTTTTTTGTTTGTTTGTTTTTTGTAGGAAAAGTAAATCTAGCCCACTCTTTCTTCAATCCGTTACAAGCTAATTATAGACCACTTTGTGTGCGTATATAAGCACATATAAGCATTTGAGTTTACCTATGACTTTACAATGACTAAATCGATATGACAAGTAGCAAATATACTCATAAAGATAGTTTGATGTATGTACTTTATTTATTCATCTTACTTCATTATGCTACATTAGCATGGACACCAGAGTAAGAGCAATAAAAATTGTATGAGCTTCAGTATTATTATAAAATTCCAGAAAAAAGAGCTGACTTTGTGTTGTCATAGCAGCCGGTGATGCATTGGTTGCAGTTCTTTTGTGGAATTATTAGCACAGCTGGAATGCTTGACTGAAAATACACATGTACAGTAGACTGAACAGCATAATGCAAATCCAGGATCATTAGTATCAAACTGTCCATGTCTATTTCTGCTGGCAGCCAAATGACTGTGGCCACCCACTGTTAATGAAGAAAACCATGCCTATAATTTTCCACATTAAAGTCAAAGTCACATTGATGACATAATACCAGCAATAACGTCATATATTAATAGAGACGTATAGAAGGCATACAACATGCATTCAGCCATAAAAGCTTGCAGCAAACTCAATAAATTTAAATGTTGCCTAATGTCTGGAAATGAGACCGCTTGGTGCTTCAAAGTAGGAGCAGATCCTTTCTCCACATTCAGTCGAGTCATTGTGAGGACAATGCTGCACTTTCTCTAAATAGCACTGAATCACATACGAATTTGCTCAAGAATTAGGAAAATCCCTTTTAACCAAGCTTATATCACAAAAAAATATCTGGTTATATTACAAATATTTGTGACCCATATCTGGGTTTAAGTCTGAGTCAGCACATTATGCCCTGAAGCGAAACTCAAACCAAGTCCATCGTGTGCTGTTTGACCAGATCCAAATCCAAAAACACAACGTTTCGCTCAGTCTGCTGTAGCTCCAATCACTACCTTCCAAAAAGCCAACCAAACCAAAAGCAGACGTCAAGAAGCCAATGAAACGCTTTAACCTCCACCGAGCATACAGCAATAATCCCTACTGGATGCACAAATTAGTTTCTCAGACGATGCTTTCACACACAAAAATAATTTAAATTTTCAATTACAGAAATCAAAGGGATAATAATAGGATTTAGAAACATGCAAATACTTAATAGTTTTGCATACAAGGTCTTTCCGTCTTCTGTTTTTAATGTAAATTGAAATACAGCATAGCGCAAACCTTAACATCCTGCGGAGTGGGTAAATATCAGGATTTAGAGAAAACAATATTTTCAAGATTGTTCTTTTATCAAGTGAAACATCGAACTTAAATTTGATTTCCTCTACTTCTAGCAACAATAGTTTTTCAGCTGTAGATCCTATTTGAGTTTATTTAATTGAACCAGTATTATCTTTATATTTTATTGACTGCTGTTGAAGCAATGACCATTTGACCCCAGATTACTCTTGTTCTTTGAACACAGACGGTCTCACTGCTGCGATCACAGACAAGTGATGCAACAGTTTTCACTCGGCAGCACTTTTTTAAGTAAGACTTACAGAAACATGACAATGAGCTTTAATTAGATCGTTTAATTAGATAGTTAGTGGCCTGTAACTGTTAAGTGGGCTTTATGGTGTCCTCATTTATATGTTAATTTCAATTGTTATGATAATTGTACACAACAATGTCTTTAGCTGCCCACTATGCTGAGTAGGTCCTCTGGGAAACAGAATTTCATATTACACTTATACCAGATAGGATATTTGTTGCCTTTAGATCAAGTGTTTAACCTTAATTTGAGTTAAAAGGTTGGTTTCAGTCTTCTGAATAAAGGTTCTGTGGAAAGGTTATGAACATAATTGTCTTATCTGTTGTAGATAGGTCTTTAACAGCCAACAGTAAGGGTGCATTCACACCAGCCCTGTTTAGTCTGCTTTAATTGAACTCTAGTCCATTTGCCTAGAAAGTCCAGTTCATTTGGGGAGGTATGAATGAACTCTGATGCAGACCAAAAAGCAAATTCTGGTCCAACTAAATACCTAGATCTTGGTTCGGTTGAAGTGAACTCTATCCATCCATCCATCCATCCATTTTCTTCCACTTATCCGGGGTCGGGTCGCGGGGGTAGCAGCCTAAGTAGGGAGGCCCAGACTTCCCTCTCCCCAGCCACTTGGGCCAGCTCTTCCGGGGAAACCCCGAGGCGTTCCCAGGCCAGCCGAGAAACATAGTCCCTCCAGCGTGTCCTGGGTCTTCCTCTGAGCCTCCTTCCGGTGGGACGTGTCCAGAACACCACACCAGGGAGGCGTCCAGAAGGCATCCTAAACAGATGCCCAAGCCACCTCAACTGGCTCCTCTCGACGTGGAGAAGCAGCGGCTCTACTCTGAGTCTCTCCCTGATGATCGAGCTTCTTACCCCATCTCTAAGGGAGAGCCCAGAGACCCTGCGGAGAAAACTCATTTCAGCCACTTGTATCTGAGATCTCATTCTTTCGGTCACAACTCAAAGCTCGTGACCATAAATGAGGGTAGGAACCATGGAGTGTGCCCCACCTCCAGGCCTAGCTCCAGAGTGGGGCCCCGGTGACCCATGTCCGGGCAAGGGAACATTAGGTCCGTTTATTTTTCTCATCATCTGAGTTTTTGGGCTGCACTTTGTCTGGTCCCTCAACTAGGACCTGTCTGCCATGGGTGACCCTACTAGGGGCGTAAAGCCCCTGACAGCATAACTCCTAGGGTCATTGGGACACTCAAACCCCTCCACCACAGTAAGGTGGCAGCCCAGGAAGGGGTGAACTCTAGCGCGGTTCAAATGCAGTGTGAATGCAAGCACACCAGAGACCGCTCCAAAAGCAGGAAGTGGACTACAGCGCAGGGCAAA
>NC_056503.1:35382079-35387296 GCF_014905685.2 Nematolebias whitei
ATATATATATATATATATATATATATATATATATATATATATATAATTACTGATTTTGATTCAATTGAAAATTCAGCTTAATTCCAGGTCACAAAATAAAAAGAATACAATGAGGATATGAACATTTCAGCAACTCACTGTAGTTTTCTTCTTTGCAGTTTCACATGTTGACCACCAGAGGGACACCTTTCACCTCAGGACTTTCAGTGGGTCCAGAAGAAATATGGAAACTGCAGCAATGATTTAAGGCATTTTTAATAGACCCTGAAAATAAATAATTAAAAACACCCCCACATCCTACATTAAAATAAATAATAATATTTTTGGAACATAAATACACCAAGATGATGTCGGTAATCATGAAACGAGTCGTCCAGTTGCACTGAAACAAAATCTAATAAGGTAAAAAGAAGGATAAAAGAAAATTAAGATGCATTTTTTTTAACTTGTTTTTCACAGTTTCCCAACATGAACCCAGCTCTTTGGAAGGAGGGTGTGAGGGTTGCAGACAGTCTGTGTTTTGTCCTTGCACATAGGGCACCCAGAGGTGATCTGGTTCATAAACAGCCGTGCCCCGTCTGCTTTGCTGCACCTGAGAGCAGTTTGTTCTAATGGCTTCCTTCGAGTAGACGGCAGCCATGAGAGTTTTCTCTGCATTACAGGAAGTTGCTGAAGCAGTCACCCCCCGCGCGGTTTCACTAGAGCGTGGTATCGCTCATATGCCATTAGGCTCATTAACAGGGTCATTCTGAATATTAGGAAGGTGGACCTGAGCGGGGAGGAATTTCATTGTGACTGCAGAGGCGTAACAAGGAGTTAACCAAGCTTGGTAAGACTAAGTCTTCAGGACTGATCCCCAGAAAAGATGGCCCAGTTTTATAAACGACAAACGCACAAATACAGCATTTCAGAGCATTTTTACATACTGGCAATCATCCTGCATGACTAAGTGAGAAGCAGTCTAAAGGTCAAAATGGCCGCCTTTCATGGGCCGCAGCATTTTTATGACCTTGTCTGCGCTCCGACACAGCTGGAAACACGAGGTTTCTTCACGTTCCTTTAAGGCTGAGGCCTACCTGTAAGACCGGACCTCGTTTCAGGACACTTTGCAGCAAAGTGCGTCAGAAGTGGCCAAGTGACGGCGAGAAGACCTGGTTTCCTGACCTGAAGTCACCAGTCCCCTCACAAAGCGTCTTATCTGAGCCAAACCCTTTATGGACCATCAGCTTGTAATCTGCTCCTTTTACTGCCCTCGCTGTGCGCTGCTGTCAAGGATAAGGTAATCAGCTTATCGTGGAAACATGATTTATAAAACTGGCATCCAACGAGGGTATATCAGGGATTCTGAGTGACCGTGACAAAGAAAACGTCTCAGGTTTTGTTTCCAGAACACTTCAGGAAATAGTAAAGCTTGCTTCTTTTTATTCCCCCACAATGATAATTTGTGGAGCTTTTAACGTGTTTAGCATTTGTATATTTCAATGAAACGGGTAAGAAGGGTAGAGAATGCTTTGTTTGAATACCTTCTTATCTCAGATATGATCTATAACACTGAAGGCATGTGATTGTTGGGCAATGTGGCAGTAAAGTAGAAACACTTTTTATTTTTTTATGAGAGGGACGTGAAACTGGCTGCAGGGGGCTCCTGCGCTCCATTAGCCCAATGTCAAATATGAGCAAATAAACAAACAAACAAAAAAAAGTTTCATATATATATATAAAAGAAAATCATCCAGAAAGACGTGTAACTTCATTTAAACATGCAATTTTGACTTTACTGGTCAGGTTAATTCATTTTTAGAAAATATTTTCTTAGTTTATCTCAGCTTTTTTTTTTTTTCATTTGCTTTATATTTAAAAGACTAAATTTATTTGTTCCACATGGAAAAACTAATCAGGAACGTCCAAATTCTGACATGAAAAGTCGGCGAATTTTCACCAGCCTGGTCTTTAAAATCCAACATGGCCACCATGTCTTAAAAAGTGGAGCTTGCTGCATCCATCCATCATCTTTTACCCGCTTCTTTCTTTTTGGGTCACGGGGGGTCACTGGTGCCCATGTCCAGCAGTCACTGTGCAAGAGCTGGGGGACACCTGGACATGTCTCCAGTCCATCAGAGGGACACATCGAGACAAACGAGACAAACAACCATTCACTCTCACTCACACCTAGAGACAATTTAGAGTTACCACTCAGCCTAACATGCATGTTTTTGGTCTGTGGGAGGAAACTGGAGTACTCAGAGAAAACCCACGCATGCACAGAGAGAACATGCAAACTCTACCCAGAAAAGTCCTGGGCTGGGATTTGAACCGGCAACCACGCGGCAGCTCTACCAACTGTGCCACCGTGCCGCCTGGAGCTAGCTGCAGTTTAACACAAAAGAAAAGAAACTATTTGTTTTACCCAACAATGTTCATTCAGGTCATCTGGACAGTTCCTTTTTTTTGTTGAGACGTTTTGCCCTCCATCCGAAGGGCTTCATCAGTCTGAGAAGTCACATAAAAACTGAAACCATCTTATCACCAGCAAACTGGTTGGTCCACTGTAGGAGTGTACTGCTTGGTGGAGAAAACAGTTTGTTTGTGACTCCTCAGACTGATGAAGCCCTTCGGATGGAGGGTGAAACGTCTCTCAACAAAAAAGGAACTGTCCAGATGACCTGACTGAACATTGTTGGACAGTTTACTGATTGTTGTGTTCAAAGTTCAGTTGGGTCTGAAGTCATTTCCAGATGAATGTTCCAACTTCTGAGGACAGTGAACATACCACAATTTTTGCTATTTCTTTAAACTAACTTCACTTTGATTTTGAGAAAAATTGCACAAATGACTTGTTGAACATCCATCCATTATCTTTACCCGTTTATTCCATTTTGGGTCACGGGGGTCGCTGGTGCCCATGTCCAGCAATCACTGTGCGAGGGGTGGGGTACACCCTGGACAGGTCGCAAGTCCATCACAGGGCCACATAGAGACAAACAATCATTCACACTCTCATTCACACCTAGGTACAATTTAGAGTTACCAATCAGCCTAACATGCATGTTTTTGGTCTGTGGGAGGAAACCGGAGTACCCGGAGAAAACCCACGCATGCACAGAGAGAACATGCAAACTCCACCCAGAAAGGCCCCTGGACCGGGGTTTGAACCAAGGACCTGTTCGCTGAGAGGCAGCAGCTCTACCAGTTGCGCCACCGTGCTGCACTTGTTAAACATTACGCATATAACTCATGCAAAACAAATAAAAACTAGCCAAAAACTCAAAGTAGCAAAAGGAAAGGCTAGCTAAAAGATATATGTAGCAAAAGTTTAGCTAAAAATTTAAATGTAGCAAAAGGCTGGCCAAAAATAAATGTAGTAAAAGGCTAGCATAATACTGAAAACAGCAAAAGCCTAGCTTAAAGCTCAAAGTAGCAAAAAGCTAGCCAAAAGTAGCATAAGGAAACAAAACCAGCCAGTACACTGAAGCCAATTTCCAAAAGAACACTGCAGGAAGAACACTATATTTCTATACGTAAAATATTTGCAAATAAAGTTCAATATTTTGAAAAGTATAAACTCGTATAACTCATAGCACTCATCGTCTGAGAGCTGAACATTTTGATATAAGAACTGATAAAACAGATCAAAGATAGCACAAGTTACTTGGTTGCAAAGAATATACCAGAACTTGAAAAAAGAAAAGTCAGACAAACAGTGGAGTGAATGCAGAGTCATTCACACAACAACAACTCTTTTCTTCCTACCAGGTCAGAAAGCTCCGTGACGGGGTTTAGATGGTCCTGATAGAGTTTTAAAGCTGTTATAAAAGTGGCTTTTTATGTGATTGCTGTCGGGTTGTGTCGGCCCTGACTCAAGGTCTGTTTGTGGACGGTGCAGAAACCAAAGGGCATGTGGTGGAGGTGTGTACATTGGTGCGTTGATGAGTTCTTGGTGGGAGGAGGAGGGGGGGTCCTGTTCAGAAGGTTATGTGGGGCCTTGGTGATGGAGGTCGGAGGTGAGGAAGTCACTCAGGTAGGGAACAGCGATGCAGGTGGTGGGACGGTTCAGTCACCGTGTCTCAATATCCAAACTGACGCTGCATGACTGGTCGTGGGCAACAGCTAATGGTCCCCAATTACAGTTTCTCTGTCCTCCAGAACGTAGCCAGTGTGGCGTGACTCTTGGGAATGAGTCTGCGCAGAGCAACGGCTCTGATGCTCC
This sequence comes from Nematolebias whitei, assembly GCF_014905685.2. Taxonomy (NCBI): domain Eukaryota; kingdom Metazoa; phylum Chordata; class Actinopteri; order Cyprinodontiformes; family Rivulidae; genus Nematolebias; species Nematolebias whitei. The sequence goes on from NC_056503.1 coordinate 35,386,287, forward strand.
GCTGAATATCAAAACGCGACAGTTGTAGCCCGTTTATTTAACTGAACGGTAAGAGTGGACAGTTTGTGGAGAAGTTTGGATCAGAGATGAAGTGAAAGGTGAACGTAAGGGGGGGGGGAGCAGAGGTGGAAAGGTCAACTTGATGTTTCAGAGAGGGACATTTTTTTCCGTCAGGATGCCTCCTGCGGTCGGGGTTAATGTGGTGTTGTTGGGACAGAGATGTGCGGATGAATTAATTTTAGGGATGAGCAGAGGAGCGTGGAGACGGTGGACCAGAGTCCACAAGTGGTGGAGAGGACGGTGGCAGAGTTTAAAGAAAAAGTGTTTTAGTGGAGAGGTGCCGGCACCATCTCCAGCTTTAGTCTTTGTAGACGTTAGGTTAATTTACTGATAAGTACTCACATCCAAGTATAAAAAAACAACAATAACTCCATGTCGTTACATGGTTGTTTTTATTTATAAAACTGCAGTTTCTTGGAAAGATCCTTCAATTTTTATCTCTCACTGCTGAAAAGCAAAGACTGACGATGCTGTCTTCGCTTGTATTTGTGTGCGTGTCTGTCTGTTAGCAAAATATCTCATGCACCACTGGGTTGATTTTAATCAAACTTAACCTGCGGAGCCAATCCAGTCTAAGATGGCCGCCACAGCTGATCAATATATATGGCTCTAACGCCAACAATCTTTTAGACGTTGAGCTAAAATATGGTCTGGTAGTAGCTGAGAGTCATCCCCAACACTTCACATCTTGTGAAATTGTGCAAAACAATATTTTCAAGGTTTGACTAAAATGGCTACAACGCTATTATTTATCAATTCAAGATGATTTCAGGACAGGAAAGGTGGCAGGCGATGCACAATCCTTAAAGGAAGGTTATGTCTTTAACTTAAAGTGAGCAACTGTAAGTGTTAAAGGTAGCAAAGATAATAAATAAATGTGTTTTCTTTATTTGTGCACGTTTTATTAATTCTTGATATTTAAAGATGCATTTTCATACAGTTATTTTTTG
>NC_056503.1:35387396-35395844 GCF_014905685.2 Nematolebias whitei
AAAATACATTACGGCAAAGACTGGTTCATCCCAAAGATCCAGTCCCCCGGCACAAACAGAGTAATGTTGTGTATGCTGTTCAGTGTCAGGAGGGCTGTGATCAGTCTTACATCAGGGAAACTAAACAGCCACTGGCCAAAAGGATGGCCCAGCACAGAAGATCAACATCATCAGGCCAGGACTCTGCGGTCTACACTCATCTCCAGGCCAGCGGTCACTCTTTCAGGGATGAAGATGTTCACATCCTGGACAGAGAGGAACGATGGTTTGAGAGAGGAGTAAAAGAGGCCATCTTTGTGAAAAGAAATCGTCCATCGTTAAACAGGGGTGGAGGCCTCCGGGTTCAACTGTCCCCCTCTTACAATGCTGTGATTGCTAGTTTCACTCAGCCCTCTGTGAACAGTAAACAGCCATCAGTGTGCTAATGATCCATTGTTAGGCTGATGGTCCTTCTTGAGCATGTGATCAGCTAATTTTGGTTGTCAGCAGCAAAACTGGTTGATCCACTCTGAGAAGGTGCTATTTAAGAGACTGAGCTGAAAACAGCTCCTCAGACTGAGGAAGTCTCTCGGATGAGAGACGAAACGTTTCTACATTTTTTTGTTGATTTGCTTTGTTTTGTTTTTTTGAATGTCCAGAGGACCAGATTTAACTTTTTTAGATTTTTCTACCTGGATTATTGAGCATGCATCAGGATAGGTGATAGAAAAACTTCGCCAATACGAGGTTGGAAATTACAAACGGATGTAGCTCAGTTTATTTTACAGATATTATTCTGTGATGTAGACCAGAACGGAGAACATCTCAAGTTCCACCACAGTCCAGTTTCCATTGGTCCCCCTCACCCCACCTGACAACATACCAGGAAAAATACTCAAGCAATGTGCAAACCATCTTGCCCCTGTGCTTACAGACATTTTTAACAACTCCCTGAAGCAAGCCATTGTTGCAAGCCATTGTTCCCTCCTGAGGTAGCCACAATCATACCAGTGCCTAAAAACAAACAATAGCCTAAAATGACCATCGCCTTGTGGCTCTTACGCCCATCATGATAAATTGCTTTGTCTTGTTAAGCACCACATCACCTCTAATCTTACTCCCTCCTTTGACCCATTCCAGTTCGTTTACCGCTCAATAGAGGAAGCCATCACCTCAGCACTCCACCTGAGCCTGGAGGAGAACACCTACGTACGAACGCTATTTGTGGACTTCAGCTCAGCATTCAACACAATTTTCTCACAGCAACTGGCTACATCAGGCTCCAACACTTCCTTCAGGAACTGGATCCTTGACTTCCTCTCTGACAGACCACAGTTAGTACGAGTGGGGAGGAACACCTCGTCTTTTATCAGTCTGAGCATGGGCGTCCCCCAGGGCTGTGTTCTGAGTCTGCTTCTCCCTGATGACCTACGACTGCGTTGCCAGGTCTGAAGCCAACCACATCATCAAATATACAGATGATACCACAGTCATGGGCCTGATTAGCAACAAGGATCTTATCGGGAAGAGGTGGCACACCTTGTGAACTCAGCATGGGTGTCCCCCAGGGCTGTATTCTGAGTCTGCTTCTCCCTGATGACCTACGACTGCATTGCCAGGTCCGAGACCAACCACATCATCAAATATATGATACCACAGTTGTGGGCCCGATTAGCAACAATGAGGATCAGGCTTATCGGGAAGAGGTGGCACACCTTGTAAACTGAGCATAGGCATCCCCCAGGGCTGTGTTCTGAGTCCGTTTCTCTTTACCCTGATGACCTACGACTGCGTTGCCAGGTCCGAGACCAACCACGTCATCAAATATATGATACCACAGTTGTGGGCCTGATTAGCAACAACGAGAATCAGGCTTATCGGGAAGAGGTGGCACACCTTGTGAACTGGCATGGGGAAAATAACCTGGTTCTGAATGTCAACAAAAGAGCTTATTATTAACTTCAGGAAAACAAAACCACATCACATGCCACTGTTCATAAATAAGATAGAGGTGGAGAGCGCAGGTTCCTGGGGGTGCACATAACCAATCAGCTGTCTTCCTCAAGAAACACTGGGTTCCTAGTGAAGAAAGTCCAGTAGTGTCTGCACTTCCTCCATATGCCAAGATCCCACCCCCCACCACATTCTAAAGAACCACTGAGAGCATCATGACCATCTGCATCTTAGTTTGGGAAGGAAGCTGCCTGGCTGCAGACTGGAAGGATTTGAGGTGGTGAGGCCTGCAGAGAAGATCATTAAGTCATCCCTCCCATCCATCTAGATTAGAACACTGGTCTCAGATGCTGTCTGACTAGAGCAAATCAAAATCAAAAGACAACTCACACCCACAATATGGACTGTTTGTTGACCTCTGGCACTGTGTGCAGGCGCTAAGTCCTGTTGGAAAATTAAATCTGCATTTCAGCAGCAGGAAACATGAAGTGCGCTAAAACTTCCTGGTGGCTGTGTTGACCTTGGAAAACACAGTGAACCAACACCAGCAAATGACATGGCACCCCGAACCATCACCGACTGTGGAAACTTGACACTGGACCTCAAGCAACGTGGATTCTGTGCCTCGCCTCTCTTCCTCCAGAATCTGGGACCTTGATTTCCAAAGGAAATGCAAAATTTACTTTAATCAGAGAACATGAACCACTCGGCAGCAGTCCCAGGCAACATGCTTGACTGTCTCTTGTTCAAGAGTGACATAAAGGAATGAAACAGCTGAAACCCATGTCTTGCGTACGTCTGTGCATGGTGGTTCTTGAAGCACTGACTCCAACTGCAGTCCACTCTTTGTGAATCTCCCCCACATTTTGCAATGGATTTTGTTTCACAATCCTTTCCACGGTGCGGTTATTCCCATTGCTTGTACACTTTTTTTTTCTACCACATTGTTTCCATCCCTTTGTCTCTCTATTAATGTGCTTGGACACAGAGCTCTGTGAACAGCCAGCCTCTTTAGCAATGACCTTTTGACTTGCCCTCCTTGTGCAAGGCATGAATGGTCGTCTTTTGGAAAACTGTCAAGTCAGCAGTCTTCTCCATGATTGTGTAGTTTACAGAACTAGACTGAGACCATTTAAAGGCCTTTGCTAGTGTTTTAATTAGCTGATTAACCAGGTGTCTTCAATATTGAACCTTTTCACAATATTCAAATTTTCTGATATACTGAATTTGGAGTTTTCATTAGTTGTCAGTTATAATCAACATTAAAAGTGCACATTTGAAATATATCAGTCTGTGTGTAATGAATGAATATACAAGTTTCACTTTTTGAACGGAATAACTGATAAACCTTTTCATGATATTCTAATTTTATGACCAGCACCTGTATCATCTGCATCTAAGCTTATATTACTACCAAGAAATACTTCATACCAATTCATTCTACTTGCACAGTTATATTCTACCATATTGTCGTTTACTACATTTCTTTTGGACCTTGTAAATATATTTCTTTCTCACCTTTTGGTACTTTATTTTGTACCCTTATTGCATGCTTTAGTATTTCTTGTTCTTTTTTTTGTTTGTTTTTAGCTAGTCAAATCGGTTCTTCTCATCCGGAACATTTCACTGCATTGTTGACCTTGAGTTAACCTGCATATGACAAATAAACAACAGAGCATGTATCCACAGCAGAATTCATCTTCTGCTCTAAACGCCCGTCTATTACAATTCATGTAAATTATATCGTACACTGCTGTGGAGAAATTAAATAAAATTTAGTTCAACTTTACATGGTGCACTGTACAATTTTGAATGACAATAATGTTTATAAAGTAAAACGTTTTCATTCATGGTGCTCAGATTCGTTACGAGAACCACCGAAGCAGACTTGACATTGTTTTTATGCATTTGGCATCAATTTATTTGACTTCTGGGAACAAGGAATAAATCGATAAGCATTTTGCAAAAGATAGATAATTCTACTTTCATTTTTCTCTGGTTAAAAGACTAAAATCATGTTAGAGGCAGGAAGATCTTCATTAATTAATACACGTAGGCACAACTGTCAAGTCTAAAGAAGAAAGACGACTGCATCCGCACGGTTAGATCTTAACACAAACACCGACATCCTCTCTGAATGCCGCTGGAATGCTGAGGCGAAGCACGAGGACTGGATAGTCATCCTATACAAGCTGGAACAGAACAAGTTGGACTGGTCTTATTTACACGGTTTAGTTTTAAAAACGTGGGTGATAATACTTCAGCTCTCTGGCCCAAACAGGAACAAGAGATTCCAGTTTTTACTTCAAACGTTCTCTTTTTTTTGTGTAAAGACACAAAGAGGAAACAAATGTTCAAGCAGTGCAAAGTTGATGCTAATTTTTGACTTTAACAGTGATGGGAATGTGTTTAATAAGTGTGGAATGCCAAAAAAATAATAAAAAGGACCGGAAAATAAATTCACGCCCAAAGAATTAGAATGAAACAAACAAACAAAAAAGTACGAACTTCACGTGATTCAATCAGCAGACGCTGCGACAGGTGATCGGATTAGTTCCTGTACAGAAAATAAAATGATGAGGGAGGACAGGAGCAGCAGCCCGGAGCCGCTCTGAACGCCTCATGCAATCTGTTTCAGTTTGCTCGGTTTTTAGTGCGCGCGTTTGTTTCCCTTCTTCCTCCATTTTACCAGCGGCGGCTACGAACGACAGCTGCCTCGCCAGGTGTTTGCGCAGCTGACAGGTGAGCCCGCGTGCCGAGCAGACGCTGGCGAGCGGAGGGGAGAGGGAGGGCGGCTCTACCCGCTCTCCTCCTTCGCCGCCTGTTCCAGGGCGCTCTCTGAAGCAGCCGAACCCTCGAACCGCTGCGAGGCGATGGCGGCCTGGTGGGACATGCTCTTCCTCACCACGTCTCCTTTCCTCCACAGTGTGATTTCCTACAAGAGCGAAGAACAGAAAGTTAGAGGATTCGTTTTATTCATGTCGGTGTGAAAGTGAAAATCCACAAGTTTAAAAGTAAACATGAGCCTTTATGCGTCATTTCCCTACTTACTGAAACTTGTTTGTGACACGTGAAAATGACTACCGTATTTTCTGATGTATAAGACGCATCAGTCAAAAAAGGCACCATGAAGAGGGAAAAAAAACACAAGTTGCATTTATTATGAGTCACCGCAGACCCGTTGCGTTTATGAGTTTATTTAATGGTCAAAACAGCTTTATTTAGCCCGTGCGCGCGTACGTTCCTCCGCCTGCACAAGCCGAGTGAAGCGAGGGCGCATGAGACAACTCGCTGTTGTAGTTCTTTGAAATTTAAAGCGTCTGGCAAAAGCTGTTATGAATATGGGAGGAAAAGCATATAAGTCACTTCGGCGTTTAAGTTGCAGGACTGACAAATCTATGCAAAAAACTGCGACTTATATGCCAGAAAATACGGTAAATAAAACTTATGTTTATTATGTTTTTTACTCAAGGATATCGCCATTAATTTACCAGCGCAGTGCATTCTGGGGAGATGACGTTCAAACGTTGCAGTAGACTGAAACACAAGGCGTCGCGGCTAAAACGTTATAATGTATGACAATAAATATGTTGTTATGCACCACAAATGGGTCAAAACGATCAAACGTGATCAACTCGGGATGTTTGGTATATTACCTGCGACACTAACCACATTCATCAACTGTGGAGCCAACGAGTCTATAGAGAGGAAGTTCTCAGGTACAAACAAAAACCATAGATTGTTTCAGGAATAAAAACCGTTTTGTTTTTTTTCCAGCTAACATTTGCACAAAAACTTATCGAGCAGCTTGTAGGCACAAGAAGAAATGCAGCAACATGTTGCATTTTGAGAAACTAAAATCGTTAAATATTGTAACGGGACTATTTCCTTTAAAAAAAAGTGAACCTTTATCGCCGTGCAGTCTTGTGTTTTATGCCTTAAACTGCTTACTGGCTGTGACTTCAGCGAGGGTGAGACAAGTGTGCATTTGTAGTGAAAACTAAAAGCAGTTCTGCCGCTGGACGCTGCTGGGACAGTGGAGCAGTGACGACAGCAGCGGTGTCCGACTGGAGCTGCTGTCGTCCTGAGGGTCTGGAGTTTGGATCCACTGCAGCACGGACCGAAGGAGATAAAACACCGAGCCACGGGCAGCAACTGGATATCGTCACAAATCAGCCTTCTGAACTAAATACTGAGCTCTTAAAGTGTTCAATCATGTCTTCTCATCGCAGCACCTGCTGATTGTATCTCAGCTCGTAGCTCCAGCACACCAACAGCTCATATTGATCAGACGGAGCATTTTTAGATGACATGAGTTCAAAAGTTAATGGACTGTGGTGGATCCATTTTGGAAATCAATCTGTGCCCATGTGGTGGAACAAATGTGTTTTTGAGGTCAATACGTTCATCATTTTAGGTCAGCAGGAAGTACAGGCAGCGTTCGCTCCTCCAAACGTTAACTACCCAAACAGTTTAATAACAGACTTCAAAACATCAAAATATTAAGTTTTATAACTTCCTTTTTGCTAATTGCTGCCTTGTCTTCTTGAACTTCCTGTGAAAACAGTTTCAGGCAGAAACCGAGATCGTAGCTGCAACTATTGCACCTTTCTGCAGCGCACGTGGAGCTCGTTGTGCATGAAGTGTCTCATACCTGCTGTTTGAAGTAGCGCCTCTCCTCCTCGTCGATCAGCACCAGGTTCAGGTAGTAGCGCACAGAGAACTTCTTGTTGATTTCTCTCATGGTGGGAGTCAGATCGTAACCGGCCAGAAACAACCGGATGGGAATGGACTCGCCTGAAACACGTGGAACGAGCGATACGAACCTCTCAGTTAACAAAAAAAACTAACTCGTGTAGATTTTAGTTGTCGTGACAAACGAGCCGTGTTCACCTCTGACCGGCGCTCCGTCCATGATCTCGTACTTCGCGATGGTGTCGTTTTCGTGGTAGACACTCGGACCGGTGCCCGTCGTCTCACGCTTGATGATGTCGATCTCCATGTGCTTGATTTTAATCCTCACCAGCAGGAAGTAGATTTTTCCCACAATTACGTCCTTCAAATGGTACCTGACAGAAAATGTGGGATGGTGAGTAAAAAACAGGAACAGTGATGTTGATTAGTGAGCGAGCAAACTTGTTCTTTTCAATAAAGTCAATAAAAGTACAGTAGTCCCTCGATACTTCGTGGTTCGACTATCGCGGACTCGCTCTATTGCGGTTTGTGGACGTACAGTCCATATATTGGACAAAAAAAAGGTAAGACACAGTATTACTGTACAGTCCACAATCCTGTATCACTGTACTCATGTGGCTGTGAAAAAGTTGATGACAAAAATAAAATACTTCGGACAGGCACCGCTACTTTGTAGTTTTCTCTCAGTAATCCTCCACTGTATTCTCGCTCATGATGACCACATTTCCCAGAAGGCAACAGGGCCCCACCCTGAAACCCCATTTCCTTCTGCTGAAAAAAATTAGAGGGAAAGTTTTGATCTGATTGGTGCCCAGTGGATACAGAGAAGCTGCACTGAACCCACCGAACTGGACCAGAACAGGAGCAGAACCAGACCTCCAGACCCATCGGTCAATCTTGAGCTGGTAGCCCGCCCACGTGGACTTCCGAACAGATGTGCGTGGCCGATGATCTGGTGGTCCATCTGAAAATTAACGGGACTTTATTTCATCCGTTTCAATCGGCCGATGAGGACTTCTGACCAGGAACACGCCGGTAAGTAAAATCTAGTAGCTACCTATAAGTATGTTGCTAAAATTAGTAGGATTAAGAGTTTAGAACATTGATTGTGGGATGCTGCAGGGTCGGACCGGAAACAAAACGAGCCACTCCTGTTCCTCAGAGCCCAGTAAGTAAAATTTAGTAGCTACATACAGTACTGTAAGTAGTATGTTGTTAAAATGACGTAGGTTCAAGAGTTTAGAACATTGCAAGAGTGTGAGAAGGGTTTCTAAAGTCTTAAAATATATACAGTATAAATACTACAATAAATAGTATACCTTACCAACTTTGTGGGTTTTCTCTTATCACAGTGGAGTGTGGTCTCAAACACCCGAGATAAATGAGGGACTACTGTATATAGTTTTCCATCTAGTTGTTAAAACTTAACCCCAGTGTGTCATTCTTTAAGAAAACATCCTCATTCCCTTCATTTCTTGTGATTTAAATAAAATGAGCATAAACAATCAAAGCTGCAGTAACGACAATTGGTCAAGCATTTACAACATCGTTCAGATGGGTCTTACTTGGATTTATTATACTCAAACTCAATGTGGAGGCAGTCCTCGATGCCAACTTCCATCTTGATGGAGGAGTTGAGTTCAGGGTAGGTGCTCAGCGTGTGGACCACGATGTCCATCTCTTTAGTAATGTCATTTAGTCTCCTTATCACCGTGGCACGAAGGAAATACCTGAAAAACATTGACAGAGCAGGATAAAATATTGTTATGCTGATGATACTCAGTTTATATATATATATATATAGATATATATATATATCAG
>NC_056503.1:35395954-35415932 GCF_014905685.2 Nematolebias whitei
TAATTTTCTGTCCAGAAACTGCTGCCAATAGATGAGCTTTTTCTTTTCCTCTCCTACCTGTCTACTGGATGTACCCAGAGGGAACTGGGCCATCGATTTAACATCCACAGAGCAACAGTCAGCCGCATTATTGTGACATGGGCCAACTTCCTGTACTGCTTATTGGGCTCAATTTGTGTGTGGATGTCTCCTGCAGCTGTGAGTTCCAGTCTTCCACAGGATTTTGATGGCCGCTACAGTGACACACAAGTTATCCTGGACTGTACAGAACTACGGTGTCAAACACCTTCATCCCTGCTCCTCCAGAGTGAAGTCTTCTCCACCTACAAATCCCACTGTACCTTTAAGGCCATGGTGGGCATGTCTCCTCACGGAGCCCTGACATTTGTGTCAGCACTGTTTGAGGGTTCCATGAGTGACAAGGAAGTGTTCCGTCAATCAGGGATTACATCACTCTTGACACTGGACATGGCCATCATGGTGGACAAGGGATTCTTGGTGGATGATCTCGTACCTGGGACTGTTCATCGTCCTGCCTTCCTCTCCAAGAGGGCCCAAATGTCAGAGGTCGACGTTTTGAAGACCCAGTCCATTGCCCGTTTGAGGGTGCATGTTGAGAGGTTAATAAGAAGAGTTAAAGAAAATAAACTCTTTGATTCCACTATCCCTCTCTCCATTGCAGGAAGCATAAACCAAATTTTTACAGTTGCCTGTCTCCTGTCAAATTACCAAAATGGACCTTTGGTCAGGAAATGGAGATATGAAGTTTGACAGAAAAGCTGATGGCACAGTCTTGAAGAAACAGAAAATGCTGTCATTTACTTACATTGACATTGTCTTACATTTGTAAATAGATATTCATGATGGAAATATTTTGAAACAAATTTGTACATTTGATTTGATCAAACTCCTAATTTAGACATTTCTGCAGGTAAACATAGAAAAAATATCTGTCTACTTTGTGTTTGATTGAATCCATCACATTAGTGTCTGCATAAATTCTTTGAATAAGAATATCTTCCTCAGCTGAGACAACAAAATCACACCAGTTCATCCCAGTTATTAGCATCTGCCCCTGAACCTGCCAATAGTAAACATGAGTTTTTTTTAGTTCCAATTTGCCTGACTTCATTTGGAGATATGGACAGTCAACATAACTTTTCACATTTGGACACTTAATCTCAATCAGCCCGAACTGACATGGCTCAGAAGGATCAAAGATCAATCCGTCTGGAGATGCCCCTAGCCAAGGAGCATCAGGGTGAATCACAAATCCACAGGGATAGTGGTTGACTCTTTTAATTTGACAATATTCCCAGATAGCATCAGCCTCTAATTCAAGCCCTCTCTTCATAGCTGCAGTCTGATAGGTCCCTTGCAGCAGACGATTTGCCAGATCTTCCTCAGATTTATCTCGAACCTGGCAGATCTCCCTGAAGCGGGAGGCAGTCAACCTATGCCTCCTTAGCTGATGCCATTCAGGACATGTACTCTGTGCTCTGGTAGCACATTCAAATTTATTCACCATGTCCCAGGTGACCTCCATACTTTTAAGGTGTAGCTGTTGTGGTTCAGAACAAACAAACATGCTTTTTGATGGCTGTAGGTGGTAGTTCTTAAGAGGCAGAGATGGGCGGGGTGGTGCAGCATGGAAGGACATGTCTCTCTTTGCTGTTGCTGGCTGTTGGTAGGACAGAGGACTTCCAGCCTGAACTTTGCCAAGGGCAGAGTCAACAAGGGGAAATTCATGGCTGATTCCCATGCTGCAGATCATTGGTGCATCAGCTGCTGCAAAATCTTCATACACCTCGGAAACCTGGGAAAGTGAAAACAATTATTTCAATAAAATGTAAAATACATGTATATCAACTAATTTTAAGCCCTCAAAAATTCTACACTTTACAAAGAGACAGCACTTGAAAATAAAATTATTCAATACACCGGTAAGTCTACAACTCTTTGTTAGTACATTGTAGCCTACTGTTAATTTCATTTTTATTTATCAGTAATTTAAATACAACTACTTACTCTAAGGACAGAAAGGTCCGGCAAATCCCCACTAAGGCCTTTGTAGAGTGTGCTCCTGTGTATATAAATAAGAAAAGAACATGAGTCAAAAATAGAATACCCACCTGCATTTCGTTCAGATATGAAACATAAAATAATGTTACAGAGACTGTGAGTGTATTCTTTAGATTTAAGTAAAACTAATATGCATGAATTACCAAATTAACACTGGGTTAAAAGTAACACATAACAACCATAAAAGAAGAACAATGCATGCAGCAAATAACCAAATGGGGACAAGCAAGGCCAAACTCACGTGTTAATATTCATCAAATAGCCAATTCCATTTTATTTTTATTTAAGAATTAATTACCACCTTAGCTAAATCCCCATTAACATTAGGAACGTCGGGTTGCTGAACCAACAATCTTAAAACTGTCATCTGAACAATCCTATCTTCACCCTACACTTAAACTGTGAGGTTTTTCATTTTTCTTCATGGACCTGTGACACAGAGCCCTGACAACGACTTCACCTGTGTCCTGATTTTTGCTAGAAACTGAGAAGAGCAGAATGTTAGTAGAATGATCACAAAATATGAGCCTTTTGTTTAAGTGTGGAAAACCTGTTTCTATAACGTGAGTATACACAAAAATGGTCGTGTTGCTAATAGCCTAACGTTAGCTGCAAACAGTTAGCAACATCACAACGATCAAACTAACGTTACTTACCCTCGTAGTTGTGCAGGTAACTTGAGATATACAATTTAAATCCCTTGTTACGTTTGCTTGTCGGAGCAGGGGACCAGGCATCAACAATACGATGAACATCGCTGATATTTATCTTGGGCAGCTCTTGTAAACATCTAGAAAACGCCATTTTCACCGAGACCGGGGATTAGACCGGAAACTGGAATGCCGACATCCGGTCAAAGGGGAAGTGATTCAGGACGCATGTGCACAGAGCCTATTCTTGCTGCATTCTAACCTTTTACGTCACAAAACACACCCCGTCTGGTTGTTTCTGACCAATGGGAATACTCCCAAAAGTGAACCGGGAAAGAGCTCTTTAAAATGTCGGTACTTCCTGGTCTACTCAGTTCTGTTGAGTTCTGCTGGAGATCTGTAAACTACTCAGTTCTGTTGAAGCTCTGGAGAAGTTCTGTTGAGCTCTGCTCGAGATGATCCTGACATGACAACAGAGCTCTTCCGAGTTCCATGGGATTATAACATTTTCACTCGCCACTACTTCTGACGATTCACAGCATCCTAAGGAGACGCTGGACAGGTAGCGTTAACGGAGCTCCATATCTGCTGATTAATCTCAGAAAGGTAATGAGTCAAGTTTCCTACCAAGCGTACCGGGGAGAGCTGGGTTCTGATGGAGAGTGTCAATTCTGGTGAACACTTCCCCTCCCATACCATCTTTACTCCCTCTAAACTTCTTTCTCATCTTTAAACTTTTCTATCAAGTAGATATTCTTCCAGATATTTAGAAATGTCTGTGTAAAATGCTCATCCACATCCGTGTGGGTAAAAGATCATAATTGTACAGTTTCATAAATGTCTGTGGTGAAGCAACGGAAAAATCATGGCCGTATGATTTTTCCTGATTGATTGCTTATGTTGTTATTTTCATAATTTGCCAAATTAATGTAAATGTTTGATGTTAAACTTTGATTCTGTAAATAAATGACCGCATTCATTTTGATGGGTCAAACATAAATGACGTCTCACGTTTGCATTTCATTAAATTCAATGCACGTTTTATTCAGTTCAGAAAAATGAGGAATCCGCGTTAATTGATGAATATATCTGAGCATCTGTTCATCTACAGGTAGTAGGGCTGAACAATAATTCGATATCGATATATGTCACAATATACTTTTATTCAATAACGGTGGTATGAGTTTTAAGCACATTTTCGATATTTCGATATGATTACAGCGTTTCACTGATGCATTTCTTTTTCTGTTTGGGTTGAAACGGCCACTTCAGTTTCAACCCGAACAGAAAAAGCCATGACACAACTGCGGAAGTGCGTGGTGACGTAGATGTTGCACAGAGGCTGAACTCGAGTCCAGAAGGCGTTAGCATTAGCAGGCTAGGCTAATCTCTAACGCGCATTAAGTTTTCACTTTAAAATGAGTGCCCATGACCATCAGAATGTGAGTGAACAAGTTTTCACAAGTGAAGAGAAAGCAGATGACATAATTGATAAGAGAGGAATGACTAATTTGGCAGTGTGGAAGTGGTTCGGCTCTCTAAGATCCGATAAACTGCAGGTTTCAGTGTGCTACAAAACGTGTCGGAGTCGTTCCAATTTGCGGTGGGAAAACATCTAACTTGTTCCACCATATGAAGAGTTTCCACTCGATACAATATGCTGAGGGTCAGAAGATGAAGCACAATAAAAATTTTGAGCCAACGTGTCCTTGAAACATCACCCCCATCTGTATCAAAAGAGAAACATGTTTGCTGCATGGGTAAGATTATGTTGTTGTTTAAAGTTAAAACTATTATTATTGACAAAGTTGAGAGTTTTATGTTTACTTGACAGTGATTTCAATTTTTTTTTAAGACTAAATACAAATAAAAGGTGAACATTAATTTATTTGTACCATTTGTACAGTTTTTCTGAGGCTTTTATGTTGTTTATATCGACATCGGAATTATATCGCTATCGACCGTAATCAAGAAATATATTATGATAAAAGTTTTGGCCATATCGTCCAGCCCTAGTAGGTATAGGGTACCGTATATAGATACCATAGATAGATAGTGTAGATACATAGATACAGTAGATAGATAGATCACCCTAACCCTAAAACTAACTTTTTTCAACTCAGGAAGTCAGAACGTGTCAGAGCCTCAGACAGGTGAAAGCATTGATAACTGTGTACTTATAAATGAATTGATCTGCTATGATTTCATCATCAGCATTTTTTCAGGGTGTCTTGTACAAGTATTTAACTGGGTGCCTGACACACACATTTTACCTGAATGTCCAGTACAAGCATTTTAATGAGGTGTCTGATATTAATTTGTTACTCTGGTGCCCAATGCAAATCACATGTAGACTGAAGAATCACTCAAGAAATGGGAGCATGGTGGCACAGAGGTTGGAGAAGTGAACTTGTGATTGGAAGGTTGCCAGTTTGATTCCCCCTTATATCAAAATGCGGATGAAGAAGGTGAGGCACACGCATATCTCCGCCTTAATTTGTCCTTTTCTAGACCCTTGAGCAAGGCTCTTAACACCCCACCCCCCACACACACACACACACACACACACACACACACATCTGCTCCTCCAAATGCACAGATGCAAATTACATGAAGACTAGAGCATCAAACTCCCATGACCCCCTTAACCGCTCTGCAGGGGTCAAGGTCTGGTCCACTGTTCCACGACCAGGACAAAAGTCACACTGCTCCTCCTGAATCTGAAGTCCGACAATCGGTCAGTGCCTCCCTTCCAACATCCTGAAGTAAACTTTACCGGGGAGGGTGAGAAGTGTGATCCTACAATAGTAGGAACACACACACTGTATGTACACACACAAATGATAAACTATAACTATAAATGACTGATCTAACACAGCACAGATAAAACTCCAAGTTCACTGAGAGGACTTACAATATATTTTAAAATGTGAATTTTTAATACAGAGCTGTCATTTCAGGGAATTTCTGACGTTCACCTCACCTCAGTCTCAAGACTGGTTTTAATCTTCAAATAGAAGGTGTTTTATGTGTTGAAACATATCCTTTTTATGTGGTCATGACATAATTTAGGACTGAATAAAACGAAGATCAAAGATACTTTAGTAGAATTGATTCAATTTATGTGAACAAATAACTTTTATAATTGAAGTAGCCTACTGCGCTGCCTTTCTTCAGGCAGTGAAACCAAACACAATCTGCTGGTAAAGGGAAATGGTCAAACTTCCTTCATATGGCTTTGTTGTTGTGCTTGAAATGAAGTTCCTTTTGTCTACAGAGCTTCTAAAAGTAGGAATACAACAAGACACACACAACAGTGAGAGGAGGAGCAGCTGTATTTTGAGAAGTTTTCTCGTTTTAAGAGAACTTAAAAAGCATTTCTCTGCCAAATTGGCATAAAAGGTCTTTTGTGTGGGGCAGTTTCAGTTTTATAGTCCAGGAAAAGGTCATACCCATAACTTGACAAGCTCAGCATCAAAGCATGAGAACCAGTTCATTTTAAACTGAAAATGATTTAAGATTTATGTTAAAGTGATAGTTTAAATTGCTTATTGTGGGTTCTGTAGAAAAGTTAAGAACAAATAATATTTTATATGTTGCAGATAAGTCTTTGAACATCTTGAGTGGAAGAAATAGAACGTCATTCTGACCAGAATGACACCATAACAGCAAGTTCAACCATGAGCAGGACCAAACAGGATTTCTGTTGACATTCAACAACTCCCATCACTTAAAATTTTGTAAAGTTCCTCTTACAAAATGTCACTTTTTCATTTATGCAAGCACTGTTAAAAACCATTAAGTCACTTTGAAATTTAGTTATTTTCATTCAATTGTATGGTTCTTCTGCCTCACAGTGAGCAGGACCCTGGTTCAAACCCCGGTCCAGGGGCCTTTCTGGGTGGAGTTTGCATGTTCTCTCCGTGCATGCGTGGGTTTTCTCCGGGTGCTCCGGTTTCCTCCCACAGACCAAAAACATGCATGTTAGGTTAATTGGTAACTCTAAACTGTCCCTAGGTGAGAGTGAGAGAGTGAATGGTTGTTTGTCTCGTGTGTCTCTATGTGGCCCTGTGATGGACTTGCGACCCATCCAGGGTGTACCCCGCCCCTCGCACAGTGATTGCTGGACATGGGCACCGGCGACCCCCGTGACCGATAATGGAATAAGCGGGTAAAGAAAATGGATGGATGGATGGATGGATGGTTCTTTATATGGGCTAACAGTTGCAGCAGCTAGCTGTAAACTCATTGTTCTGGTCTGGACAGAAGAAAAATCTTTATTTCTTAAAATTCTGATGCATGCTAAATAATCCAGGTAATCCAGGTAAATAATCCAGATAAATCTGACAAGGTTGAGTCAGGTCCTCTGGATGGGGTCTTTTTTGAAATGTTTTGTCTTTTATCCAAAACACCTCTTCAGTCTGAGGAGCTGCAGGTGAAGCGGCACCTTCTCATAGTGGATCATCCAGTTTGTTGGTGACAGCCAAAACTAGTTGGTCACGTGCAAAAGTTGGACCATGAGCCCAACGACTGATCGTTAGTGCCCTGATGGCTGCTTGCTCTTCACAGAGGTCTGAGTGATACTCACAATAACAGCACAACAAGTGGGAGACAATAGTGTTGATCAGAGATGACATCTGGAGAATTGTGGGGAAACCCCAAAGTCCTGGATGTCGAGCAAACAATGCAACAGACCACATGCATAATGGCAACCTCCAACGCTTTTGTCCATGTTAACTCAAACAAAGACGATGTTCCATGGCCGAAATCGACTCGGAAAATATTGAAGGATACAATAATATACAGCTCAAGCGATGGATATGATGCAGGGGACTGCTAAATAGGCTACATAAGCTTTATAGGCTTGAGCCAAGATGGGACCTGAAAGTCCCAGGTTCAATTCCCAGCCATTCCCACATGTCGTGGTGTCTCTGAGCAAGACACCCAATCCCCAATTGCTCCCCGGACACCCACATAGCTGCCCACTGCCCCACCTGGGTGAATCCCAGGTGCGATGGGTTAAATGCAGAGATCCAATGTCATCATTGTATGGGAACATCCAATGAGGACAAAGCATAGTGCTTATTACAGTATATTATTAAAAGGCATGTCAAAACAATATGGTTAGAGGAGAAAACAAGCATAGCTTCTAAAACAAAATTTAAAATGTCTTACATATCCTGGACTTTCGGTAGTTTTTTTAGGCAGACTTTGCTGAATTTTAATTGGAGGATGCTGTTTTAACATATGATACTGTTATCTGAACATACTCAGACTAATGTAAAAATGTCTGTCACTGCATATGACGCATACTTTTTTTTTTAGTACTTTTCTCACTCCTAGTTCACCTCAACTCGGGTTCAATGTTCAAAGCCAAACCTCAGCCTTGCTTCTATTTTCAGGAGGAGGGTTTAATCAATTATCGCTGATAGTAAGCTGAGAGGAGGGATGATAGAAGTCATTTTTCTCTTTTTAGTTATCTGTGGACATTGTAGAAGCTGAATACATCACAGAATAGCTGCTGAAATGAGGGATTAGAGTAATGAGGAGCGGTGAATTAAGCAGAGCCGAGCGGGACACAAAAACGGCCTCGGAAAGTGACACGTGAGATGCAGCAGCCACCAGCAGACATTTGGATAGGTCATGAGAGATGAAAATCAATACTGATATAAAAAACGTAACATTATGACTGGACTCTCAACAAACCATGACATTTGGAAAGCTTTAACAGGTGCTGTTCTGATAGGTAAGAACTATTTTTTTAAGTAAATGGCATCAAGCATAAATGAACAATCATATATTGAACTTTTAACATACGTGGTTTTTCTGAAATAAAAAAATGGAAAAGATATAGAATAAAAACACAATTAGATTTTGTTTCTTAGGATCTTTATTTCAACACATTTTTTGACTGTTTCTTAAAAAATCTTTTTTTTTTAAACTACAAAGCTATCACTTTTATGTTAGGTTATTAAACTATACATATAAATACATTTATAGACTAAATTAATTCAGTTTATTTCAGAATATTTATATAGCACCAATTCGCAACAGAAGTTGTCTCAGGGCAGTGTACCAAAACATTCACATTAAAAAATCCAATTACTAAAAGTTATCAATCGATCGAAGGAAGCCAGCAGATTGTGGTGAATCTTCACACTGTCACAGTCTCCCATTCTGAGCAAGCAAACTGGCAACAGTGGAAAGGAAAAACTCCCTGTTAGTAGGACGAAACCACCAGCAGAACCAGGCTCTGGACGAGCAGCCATCTGCTTCGACCGGCTGGGGTTTGAGAGAACAGGAAGAAGAAACAAACAAACTAGAATGGCAGGTCCAGGTGTACTTTTCATTGGAGGAAAGACAAAAAACACATGTTGAGGATAGAAATCATTTCAAATACAAACAGGTGGAGTAGAGCAAGTAAAGACAGCAGCAGAGTGAGGAAATGTGGTCAATTTGTGATCAAATCAAATGCTTGCAGTCTAAGTAAATTATTAGATTCATCGGGTTTCATGGATAAATGTAACTGAGTATCATCAACATAACAATGAAAATGTATCACATGCTGTTTAATAACTACATAATGGAAGCATAAAGTAAAGAGTATTGGTCCAAGCACCGAACCCTGAGGAACTCCATAACTAACTTTGGTGTATGAAGAAGATTCATTATTTACATGTACAAACTGGAATATATCAAATAAATATGATTCAAACCATTTTAGTACTGTTACTGTAATTCCAATATCTTATTCAAGTCTCTGTAGTAGAATATTGTGATCAACTGTATCAAATGCAGCACTGAGGTCTAACAGGACCAGTGTAGACACAAGTCCATTGTCTGAGGCCATGAGAATATCATTGGTAACTTTCACCAGTGTTGTTTCTGTGCCATGATGAGCTCTAATCCCTAACTGAAACTCCTCAAACAGATTATTTCTGTTCAGATGTTCACACAACTGATTTGCAGCTATTTTCTAAAGATTTTTTTTTTTTTTAGAAGAACGTTAGATTAGATAAAGGGCTATAATTGCCCAGAATTCCTGAATCAAAATCAGGCTTCCTGAGTAAAAGTTTAATTACAGCAAACTTAAAGCACTGTGGAACGTAACCATTCATTAGAGACTAATTAAGCAGATCCAAAATGGGGATATTAATTAGGGGAAATTCCTTTATTAACAAATTTAAAAAAGGTTTGTAAGCTCAATCATTCAGGTAGACAACAACAAAAAATGGTTAAACCATGTCATCCGGACCAGTTTCTTTAAGTGAGAAACATATCGTCCCCCATCTAGAGGACTTCTTCAGTCCAGATCTGTCATCCTTCACTGCTGTGTTTCAAGCCAACCTCCTGTTGGAATCTCAGAAGCAGGTGTTTAACATGTGCCAAACACACCTATCCAAAACAAGCAAGCATCATGTACAACGATCAAATGTCTTATTCCAGATGGCCGACTTGCTACTCACAGAAACAGCCTGAGGACAACCAAGGCCAAAATTGTTCAGAAAATGGGTTGTAAGCTCAATCATCCAGGTAGATAACAATAAAAAAGGTTAAATGTTTAAACCCTTTATACAGTATAGTTGGAATGGGATCTAGCAGACATGAATGGTTTGGATGAAGCTATTATTTTGGCAATTCAGAGAGCTCACCAGGACTAAAACTACCCAAACAAATCATGTTTCAGTGACATTTTTAAATTACTTAATGCCAGTAACGGCAAAATAGCTGCATTTGAATGGATGTGTTTTAACCAGACCTTTTTGATTCAGATTTAAACTATAAATGTGAAGCTTTCTTGGGTCCATGGTTCAAACCAGTCATTTAAAAACTTTAGTTTGACAAAATGAAGCAATCATAGTTTAGATTAATGAACTAATCTCAAACTAAACTATGATTTAGTTTGGTACTTGGCAGAAGTTATGTTTAGGATGGTTTAAACATTTAGACCAATCAAAGGAAGTTATACTCATCGACCGTCACGTGCTAGTAATTTATTGGGGACTTTTTGTTGAGACAACATTATAAAATAAACATTGATCAGCCCTCTATTGGATCATTTAATTATCCTATCATCATGTCATTAATCAAATAAGCCACACAGAGGACAACGAGAAGATGTTTTCAACCCAAGTTTACTTCTTGCATGGTGAGCAGCATTGAAAACAGGCTTACAACGACAAGCTCCGGTCACAAGATCTGCCCAAAGACAAAGAGTTAGGAAAAGCTTAAATACTCGTTATCAGACAGAGGTGAGGTCAGGACGACCTCTGCTTCACGGCTCACAGTTGTTGAAGGCATCAGAAGTTATCAGTTACCAGTTATCAGGCTCCTCTCTGAGTAGACAACAAACTCTGACTTCACACACATGGTTCTATATTAATTTAACATTAGTAAGTGAAAACATCCATGACCTTTACATAAAGTCCCTCAACACCTCAAACCAAGTAATCAACATACTGTTTGATGGAAAGCTTTAGTTTTTGTACGCATGTTGAAAGACGAACGTATTATGATATAAACTCCATCAGTAAACGTTCTCTTGTCCCGCCCCTAACTACCGATCCGCTAAAGATGACTTAATGAAACCTTCTATACTTTTACATCATCACTAAACAGGGGGTCGTGTACACTTTTCAGTACCCCAGCTCTAAGGTCAAGTTCACAAATCAAGGTCAAAATTAAAACAAGGTCTTTGATTTTCTAGACTAGGGGTTCTAAAACTTTTTGGGTTCAGGGACCCCCTCATAACCCTCATGTTTATAAAATCATTTTCTTCAATTTGTCTCTTTAATGCAATGGAAATATCTGTTTAACACAAATACTTAAGATCTGTTCTTTAATAGTGTTAATACAATGTGTATACTTTTAAACAAGGGGTATTTTTTATTCAAGACTCACTTAATGAATACATTTTTTATTTCAACTTCCAAAAAATTAGAAGCACCTTGTTTATTGTGGGGGTTTGGGACCACACCCCACTGTGATCAGTGAAAAACCGCGAAGTAACGATAGTAGTACAAATAGTAGTAGTAGTTTATTTATAAAGCCATATATATATATATATATATGTATATATATATACATATATATATATACAATGTTTTTAAACTCTAAACGTTCTAAGAGCACAACATATCATGACCTCTGCTCTCTGCCAGCGCTCCCGGTTCAAATCCCAGTCCAGGGGCCTTTCTGGGTGGAGTTTGCATGTTCTCTCCGTGCATGCATGTGTTTTCTCCGGATACTCCAGTTTCCTCCCACAGACCAAAAACATGCATGTTAGACTGACTGGTAACTCTAAATTGTCCCTAGGTGTGAGTGAGAGAGTGAATGGTTGTTTGTCTCTATGTGTCCCTGTGATGGACTTGCAACATGTCCAGGGTGTACCCCACCCCTCACACAGTGATTGCTGGACATGGGCACTGGAGACCCCCGTGACCCAAAATGGAAGAAGCGGGTAAAGATAATGGATGGATAAATCATTGTGTGCAGGGAGAAGCTCCCCCCTGCAGCCTGTCATGATCTGCTCTCTGCCACCTGCAGCTCTCTGCCACGCCCACATATCTCCTTCGTGCTACAGCAGCTTCTTCAAGGGTTAACCCTTTGTTGTCCAGCTGCACCAATTGACTTTTGTCTTCCAACTTAAAATACAGGGATTTGAACCAAAGACCTGCTCGTTGAGAGGCAGCAGCTCTACCAGTTGCTCCACCATGCTGCCCAGGTGCTAAATCATTTAAAATTATTTATTTTAAATAAACAATCCATGCCGCTTGTGCGGGTCATCCATCAATCAGCCAATCTTTGGAAAATCGCAAAAGAGCGCGTCCGCAAAAGTCGAACCGTAATAGCGAGGGACTACTGTACTCAAAAAACACTTTAAAACTTGACCTATTCACATGAACATAAATGTATCGCCACTTTTTAAAATATTACAGAAAACTCTTTACATAAAACTGAACAGAATCATAACAGCAGTAAGCAGTGTTACAAAGTAACAGGGCTTAATTTGTAAACTGATCGATGCCAGAATGTAAATAGTGGGCAGGCCGATTGGGGGGGGGGGTTCTGGGAGGTCCTCCCAAGGAAAATTTTGAATAAAGTAGATGTGATTTCCTGCATTTTCATGTATTTTAACAGGTTGTTAAACATAATTTTTCTGTCTGTCTCTTAGCAAAATATCATGAAAAACTTGACAGATTATAATAAACTGTCAGAAAGTAATCCTTACATGTACATTAGTAATTTATTTGCCTTTGCAATCAAATCGATTCAAGATGATCAGCGCAACTAGTTGACCTTACCAAACACAATGCTGGCTGTAACTCAGTCAGTTTTTCAAATATTGATCTACACTGGTGTGGTGGTAGCTGAAATCTGAGCACTAACAGACCACACAAGATGTTTGTTTAAAACTTTGACCTGATCCGTTATAAACTGCCAGGTTATACAATCCTCCAAGGAATGCTACTTCCATTCTTGGCTCAGTTTTGATACCATCTGCAAATTTTACAAAACCTTTTTCCAGTTTTTGTTAGCAGAATCTGTTATTTAGTTGTTTTTCTGTCACATCCTGGTATGATTATCAATCTGCACATCTGTCTTCCATTGTGCAAATACCTCCCTTGGTATATGTTTCCTGTGTCAGTTCACCTCTTTTGTGCTCTTTTGTAAACAACAAAAAACCTCAATTAAACCTTTTTTTTTTCAATAGCAATGGGGACTAATGGCTCCTTTTTGGGTCTGGTTCATTTGGCTCAGCTCAACAAAAAGAGCCGTCTTCTCTGCTTCTCAAACAGCTCTTCATTTAACACGATTTGTGAAGTAGTGAAGAAAATGAATTGAAAGCCAGATCTTTTAGCTCCCAAAAGAGCCAATGGACCCATCAAAGTTTTTTAGCTTTCGACCTTTCTGACCAATTTGTTCATATTAGAAGCAAGAGTGCACAATTTATAAACTTTATTCCCAGTTCAGCTGAAATCTGGGAATGGTACGGACTTCTTGTTTTCTACCACATGACTTGTAACTCTTCATTTATTTATTCTTTTCCAGTAATACTAAGTAACAAATCTTGATAGGAGAATGCAAGCCAAAACCTCCACATAGGGACATGAACATTGCTCGTGGAGGATTGTTTGTCAAATCTTTAACAAGCGTACCAGCGATGTGTTTGAAGCAAGGAACTCCTGCCAAGTGACCTTATGGTTTCTTCCTAAAAAATAAAATAAAATACAAAAAAAAAAAAAATGTATGTCAACATGTAAGCCACTGGGATAATTGAACTTTGCCCTTTATTTTCTCAGTTGACCTAACCTATGTGTCAGTCACCTCATGGTTCATTTAAATATCACTTCTTGCATACAAAAATGGTTTTTGCAGAATTTATTTCAGAACCAGACAATAAAAATGCACATATGGTTATAAACTGGAAAATGCAATAAAGACATTAAAAAAAGGAAATGAAACGTGAAGCAACAAGTCTGCATTTTTTTTGGTTAAAAAAACCCCCCCAGCACAATACTTGTTAGCAAATTTTAAAAATTTACACGTTTTAAACCATTTTTACTGCTGAAAGACACGTTTTATGTAGTGACAAATATTGACTTTGGTTCATCTACGGTACTAGTTTTAAGTCCCCTCCAATTGGTGTCAAGATTTGTAAAAATGAAAAAGAAGATATCTATATTAAAACACGTGTATTTTCATCATGTAGCCCACCTACTGACAATAACGTAAAAAAATGAGGTATTAAATGTAATAAATACATAAAACATGTCATTTACTGTATACGATGTATGTGTACCAAAGGGCTATAAGAAACAGTTCTGTGTAAATAATATTCATAAATCATTTAAAGCTGGAGTTCAAAACTGCAATTGGTGGGAGGCGGGACTTTTGCAGGAGGCGGGACTTTTTTAGGAGGCGGAGCGACAACAGGAAGAAGCCCACGCTGACTCCGCCCAGAACGACTACGCTTGAAATCAGAGCGCCGGTCAACGGGTTCATCAAAGAAGGTTCACCACGTGCTGGTGAAGACAAGAAGACACATTTTAAATCAGTAAACCAGCGTTGATACAAATTGCCGCTTTTGATTCTAATTATTCACTAAATCTATTTTTTTTGCCATTATTTTAAATTTACAAAAAACCAGTATGAAACATACCTAGCTGGGAGTTGCTGACGGATGTTTCATCTGAAAAACAAAATTGTGTTTAACTGAAGAAATATGGCAAACATTAAGTTAATTTAAACATTAATTACTGTTACTAGTGTTTGATTGGTCGTTGTGTGTTTCTCGGTGCCACCAACCACTTCTCCCTCAGTCAGTACTTTTCAAGTCAGCCTGCCATGCCTGTACACCTGTTCTCTGTTTTACCACTCAGCTGCAGCCTCTCTACCCATCAGCTTCTGTCCTTATAGTCTCTCAGCTTTACCTCATCCATCAGTCTGCCATTATGTGTGCATCATGCCATTTCCGGTTCTTCTTGTGCCTCCAAGTACCTCCTTGTGATTTATCCTTGGTGTCTCTTTAAGTATTTCTCATGGGTTTTGGCTGCTAGGTCAGATTTTTGCTTTACTTAATAAAAACTCTTAGGTTTTCTACATTTTCTTTACATCAGTCTGCATTCCTGGGGTCAAACCTTTGAAACCGGGACACTCAGTACATAATCATTGAATGTGCATCTTCATCAGACTAGCTTTTTGGAGTAAACTTAATTCAAGATGGCCACTACAACCAAGTAACCTATAGACACTGAGCTAAACTTTGGTGCGGTAGGAGCTGAGAGTAGTCCTGAACACAAACCCAGTGCTAACAAACCATTCAAAATCTTTGTCTAAATATTTAGCATTAAACTACTGAACCTGTTTTTATTTGTTAGCAAAATATCTTATGAGCCAGTGGATGGATCTTAATGAAATTCAATGAAAGTAATTATAGAATCAACAAATCTACACCTAATAATAAAGTTTTGGATTCAGCACAATCCAAGATGGCTGGCACAACTAATTGACCATGGCAAATAAAATGTTAATAATAATCCAGATATTGAGCTTAACTTTGTTGTGGTAGTAGCTGAGAGTTATCTCCAACACATAACAGATTGTACAGGACTTTGTTTTTGTTTAGTTTCAAATAAATCATCAAACTTCGACGTATCATTTGTGAATTTCTTTTTCATTACATGGAAATCGTTGTCTCTTTAAAAATGTTGAAATGTTGCTCTAAGGATTCAGGTGTTTTATTTTTGTTGTTGTTCGTACCACTCCTGGTGATGATCGGTCCGGCAGAGATAACGGCATTCCCGGATGCCGCTGGCGGGGAATCGAAGCTTTGTGCGCCATCCCTCCTGCGCCGTCGCCCACAGATCTGCCAATCACACGATTATATTTCAGTCCTCGTCTATTTGAGGCAATGCATACCCACAGGGAATAAAACTTGGATTTTTTTCATTTTTATTTTACTCTTACTGGAATGAGCATAATGCAGTCGTCTGCTCTGCAAAGCTTAGTGACACAGTGCAAAAACACGGTCGACATCTTCTGGTGCCTGTGTTTCACAAATCGGAAGACCTCAAAGGAAAAACGACCCAACTGACTCTTCCCATTTTCGAACACAGTCGTCTGTGGGTCTTTATAGCAACTGTTTGAAAAGGAAAGCATTTTTAAATGTGTAAACAGTGAAAAACGACACTGGACGTCTAGCTGTATGCTTAAGCCGTCAGAGGACAGAAGTAAGTGGCATTCATGAGGATAAGACATGCTGAGAGCATGAAAGGGTAATGACTCCCCTTTTGTGATTTATCAAGTCATCTTCTTGAACGACAAGAAAAAGCAAGATTACCCAAAGAACAGGTCGTAGCGGAGTTCATCATTAGGATTCCCTGAGGGGGTTGTGTAACAGTAGTCCATCAAGATATTCCATCTGCAAAAAGGGACAGAACTGTAAGATGGGATAAAGATCTAACTGCACATGGGAAAGCACAGGTTGGGCTTTCTTTGCTGCAGACTGGCGCCGTCAAGTCCAATAATAACATAATGGTATAATGAAAGTTGTCTAAGTGTAGAAAATAAGGCTACATCTGAACAAAAATAAAAAATAAATAATGGTGGGAAAAAGTCACCGTGGAGGATCTTATCAGAAATCTCATCTATTCCTCACTGACTTGATGTGGTTGTTATAATAGAACCCACAAATATTATTTAATGAGACAGTTCAGTTATGTGAGATTGGGTTCTGTAGAAAAGTTAGGGACAATTTATATCTTACCTCTTATAGATGGACTCATCTTAGATAAATATGGATTAGTTCTGACTAAACTGAAAAGCTAATGGTTGGTATTAGTGATGCTAGTTTCAAAGCAGATTTCTGGCCCCTTTAAACAACTCCTAAATTAAAACATATATATAGCCATCTGTAGGCGGCACGGTGGTTCAGCTGCCACGTCTCAGCGAGCAGGTTGCCCCAGTTAAAATCCCGGCCCTGGGTCTTTCTGGGTGGAGTTTGCATGTTCTCTCCGTGCATGGTACTCCGGTTTCCTCCCACAGACCAAAAACATGCATGTTAGACTGATTGGTAACTCTAAATTGTCTCTAGGTGTGAGTGAGAGAGTGAATGGTTGTTTGTCTCATTTTTCTCTGTGTGTCCCTGTGATGACCTGTCCAGGGTGTCCACCATGCAACCCAAAAAGGAAGAAGTGGATAAAGATGATGGATGGATTAATCTTCCGTTATCAGTAGCTGCTACTAGTTTCTATGAATGCTAACTAACAGTTGCTGCTAACACTAGTTGCTACAATTACGAGCTGCTGCTAACACTAGCTGCTGCTAACACTAGCTGTTAACAACAATAGCTGCTGCTAACACTAGCTGCTGCTAACACTAGCTGTTAACAACAATAGCTGCTGCTAACACTAGTTGCTACAATTACGAGCTGCTGCTAACACTAGCTGCTGCTAACACTAGCTGTTAACAACAATAGCTACTGCTAACACTAGCTGCTGCTAACACTAGCTGTTAACAACAATAGCTGCTGTTAACGTCACTATTTGCTGCTAACAGTGGATATCTTGTTACCATTGTAAGCTGGTGCAAACACCAGCTGCTGCTAACCTTAGCTTCTACTAACCTTAGCTGCTACTAACATTAGTTGCTACTATCACTAGCTCCTACTTACACTAGCTGTTAACATTAGCTACTACTATCACTAGCTGCTGCTAACATTAGCTGCTAATATCACTAGCTGCCGCTAACTTTAGCTTCTGCTAACAATAGTTGCTACTATCACTAGCTGCTGCTAACACTAGCTGTTAACACTAGCTGCTACTATCACTAGCTGCTGCTAACTTTAGAAGCTAAAATCTCTAGCTGTTGCTAACTTAAGCTGCTAATATCACTAGCTGTTGCTAACTTTATCTATAATTTCCTGCTACTAACACTAGCTGCAAAATCCCACATTAAATAATTTGAACAATTGCTTAATGTTTTTATTGTAAAAGAAATTAAGGAGAAAAAAAGTGAATTAATTGGTTGTATTTTGTACCGTTTGTCTAAGTGTGTTGCTTTCACAGCAGCAAATACTCTAGTTTTTAGAGCAAGTCCAGTTGTGGGGATAGACAGAGGATGACCAAATGTTGAATCCTGCATGAATATAGAAAATGAAAATAAGAAACATCAACATTTTTGGTTCAAAACATAAACTTTGCAAACTTATACTATATTATAAGCCTACTGTTTAAATCTGTAGTTTTGCATCTGTCAGTTATTCTTTCTAACTGATAACAAAACCATGAGTTTTTAAAGTCACGAAAAAGTACAGTAACAGTTTATTGTCCAAAACAGGCTGAAAAATGTCTCTCAGGTAGGAAGAAGAATCCAGGTATTGACTTTTCAGAGAATCATAAAAAAAAACAAAGCCAAAAGGATTAAAACGTGTTAAAAATGTATTTTCAAAAGATGTTTCTTCAGAGCTGAAATGTTAATTTATCAGACTCACGTTGTACAGAATCATACTCAGAGTGCTGACAAATGTGCCGTTGTTGTCCTTGACAGATACAGCAGCAGAGGAGCTGCAAAAAGAAATGAAAATTAATTAGTATTCGTTTACTAATTGAAAAAACAACTTTAAAGCAATAGTTGTGTATTATGTAGTATAATGAAACTATTTTTTCCTACCTTGACTGATACATAAATTATACTTTCTGAAAAATGCAGCATGAATGCTGAGAGCTGCATGACTGCTTAAGTTTGCTAAAGAAGCTGAAAATGAATTGTTGAAGCTAAAAGAAACAGAACATTAGCTTTAAGCTAAAAGAAACAGAACACTAACTAAAAGCTAAAAAGACAAAACACTAGCAGAAAACTAAAATTACAAAATGCTAGCTAATTACCTAAACACTAGGTTAAAATAGCAAATGGTAGTAAAGTGGTAGCTAGAAAAGCAAAAAGGTTAGCTAAATTTAAAACACTGTAGCTACATGTAGCAAAAAATCAACTAAAAGCTTAAAGTGTCAAAGTGCTAGACAAAGTTTAAAGTGTTAGTAAAAATAAAAAAAAAAGTCAAAATGCTATCTAGTAGCTCAAAGTAGCCCAAACAAGGCTAAAAAATAAGCAAAGTATTAGCTACAATTAGCATAACACTAACTATAACTTAGCAAAAGTCTAAATAAAAGTGGCAAAAAAGGTAGCTAGAAGCAAAAAGGAGCAAAAGGCTAGTTAATTGTATTAAGTAACAAAAGGCTAGCAGAGCACTTAAAGTGTCAAAGTGCTAGTCAAAGCTAAACTTTTTAAAATGTTAGCTAAAAGTGTTAAAAGACTACTTAGAAGCCAAAAGTAGCTAAAACCAGGCTAAAAATTATGAAAGTAGCACATCAGTACCTAAAAGTGGCAAAAGACTGGCTAAATGCTAAAACCAGTGGAACGATAGGTCATCTGGACAGTTTCTTTTTTTGTTGAGACATTTCAGTCTTCATCCAAAGGACTTCATCAGTCCGAGGAGCCACAAACAAACTGGCTGGACCACTATGTGGGTTTGCTGCTTGTGGGACTCTGTTTGCTGTGGCACCTAGGAATGAAGAAATCCTTTGGATGATGAAATGTCGCAAAAAACAACAACAAAAAAACTGTCCAGATGACCTGACTGAACTTTGTTGGATTTTCTGGATTAGTGAGCATGAACTTTGATGTCAGTGGAACGATAAAAGCAAAAATAACAAAAGCTAACAAAGCAGCATAAGAAAGCATATATA
>NC_056503.1:35416032-35420339 GCF_014905685.2 Nematolebias whitei
ACCTTTGTCCCATTTATAACGCTCAGTACAACGAGTCACTGATGGTGCTGAATAACCAGATCAGAAACCCTGACTGTTACGGGGTTGCTGACTTCACTTCCACCCCTCCACTTTTAAGATTCAGATTCCCTATTAACGACACCTCCTCCTCAAGCTGCGCCAACAAATATGTGGTATTTACGTTAATTCAACAGATTTATTCAGCGCTCAAACACTAAAATGTTTGAGTTTTACTTACGTGCCATTTTATTTATTTTTATGTAGATAATCACTGACAAAGGAACAGGACAGTTTTCAGATTTCTCAAATGTTCAGTTCGTCAACATTTCCGGCGCCGTTACGGCCATCGACCCCTCTGCAGGTACGATCACATATCGTTCGCAGATCCTGTACTACTTCTCCTGCTACTACCCTCTGCACTATGTGCTCAACAACACTCAGCTCAGCGTGTGAGTACTATATGCCTGGCACAATTATAACTTGACAATTTTATAGTAAAGTACTTGTAAATCTGATGAACTGTGATTATTTTTAATTGCAGGGCAGGGGTGAACGTTGCCATAAGAGACAACAATGGTAGCTTCATCAGTACTCTGAGTATGCAGCTGTACAGCGTACGACATACTTTTACTCTATTTTTGTACATCGCCATATGAATGTATTGTATTTCATCCATTTGATTTAGTATTTTCTTTTCCACAAAACAGGATAACAAGTATCAACAGGTGCTACAGATCCCAGCAACAGGACTCAACCTTAAGACCAAGATTTATGTGGAAGTTAAAGCTACTAATCTAACACAGAAGTAATTACACTTTAAATAATTTACTGAAGACTGGTCATATGAGCACAAAACATGAACAAGATTAGTAAAATCCTGGTTCTCTGTTCCTAAAAGGTTCCAAGTTTTACTGGACAGATGTTACGCCACAACAAGTCCATTACCTGCTCTAAGCACTTCCTATGACCTCTTTGTTGGGTGAGTTACAGACAAGAAACCACAACTAAACACTTTTTAACACCTTTTATTCCTGGACAGGAGCTCTTTGTACTCCTTTTAGTTAAAAATGTCCACCCATCTCTTGTTGTACCCAAGGTGTACCCGTGACCCACAGACAGTCATTGATTTAAACGGCGATTCACAGTCGGCACGATTCAACTTCGAGGCCTTCAGATTTGTGGAACACAAAAATCTGACAATTTCCACTTTCTACCTGCACTGCCTCACCAGACTCTGTGAGACAAGCGCATGTGCCTCCCTAAAGCCTGTGAGTACATATGACTTATGTCTTGCTCAAGTTTCTGCTAACATTTTTAGTTGATTTAACTGAGGCCTGTTTTTTTTTTTTTTTTTTTGTCCATAGGTCTGTACTTCAAGAAGAAAGAGGGACGTCCCGAGCGATACCCCCTCAGCTACTGTCACTTCTGTTGCTATACCTGTCAGTGAAAACTCCGGTGCGTCATTATCCAAGAAATTAAACAAAACCACATTAGTTTATCCAATGATAATGATCAAAAAAGACTCAAATGGTGACATAAACATTAACAAAACTGATGAAAAGATGCAAATATTTTGGTCATTTCGCATAAATGTTAGAATGCATCGTCTAATTCCCCTTATTGATCTCTAAAATCTGTTAAAAAAAAGGCAATCTACATTCTTTATTGTGGTTTGTGTCCAAACTAAAATAACTATATTTACCATTTGGTTCTGAATTTGACAGAGATTTTGGCTCAGATTTAAGTTTTTACCTCTTAATGAACTTTTTTTTTCATATTAGTCAAATTATTCAATTCTGAATATTCTTTGTTTTTGTATTTTGTTGTCTTCTAGAAGCTGCTAAAAGCTCCTCCGCTTCTCAAGGTAATGATCATCTATATCTGACGCTGGTCTGGGGGATCATCCTAAATGGACTGCTTTCTTGGTATTTGCTCAGCTTTCGATCATCAACAGAAATTCACGTGCCGTTGCACCGTTTGACCTCTTAACGTTTCTCGCCGTTTCTGCTCCACCAACAGCATCAACTGAGATCATCTACAGCCGTCCGATACTCGCCATCATCGTCTGCATCTGCATCCTCGCCGTCTCGGTCGCTGCCCTGGCTGTTTACTTTGTTTTCCACACAAGGCGAAGAAAACAACTCATGGGATAAAGTCGCTTGATCAAACTGGAGCTCCTTTCTCATCTCTAACTCTTCATCATCTCCAAAGCATGAGCAACTCACTTAGTCATCAAATTTGGCATGCACGTATATATTTATATAAATCACATAGTGGATTAATAAAGGCTCAGTAAATGTATATTTAACTGTTCATTGAAATCACTTTTAAGTTGCAGTCGTTTTATTCAGCTTACATTGAAGTATATAATAGGAGGTGGCATCTTTTGTGATCACAAATGTGGTTCTTCTGAATTGGTTTGGATGAGAACAAGTTTAAAAAAGGAGTTTTATTCTTTTTTAATGGCTGACAGCGTCTGAACAGACTGGTTTAGATATCACATGTTGGTGTAAAATGTCAATTTGCCCACTGAATATGTATATAGCTAATATGTATGTAGAAAATATGCATGTGGAAGAAATGTTCCTGCTGTATTCTTTTGTCACTTTGAATGAACTACACTGTCTTTATGCTGAACAATAGAATAAATATGAAAGGCTACAACTTTGGCTCCAACGCTTTTGGTTATTTGTGTTGCTTGTTTTGTGATGATGAAATCAATTGGTTCGTTAAGCGATTCTGTAACCTTATCTTAAAATCATTAACCCTAGACCTGTTAGTCAACTTTAAGGTCATTTTACAACTACAATTTATTGATCTTTATTAAACCAGGTAAATCCCAATGAGATCACAGATCTCTTTTGCAAAGGAAATCTGAACCTAACATGCATGTTTTTGGACTGTGGGAAGAAATTGGAGTACCTGGAGAAAACCCATGCAAACAGGCGGAGAAGATGCAAACTCCACAAGAAAGAAAAACCCTGGTCCAAGCTGGGGTTGAACCTTGATTTGAGGCAGCAGTGCTAACCACAGGGCCATCGTTCTACCAAAAATAATTTGATCCTATTTCACTAAAGCCACGTGCTCTTGGACGCTCCATTAGACAAGCTATTACTCAATACACAAACAAATGTTCACAAAAAAATCCCAAGAGCTCTTCTAACTCTCAGTGGCCATGCTGAGCAGCCATACAATTCTTCTGCCTATTTGTGGATAAACCATCAAGGGCATCAGGTCCAGGAGGAGGACCAGGACATCCCTCTACCCAAATGCACTCTCCAGCTCCTCCTGGGAGACCTTGAGGCGTTCCCACGGCCTGATGGTATACCGGGTCCCTCCAGCGAGTTCTGGATTTGCTCCAAGATCTTCTCTGAGAAGGATGTGCCTGGAAAACCTCCGGAGAGAAGCAACCAGGTGACATTTGAATGTGTTCAGTACAAAAAGAACGGAACGTCAAGGCCCAGTTCAGGTCACCTCCATTGTGTTGTCGCTCACGCCCATGTGAGAACGATGGTATAAATGGAGACCTCTGACTAACAAGAGTATAACATAAAATGAAGACACACAGGTAAGTACCAAAATTATTATTTCTAGTATCCTGCTTGAGTATGTTTCTACGTTTGCTTTGTTACCTTAAAATCTTTAGGTATTTCGTTTATTACAAGAATAATGTTTTTTAAGTACATTTAAGCCCAAAGCTGCAGCTGGATTTGTATGGATTGTTTTATGTAGAGACGTTTTGAGAACTAAAACCATGAAAATAATCCTGTCAGAGATCAGTTTGTAGTGTGTATGAATGTTTTCTTATTCATGGGTTCTTTTCTTTTTCGTACACGTGTGATTGGACTGGTCAGCATTGAACTTGTATTGAATATGTAAGATTGAATATTGGGCCTGGAAACAAAGAATGTCTGGATTTGAAAAAAGGCTTTTGTGCTTTTCTGTGAGGAAAAACCAGTGAGTTCTTTGGTTCCCATGATGTGCTGTCTTTTCACAGGTCTACACTGAAACAAATTGGGCTCATCATCCTTGAGTGCCTGTTTGATTTAATTCTGCAAGCTCATGCTCAAACGTTTCTGGAAAAATGTATCGCTACCAACACTTACAGAGCTCCAGGTATTTTTATCTCTCTCTGATGTGTTCAAAACCTTTCTTTTCAAACCTCTCACTGCTTTGATTTACATTGTTCCTTTTAATCTCTTCCAGCAAACACCGACATATCAGTGACCTGTGGCACTCGGTACATGGACCTGAGCATCTACCTTTGTCCCATTTATAACGCTCAGTACAACGAGTCACTGATGGTG
>NC_056503.1:35420439-35455119 GCF_014905685.2 Nematolebias whitei
ATGAAGAAATTCAGATCTCTATGTATTTCAATGGGGAAAATCTTTGTTAAAAAAGGTAAAAAGTATAAAGTTACAAAACCTGCAAGTCAGGAAATTAATCTCCTGAACAAGTTTAACTACTTGATGTACAAGTGGCCAAAATAGGGCAAAGAATGCAGAAGTAGTTTGATTGGTTCAAAACATACAGAACAATAAAATACAGATGTGAGCTCTGAATCATGCACACAATAAATAAATCTTAGTATCCGTTTTCAAAGAAGCTCATTTTGGACAGTCAAGGACTTTATGTATTTTGGCGCAACTTACGAAGCCAGCTGTGAGTTATTGACCAGGTACTCCAGCGGGTAGCTGCAGCTGAATTTATACAACAAACCGGGCAGGTAGCTGATTACTGTCGGCGGGTCGGGGGTGTCGATGTAGCCCGAGATGTTGCCAATCTGTACCAGGGACATGTTCCCGTAAGCGTTGACCCCATGGGTGGTGCTGACCTGCACAGAGACACTTCAGCCTTGTCTCCAGAGTCAATGAAACAATGACGGTTACTGATCGTCTGAACGCCACGTTCTGGAGTGCTGGTGTTGCTTACCACCAGGTTGGTACCACAGGCCTCCAGGGTGCTGAGGCTGATGCTGAACAGGACCGCTGTGGGGAAGGTGTTGTTGTTGATGAAGCCTCGGCACTGGGCGTCGCTGTGTTGGCTGTTTAGGGCCAAATCGGAGGCGGTATAGCCGGAGTAGAGCACCGGACAGAAATTGATCTTCAAGGTGATGGTTTGGACCCCGCAGTAAACGCTGATGTCCCGCTCGGCTGGACAAGAGGAGGACAGAGATGGAGAGAAACGGTGCATTCAATGTCTAAAAGTGGAACAGAGTCAAGTGAATTTAAACGTTGCCAAATTGTGAGTTTGACTTTTGACATCGTTGCCTTTGATGAGACGGCAGCTTTAATTTCCTGCCAGCTTACAAACAGTTCAAAGTTTGAGATTTCTCTTGATTTGCTGGGGAAAAAAAACAACTTTTATTAAATAAATTTTTAAAAAGCTCAAAGTTGTTAAGAACTTAGCATTCCTTCAAGGAACTGTTCATACCAGCATTTTAAACTTTGAGAAATGGACAACTTTTAATGGAGAAAAACAAAACCCTGCTGTGTTTGTTCCTAAGCAACGAAGTGAAACCTCAAGCAATCTGTCAGCATTTAACGTATGTGTTGGGGACGACCCTCAGCTACTACCACACCAAAGTTTAGCTCAATATCTGTACAACTGAACGAGCCATAGCCATATTTGTGTTTGTCAAGATTGAATAACTGTGGCTATCTTGAATTAATAACTCCAAAAGTTTATCATTTGTACACCCAATAACTGGTTTTTGAGTGTTTCATTCAAATCTATCCACTACTTCATGAGATGTTTTGCTAACAGACAAACGAATACACACCCAGGCGAAATCGTCATCCCTCAACTTTTGCCTTTCAATGGCAAAATATAAATATATTGATGAGAGAAAGTTGGAACATGAATGATTTCTCTTTATATATTTTTCTTTTTTTAAATAAAGGATGTCAGTTTTTTGCAGAAACCTTTCTAAAGCTGTTGCACAGATTTAATAAATGACTTCAAACCCTCTTTATATTGCCTGGATGAACTATTCAACATTTAATCATTTGATTCTTACATGTTTTTATTCAAAGTAAGATAAATACTCAGAAACGGCAGTCTGCTCCTTTTTTTTGCAGCCGTTCAAGGACAAACAGTTTCTATGGGAATCTAAATGATCTCTGCAGTGGTGGGTGAAATTAAAGATTTGATACCAGCTTTTCTCAACAGTATTCATAAAAACATGTAAAGTTTTCCGGACGTTCTGTGCGGCTGATGGATATGGAGCCCCGGTCGTGCCGTTTAGTTTTCTCACCAGGAAACCTGCTGTGGTAGTTGGCGTCACAGTTGTATCCATTAAACTGTGTGGAGACGGCGACGGTGTTACCGATCAGCAGGAAGATGAAGCCCATTCGAGCCATTTGGACCCTCGAGAGACGTTCGCCCAGGGTCATCTTCAGAGGATCAACCGCATCCCTCAGCTACATGTCAAGCAAACAAACAAAAAAACACTCATGTTCAAATTAGACGTTGAAAAGCAAATCCAGCGTCCCTCCTGAACTGCTGCTCGCTGTGACCTCGATCAAAGCGCTTCAGCCTTTTCTTCCTCCGAGTCTCCCCCTTTTCTACTTCTCGGGTTGACCCCCACTGTTGAAGGCCACCCCCTTTTTCCAGCTCCTTTCTCTACCCCACCTGTTGTGTTTTTTTTCCCATCACCTGTTTCCCCGTTTCTGAGGTAATTGGCCGGAGAAGTCCCTCTTCGGGTGGTTTGTGACAAGAGGAGAGTTGAAGACTGTGGCATCAGACTAAACCCCGACGTCGGCCTTACGTATGAACCCTCCACCCCTCGGGTGTGTGCGCGCAGATGAGAAAGATAGTTTAACAAAAAGCTGCTGCGGCGCAGATAGATGGGAACCTTCGTGGGACCTGAATGGACGGGACAAATCTTTTCACGGTACCAAGAAACCTGAGCATTCTCGCTGGGTTCCCACTCACCCCTTTTCAGCCTGATCTTCGTCTGTCAGGTCACACAAATGCTGGGTGGTGGTAGTGGTGAGGGGACGGGGGGGAGACGGGGGTCCAGCCTGGGAATTGGGCTTTCATCGACTCCTGCTGCAGCTCATATTCACATGAACACAAAAGGAAGATGACGGTTTGATGCGGGGCTGTGTGTAGCTAATTGTGATGCACAAAGCATCACTTTAGGTCAAGGCCTTCGTTTGTTGACTCAAGTTAACCTGGCTACGTTCTATACGCCTCCGCCTCCAGTAAGGATGAGTTACTGATGACTCTCAGTTATTACCGAACCAAATTTAGTTCAATATCTGTAAATTTGACTGAATTAAAGCCTGTTTTATGTTTGCTAAGATCAGCTTGAACTAGTACATTTTCACCACTTCAAAGCTTTCAATGACCCCTTTAAGTTGAAGGACTTTCCATTGGGGTTTGGGATGGGGGCAGATTTAGGATGAAATAGGGTTTTTTGGTCATTTCGGTGACTAAACTACCTGAGACTTAATGTTACAAAACGTTAGATTTTTAGGCTGATGAGCTGCCCAACTCTGCCACCCCCAAAATATGGTATTTTTGAAAGTTTTGTGTGAGATTGAGCTGTGTAATATGTTTTTAGAGCTTAATGGGGTGCCATTTGTTGTTAAGTTACACAGGCAAACATTAACAGCAACATTTTGGTTAATTTAGCCTTTCATAAGAAAAAAAAAGTTTTTTGAAAGGTCATAGTTTCACCATATTATTCATACATTTATAAATGTCATAATTCCAAATATTTAATTTACAAGCTAAATATTTAGTTTACAAACTAAATACTTATCTTGCAAGTTAAATATTTAGTTTACAAACTAAATGTTTATGTCCAAGCTAAATGTTTAATTTACAAACAGTTAGTGAACTAAAAATTTAGGTGTAAATTAAATATTTAATTTCCAAGCTAAATATTTATTTTCAAAACTAAACATTTAATTTCTAAGCCAAACATTTAATTCTTAAACTAAATATGTAATTTGCTAATAATATAATATAATAATAATATCTAATTTAGCTCAGACATAAATATTTATATTCCAAGCTAAACCTTTAATTTCCAAAATAAATATTTAATTAGCAAACTAAATATTTAGCTCGGACCTAAATATTTAGTTTGTACTTTGACTTGTAATTTACTGTTTGTAAATTAAACATTTATCTTGGACATAAACATTTAGTTTGTAATCTAAATATTTAGTGTGGAGCTTAATAGTTAGCTTCCTAACCAAATGTTTAACTTGCAAGTTAAATATTTAGTTTGTAAACTAAACATTTAGCTTGTAAAATAAATATTTAGGTTGGAACTATGACATTTATAAATGTATGAACAACATTGTGAAAATATGACTTTGAAAATATATATATATTTTTTCTTAAATGAACCAAAATATTGCTGTTAATTTTTGACTGTGCAAATTTACAAATGGCACCCCATAAAGTAAAACCTACCTTCATGTCTCTGATGTTAGCACTGTTAATACTTATTATAATACTTATTATGCTAATAAAGCTTTGCTACGTATAACCAAGCTGTAAGATTGAAGTAAGTTGGGTTGGGTTCAGTACATTTTCATTTGACCCTTCTTTCTGTGGTCCTGTAGTCCTGTGGTCCAGTGGTCTTATGGTCCTATGTACTTGTAGTCCTGTAGTCCCATGGTCTTATCGTCCTATGTAAATGTGTTTCTGTGGTCTTGTAGTCCTGTAGTCCTGTGGCCTTTTGGACTATGTACTTGTTGTCCTGTAGTCCTGTGGTCCTGGGGTCTTTTGGTCTTATGTATTTGTGGTTCTTTCGTTTTGTACACCTGTGGTCCTGTAGTCTCAAATTCCTGTGGTCTTCTGGTCCTTTGTTCTTGTAGTCCTGTAGCCCTGTAATCCTGTGGTCCTGTGGCCTTTTGGTCTTACGTACTTGTGGTTCTGTGGTCTTGTAGTTCTGCAGTTCTGTAGTCCTGTGGTCCCATGGTCTTGTCGTTCTATGTAAATGTGTTTCTGTGGTCTTGTAGTCCTGTAAACATGTAGTCCTGTGGCCTTTAGGTCCTATGTACTTGTGGTCCTGTGGTTCTGACTCAGATCTGGACCTGGAGAGGAGCATAGCTGCCTTCAGCTGTTCTGCACACAAGGTGAATGCTGAGTGCTGAATGTTAGCTGATGCTTAACTGTCATACTTAAAGAAAGGAAAACACTAGCTTAAAGATAAAAGTATCAAAACACAAGCTAAAAGTAAAACAAAGCAAAATGGTCACAGAAGCTAAAAGTAGCATATCACCAGCTAAAAGTAGCAAAACATTTCCTAAAAGCTAAGAGTCACAAAAGGCTAGATAAAAAGAGCAAAAAGGTAGTGAAATGGTAGCTAAATACAAAATGTAGCAAAATGCTAAATAATAGCTTGATGTATCAAAAAGTTAGCTAAAAAAAAGCTGTCTAGAAGTTTAAAGTAACATTAAGCTAGCTAGATGCTAAAAGTAGCCAAAGGTTAACTAAAAGCTAAAAGTAACTAAATAGACTAAGAGTTAAAAGTATCAGAATACGAGCCAAATTTATCAATTGACAAAAAAAAAATAAAATAAAAACGCAAAGTGCTTTCTAAAATTCAAAAGTAGTTGATAAAAAGCTAAATGCTATCTAAAAGAAAATAAAAGGCTAACTAAAACTGGCAAAAGGTTAGCTGAAAGTACCAGTAGTAGAACCTTAGCTGAAAACTAAAAGTAGAGGAACAGGGACTAAAAGCTACAAACGGCAAAAGGCTAGCTTAGCTAAAAGTTAGAAATTGCAAAATGGTCAATATAATGTCAAAGGTGACCTAAAAGTGGCAAAATTTAGCTTATTGGGTGAAAAGGCTATCAAAGCAGCAGAATAGTAGCTAAAATTAGCACGAGAAGACAAAAACGTAATGTTTTTGAAGGAAGTGAGGAGTTGTTAATTTATAATATGTATTTATAAGAAGATGGTAAAGAGCTTAAAAATCATATAAGTTACTAAAAACAAAAGTAATAGATTCCATTTCCTGAATGAGCCAAATGATTGGTATATAAACTGCTAAAATAGTTCAAAGTTTGATTACAATCAGTTCCATTTGGGTCTGAAACAGCAAATCTCAAATCTGTGCTCAGTGACTGGAGCTTCTTGGTGAATATTTTCACATTTCCTAATTCACAAAAACAGCAGCAGCACACAAAGCTTTTATAATTTCATTTATGTTTAACCTCTAAAAGCTTTTCTTCATCCTTAGCTGTGAAAGTATAAATCTGTGTGACAGTCCTCTGAGCTTCGAGTTTTCTCCGAGTCATTCCACTTAGTCTTCCAGAGGCTCAGAACCGACCGGCAAACTCAGATCTGCCTGATAAAAGTGTCTCCATCTGGTCAATTTGAAACATCCAGACTCAACAAACACAACCAGATCAGACGAGCCGGGCCGCAGCACAAAACCCGAGAAAGAAAGCACTCCTGTAAGCCAACGCTCCAGTTTCCCACACAGACAGGGAAGTGAAGCCCTCATCAAAGGCCCCGCTGCCATTTGACCCTCAGGGAGTAATGTTCGTATCCCTCCAGATTGATCATGTTTGGGTGACTCGACTCTTTCTCCTGTCGCCAAACAGTCAGTGAGGATTTATTAAGATTTAAACAAAGATTCAATAAGGATTCAATAAAGACTCAATAAAAAAAGAATAAAAAAAATAAAAAAGAATCAATAAAGATTCAATTAGGATACAAAAATGGCTAAAAAAAAGATTAAATAAAGATTCAGTAAAGATTCAATAACATTTTCCAAAAAATCAATAAAGATTACATTAGGATACAATAAAGACTCAATAAGGATTCAATAAGGATTTAATAAAATTCAATATGGATTCAATAAAGATTCAATAAAGATTTGATGAAGATTCAATAAGGATTCAATTAAAAAAGAATCAAAAAGGATTCAGTTAGAATACAATAAAGACTCAATAAAGACAATAAAGATTCAATAAGGATTCAATAAATATTCAATAGGAATTCAATAAGGATTAAATAAATATTAAATAAAGATCAAATAAAGATTCAATAAAGATTTGATAAGAATTCAATAAAGAGTCAAAAAAGATTCAATAAAGATTCGATAGGAATTCAATAAGGATTCAATAAATATTAAATAAAGATCAAATAAGAATTCAATAAAGATTCATTGAAAATTCAATAAAGATTCAATAAAGATTCAGTAAAGATTCAAAACAGTTTCAGTAAGGATTCAATATGGGCAAAACACAAGAAAAACTTTTTTGTTTAAACACTGACGATTAAATGGAAAAACAAAATAATGATTCCTTTCAGAAATACATGTTCCCTCTGCGGTGAATGTACTTAACAAGATCCTATTTAAACGCAGCCTCACATAACAATCCACTGTCTGCTGGGATGTTTCCATATTTTAATGTATCTTGTATTTTAGAATGGTTTTAACTGAATGTTTTTAATTGATTTAGCTTGGTTTTAAAGATTTGTAATCACATTTTTATCTTGTGTTGTTTTTATAAGCCAGATGTCAAAGACAAATCTCCATTTCATTGAATGTTATCGATAATAAAGTTGAATTGATTGATTGATTGATTGATATCTGCCAGCTCCTTGCATGCTAGCAGTAACGAAAAGCTAACTAATAGCTAAAAGTAGACAAATGCTAGCTGAAAGCTAAAACTAAGGGCTAGCTAAAAGTTATAAAAATGCTAAATGCTAACTAAAAGTATTAAAAGGCTAACTAGTTGATAAAACCAACAAAATGTTAGCTAAAAGATACATATAGTGAAAGGATAACTAAATGTGTCAAACAACTAGCTAAAAGTAGCAAAATACTAAAAGTAGCAAAAGGCTAGCTAAAATCCAATAGTAATATATGGACAATTAATTGTAATCATAGCAATACATTAGCTAAAATTTAAAAATAGCAAAAGACTATGTATGCAAGCTAAATGTAGCAACAACAAACAAAAAAACTAGCTACAAGTAGAAAAAGGCTAGATAGCATTTAAAATAATTAAAATAGAGCTAATTGAAAAAGCAAAGTTACTAAAACGCCAACAAAAAGTAGCAAATATAGCAAACTTCACTAATGAAGTGACCACAATAGCACCCCCCCCCACACACACACACACACC
Organism: Nematolebias whitei; assembly: GCF_014905685.2. NCBI lineage: Eukaryota > Metazoa > Chordata > Actinopteri > Cyprinodontiformes > Rivulidae > Nematolebias > Nematolebias whitei. Next base: position 35,428,204 of record NC_056503.1, read on the forward strand.
CACCCACACACACACACACACACACACAGGTTTGTTTTGCTATCTTTGTGGGGCCTTTGCATTGACTTCCATTCATTTTTCATTCATTTCTATAGCCTAACCATGACCTTTATCCATAACCTAACCATTACCAGTACATACCTAACCCTAAACCTAACACATCCTCAATTCACACCTTACTCCTAAACCTAGCCCCTAACCCACCAACGGGACTTCTTCTTATGGGGCCCGGGCTTTGGGCCCCATAAGGAGCAGTTGGTCCCCACAATGTAGTATAAGTTGGAAAAATGGGCCTCACAAAGTAGCATAAACAAGGACACACACACACACACACAGCCAAAGACATTCCTAAACACCAAAGTTTATAAAATTCATGTAAATTATGCACTCCTACACTGCTGGAGAAGTAAATGAAATTGCATTCAATTTTGCATGATGCATTGTACAATTTTGAATGACAATAAAGTTTTATATTATTATTATTATTATTATTATTATTATTATTATTATTATTATTATTATTATTATTAATAAAAGGCTAGCTAAATTAAGTTAAACGTGTAGAAAAACAAACAAACAAACAGAACAGTAGCTAAAAGCTAAAAGTAGCAAAAGGCTAGCTAAAGGTACCAGAACCTGCTGCTTCCTTACATGCAAAAGTTTTAAGCAAAGATCTTACAAGATCTTTTGTTCTGTAAGAAGAAGTGTAAGCACTCAGAACATGTGTTGAGGATGACTCTCAGAGACTACCACACTAAATTTTAGGTTGTTCTCTATAAAACTGACAGAGTTTTAGCTATTTTGTGTTTTCTAAGGATGATGAACAGTGACAGCCATCTTAAATCAGGTTTACTTCAAAAGATAACCTGGGAGTTTCCGTTAAACTCCCCCACTGGTTTTGAGATATTTTGCTTACAGATGCAGACATGAGAAATTACATTATCGCCCTTTTTTTAAATGGCAGTGGGGTAGTGATGATAATATGCAGTCCTGGATCTGTCATTTCCTTTCTTTTGGCTAAAATTTAAAAAAAATCCCAACAGGAAAAAGAGAAACCAGAGGATTATTTATGCATGAAAATTAACCTACATTTCCAGAGACCAGTGTGAGAATCTCCGCTGTCGGTATTTAGATGTCATAGAAGCATTGAGTGAATCAGACATGTATTGGGGATTTAATTCTGTATTTGTATCTGAACTAAAATATTTAAAATTTAATAAAGAGTGTTTAATTTATCTGGTAAAACCAGATGTGCTGGTGATAGCAATAAGGTTATTTGTTCAGATTTTGGCACATAAATGACATATTTGTGGTCAGATTAACAGGGACAGCTGGGCTGTTTAATAAATATATATTTATTCGTCCTATTTTACAATACTCCAAAATATATATTCTCATGTTCATTAAAATATTTGAACATTTAGTGCTGAAAACATGACTCAGAGTTTTGTGTGGGCTGTGGCTCTCTGCCTCCACCTGGTGGTCAGAAGGTCGCACTGCACATGGCTCCATGTTTTTTTTTTGTTTTGTTTTTTTTGATGGCCTCCCTTCTCCCCTTACAGCCATCCTCTCCACACCATTATTATGAAATATTTATTATAGTGACTATCTAGTGTAGGGTTTTTTTTTTTTTTTTTTTTTTTTTTTTTTTTTTTTTTTTTTTTTTTTCCAATAGGATAGAAAGAAAGAAAAGACAAAGTAAGACTCCAAAATATAAGAAATATATACAAATAGAGCACACGTCAAAACACCCGGCCACTGTCTGTTCACCTGCAAAGAACATGACAAAACATAGCAACAAAATACATATGTATAAAGAACTTAAAATATTCATGGCTTTGCAGTAAGTTTCCATAAATATATATACCCATACCTACGCCTATATACATACATACATACATACACATGAATATACACTCACATACATATCTATATATCTACATATAAAGCCTACATAAGCATCCCTGCTTCTATTTGTGTGTGGTTGTGAGCATGCATAAGTGTATAAGGCTTCTCTAATAGAACATTTATTAGTAACTGTGAAGCAGCAGAGACCCGACCCCCAAGACCAGAGGCAGATGAAAAAGGGGGGACCAGAGTCCAAGACCCCAGGAGGGACCCCGACCGCGGAGCCCCCAGAGCCACCCACACAGGACGAACCACTCACCCACCCCCCAGAACGGACCACAGGGGAGAACCGGAAGATCCCCACCAGCAACCACATACAGTGACCCCCCGGGGCCAACAGCGACAAACTCATAGGCCCCCGTCGGCACCCGCCGCACCGATGTAGGTCCAGGTCCAGTCACCGAGGCCCGGGCACCGAGGACTCGCACCACCCAGGCCAAGGCCTGACAGGGCCAGAGGACCCGAGCCCCACCAGGCAGACACCAGGCCGAGCCGACACACGCCCAAGCGCCCAGCCCCCGATACCAAGGGCCCCAAGCGCGCCGGCAGGCAAGGGCACACCCCACCAGGGGGCCGCGCGATAGGGGCGCGATGCCAAGCACCCCCAGTTGTATCAAAGAGGGGGCAGTCCGAGTCTTGGCCTAACAAATATCCATTCATACACAGACACAATCACACTATCCCAACCTCAATCTCACATTCATTCACTCAAAGACATACAATAACGATACATTTCATTCTTATTCCCGATACACACTCTAAACCCCCCAGGTCCAAGACATGTACCCGCCCTCTAAGGGGGCAGCCCATGCCCAAACCCAGGAGGTAAACCCATTCATTCCTGAGCGGAGAAGAGCCAATACCCCAGAACCGGCCCAGGCCATGCCCCGCCGACAGGACACCCCCCCACCATGAAGAGGACACGCCACCAACCACCCCCACACACCGTCAACAACCAAACACGCACCCCCAGCCGACCGCCTGCCAGGCCCCGGCAGCCACCCCGGTCAGCGGGCCAACCATGGCACCCAAGAGCCAAGCTCAGGGGGTCCAAACAACCCCAGGGAGAGCACAGCGCCAGCACCGCCCACGGCAACCCCCAGACCCCGAACCCCCACATAGTCCTGGTCAACACCCGACGGCCTGCCCTTCTCCCGGACCCCACCCCCGGAATGGCAGTCAGGGAACTAGGTGGGTAGGAAGAGGAGAAAAAAAAAAAAAAAATATTAAATGTTAAGTGTACAGTTCTAGTGTTTGTCTGTCTGTTAGTAAAATATCTCATAAACCACTGGGCAGTTTTCAATGAAAGTTTTGGAACCTAATCATTTGATCCACTACGCCCAATTTAATTTTTAGAGTCAGCCTGATTCCAGATGGCCGCCACACCTAACTGATCATAGAAAACACAGAAATTGTTTCATTCCATGAATTTTACAGATATTGAGCTAAAACTTGGTGATGCTATAGCTACATGTCATTCGCAGCAGATACTGTAAGTGCTTGTTACACCACGTTTTCTTCTCTTGAAACGCCCAGCATTAACTGTTTGTGTCAACTGTTTGTCTGTTAGCAAAATATCTCATGAATCACTGGACGAATTGTATTGAAGCTTTAAGAAAAGGATCAATAGATGTACATCTACAGCCAAATACATTTGGGATAGTTTCCATTTTAAGATGGCCGCCACAGCTGTTGAAAATTAATAAACACAAAAATATCTATAACTCAGTCAGTTTTACAGACAGCGAGCTAAACGTTGGTGTGGCAGCAGCTGGAAGTCGTCCTCAACAGACATGTAACATCTTTGCTTCAGACGTTGCCGTTTTAAACTCTACAGTCAAACCTGTCGCCTGTTGGCAAAATATCTTGTGAACCATTCAACAGATTTTTATGAAAGTTTCAGAGAGGAAGCACTGAGTGTGAAACTAAAGCTAACTAGAGAAATTGATTTTCTGCAAAAATGCAATGTGACTGCTTATTAAAGAAGAACTTGCTGAAAAACAGCTGTAATTAGCTAAAAGGGTGCTGAAATGTAGCTGAAATGGAAGAACAGGTTTAGATTAGACGGAAGCAGAAAGGCCATATTTCTGAATTAAGTTTAAATAAGCAGAAATGAGCACAAAAATGGAAATTAGCTTAAAAAAGCTGAAATTAGCAACAACAAAAAAAGGTGAAAAGTGGCTGAAAAGGCATAAAGAAGCTTAAACTACCAGAAGGAAGTGGAAAGAACTAGAGCTAAAGAAATGTGGAATTAGCTGAAAAAACTAAAATTTGCATCATAATAGCTAAATAGGGGCAGCACGGTGGCGCAACTGGTAGAGCTGGTGCCTCTCAGCGAGCAGGTCCTTGGTTCAAACCCCGGCCCAGAGGCCTTTCTGGGTGGAGTTTGCATGTTCTCTCCGTGCATGCGTGGGTTTTCTCCGGGTACTCCGGTTTCCTCTCACAGACCAAAAACATGCATGTTAGGCTGATTGGTAACTCTAAATTGTCCCTAGGTGTGAGTGAGAGAGTGAATGGTTGTTTGTCTCGTTTGTCTCTATGTGTCCCTGTGATGGACTTGCGACCCGTCCAGGGTGTACCCCGCCCCTCGCACAGTGATTGCTGGACATGGGCACCAGCGACCCCCATGACCCAAAATGGAATAAGCGGGTAAAGAAAATGGATGGATAGCTAAATAGTAACTGAAAGAGCAGAAAAAGCTGAAAGTAGCAGATAAAAGGTGAAAGGAGCATAACAAGCTGAAATTAGTATAAAGAAGTTAATTAGGCTGAAAGTAGCAAAAATTACTACAAAAAATTTGAATTTATCTGAAAACAGTTTCAATTAGATAAAAAAATGCAAAAAAAAAAAAAAGGCTAGCTGAAAAGGTAGAACAAGCTTAAATTACCAGAAGAAAGCAGAAAAAACACATTTGCCCAATTAGACTTAAAAAAGCAGACGTGAGCACAAAGAAGTTGAAACTATCTGAAAAAAGCTTAAATTGGCAAAAACAGCTTAAACGTAGCTTAAAAAAGCAGAAAGAAGATTAAATTTATTAGAAGGAAGTGGAGAGAGCACATTTTTGCCGAATTAGGCTGAAAAAAGTTGAAATGACTGCAAAAAATGTAGAATTAGCTGAAAATTATAAAATTGGCATCAAAACAGCTAAATAGTAGATGAAATTGCAGAAAAAGCTGAAACTTGCATAAATAAGCAGAGAGGACCATAAAAAGCTGAATTTAGCAGAAAGAAGTTGGACAAAGCACTAAATGTTGTAGTTCACAGAAGGAATTTGAAATGAGCACAAAACCGTAGAAAAATTACTAAAATTAGCTGAAAGTAGCTGAAAATAAGTTTAAATTTGCACAAGAAACTGAGAGAAGCTGAAGCAGAACAAAATGTGAAAGGAGCAGTAAAGGATTGTAAACAGGTCTAAATATTGGAAGGATGTAAAATGAGCTCATCATTTTCTATGAGAAAGAAAATGCCAGAAAAGGCTAAATATTTCAAAAAGCTAAAGTTGCACCAATACCAAAAGTCATAGCAGGATTGTCCTGAAAGAGCTGAACGTTTATGATTTGTTGAAAAAGCACAAAAATTGTGGAATGAGAAGAAAAACGGATCACAATAGTGTGAATGCTTCTATTAGCTTTTGGAGACGACCCAGTTTAAGATCGTCGCCTCAGCTAACTGACCTGAACCAAAACAAAAATGGCTGTAACTCAGAAATCAGATGTGGTAGTAGCTGAGAGTCATTGTCAACACTTACTCCAAGTGCGAACAAAAGGTTTGATCAAAATAACTGCGGTCTGTCTAAACTTTCTGAGTAAAGACCAACTTTCCTTGAGCTTTTCTTCACCACTTCTTCCTGGATAACAAGGGTAAAAAAAAAAACAGTTTCATTGACTTTGTTGTGTTTCTTTTTCTTCATAATCCAAAGAAGAGATCAGTATTTTTGGATCTCTCTCTGAGGAAGGCTGTGGTTCTTGTGCTTATGTTTTCTCTCTGGCAGTAATCTGGCAGATACAGTTAACACAGCGTGGCACAAAGACAGTGTCTGCACAAACAAACGTGTTTTCATAACACGGGTAGACATCGAGACTCCAGGGAAGGTCACTCCACGTCAGCTGCGGAGCGCTGCGACGCTCAAAGAATCAGAACATGAGAGTCGTGACACTTCAGCCAGTTCAGTAACTCCAAACTAAATCATCTCCATCTTCTACCTCTTATCTGTGCTTGGGTGAGGCAGCGGGTCCAGGAGAGACCTCCTGGTCCAGAGACACTCTCCAGCTCCTCCTGGGGGACCCCGAGGTGTCAGGCCAGAGAAGATACACAGTCCCTTCAGGGAGTTCTGGTTCTGCCACAGGGCCTCTTTCCAGCACCTGGAAATCCTTCAAAGGGAGATGCCCAAACCACCTCAGCTGACTACTTTAGATGAGAAGGAGCAGCAGCTCTACTCCAAGCTCCCCTCGGCTGAAGGAGCTCTTCAACCTGTCTCTAAGGCTGAGCCCGGCCTCCCAACGATAGAAGCTCATTCAAACCGCTTGTATCCACGATCTCGTTCTTTCATGATCCAAACCTCACGGAAGAGGAGCGCCCTCCTCACTGAGGACAAGGCCCTAATCTGTGTATTCATCTCCTGCTCCATCCTACCATCACTCGTGAACAAGACGCCCAGATACTCAAACTCCTCCACCTGAGGCAAAGACCCCCCCCCCCCCCACCAGAAGGGGGAGCTCCATCCTTCCATCCACCCACAGTCCTTACTCAGGACTATTTAGCCAGTGTCTACCAAAAACACCAAGTGCAGATGTTGCTGCAGGGCATCCCAAGGTCACATGACCTTAGGACAGGACGGAGTCACGTTTGTTGCCCGCCGGCTAGCTTAGCGTTAAGTTGCTGCCGGTTTTTATCAACGTCAATAGCATTTTTGCTAGCACGTTTGCATTATGCTTCGCAGTACATCGATGCCAACGGTTGTTGATAGGTGGGGCGCTTGGTTCTGTTGGCAGGGCGGGGCGCCCCAATTGTATAATGTATAATGGTAGGGAAAACACTGGTGTTTCACCTTTCCCACCCACACTTTCAGGTTATCTATCTGGGGAGTCGAACCAGCGACCTTTCGATCACAGGCCCACCTTCTCTTGCCTCTGCACCACCACTCCCCCCATTTCCCCATTGTACAGATGTTGAGCTAAAATTTGAGGTGGTAGCTGAGAGTCATTCACAACACACACTCTGAGCGTAACATAGCATTATTTTTAAAGTTTACACCAAAACAGCTACAACTCTGTCCTTTCTCAACAAAGTAACTAGTTTTTCAAGGAATATGCTTTTGATTTGGTCTATTGTCTGATTGTGTCTCTGTCAGCTTCTGGACTGGCGCTTGTCTTTATTTTTATTATTGGTACAAAAGAAATATCCCTGACAATGAGAGAGCAGGAGTCTAATCCCTGATGAGTGTCCGCGTTTATTAAATATTCTTGTTGCAACAAAATAAAATGTAGAACTGGATTTTGGAGCAAATGACAGCAGACCCGCAGTTCGAAGGTTGAAAATGTCTCAGTAACACACGTCACAACTCAACATTCTTATTACTTCATTAGATTCTTGTTGTTTTGTTTCATTTTTTTTTTCTTTTCTGCAACTAAATGAAAAATGTGGTTGTTGTGAACTAAACACCAGACTGATAAGATTCTACAAAATCTAGATGACATAAATAAAATCTATTCGCTTTAGAGATAAGACTGAAGTCGTTTAAAGTTAAATAGGACGATGTAATCAGACTGAAGTCAACAAATACAGTTCAGAGTGACGTAATTAGTCAAAGCATGAGGTTGAATCATCTGTTTTCAGGGGTCTCCACAGCGAGTCATCGTCCTCCTCTCACTCTGTCCTCACTCCAACTACCTCCATGTCCTCTCTAACTGCATCCATATGTCTCCTCTTTGTCTTTTTCCTGGCAGCTGCATTTCTAACATCTTCTACCAATATATCCACTGTCCTTCTGGACATGTCCAAACCATCTCAGTCTGGCCTCTCTAACTTTATCAGTGTTACTAATTAACTTAACAAAGTTACTAGCAAGCAAGTTAGCTAAGCAAGACAGTACTAGTGGAAAAATGTACTAGCTAAAACATAAAAGTGGGCAGCACGGTGGCACAGTTGGTAGAGCTGCCACCTCTCACTGAGCAGGTCGCCAGATTCAAATTCCAGCCCAGGGGCCTTTCTGGGTGGAGTTTGCATGTTCTCTCCGTGCATGTGTGGGTTTTCTCCGTGTACTCCGGTTTCCTCCCACAGACTAAAAACATGCATGTTAGACTGATTGGTAACTCTAAATTGTCCCTAGGTGTGAGTGAGAGAGTGAATGGTTGTCTCTATGTGTCCCTGTGATGGACACAGGAGACCTGTCCAGGGTGTCCCCCGCCTCTCGCACAGTGATGGCTGGATGTGGGCACCAGTGACCCCCGAGACCCTCAAAGGAATTAAGCATGTAAAGATAATGGATGGATAAAACATAATAGTGTTACTGACTAACAAGTTACAAGCTAACAAACCACTAGCTGTAAGTTACTTGCTAACTTATAACAAATTTACTAGCTAGCAAGTTACAAGCTAAACAAGGTTAGCTAGTAATAACTAGCTAATGCATAACAATAAATAATAATAATAATAATAATAATAATAATAATAATAATAATAATAATAGAAGCTCTCGACCTTGACCTCTCTAAGTGACTTCAAGAATCTGTTGGACCCCTGGGAAGGCCCAATGCAGACATGTTCCTGTTTTTAGTTTTCTACATTCGTCTTATAATGTAGCTGTTTTTGTTACTGTTTTAGCCATCTTATTTTAATTTGTAAAAAAAAAAAAAAATCTGTACACCTCTTTTAAAACTGTCTATTGTTGTTGCTGTTGTCCATTGTTGTCATCATTCTTTGATGAAATCAGGTCTCCCTTGTAAATGAGTCCTCAAGGCTCAGTGGGATTAACCTGTCTAAATAAAGGTTGAATGAAAAAAGTTATTAGCTAACAAGCTACTAGCTAGTATTTATTTATTTATGTATTTGTTTCTTGTTTTTTAACTGTTCCCTCTTCGGGGCTCTCCACAGTGAGTCATCCTGAGCCATATATGAGTCATATATCTCCTCCCCCATGTCACGTCGTCAGTGCAGCTACAGCGTGCGCTCGCTCAAGACATCATTACCCGCAGTGTACCCTCAGTGCAGACTGAATTCGTCACAAAGGCCTTGTCTTTACCCAGCTCCTGTATTCTGGAGCACCTTGCAAAAAGATCCGAAGCTGTCGACTTCGACCTCTCTAAGGGATTTTAATCAACTGTTAAGTTCAATGCAAAAATCAGTGCAGACGTTCCTGTTTTTAGTATTTTACTTTGTTTCATAAAGTAGCTTGTTTTTATTTTGTTTTATATCACTACTTTTATTTAATTTTCATTGTATGTGCTTTTTATGACTGTTTATTGTTGTGTGTACCTCAGGTCTCTCTTGTAAATGAGTCCTCATGACTCATTGAGACTAACTATTATAAATAAAGGTTGAATGAATGTTCCTCCTCCATCTCGCTCTGTCCTCTTCATCCTCTGTTCTCACTCCATCTACCTCCATGTCCTCTCTAACTTCATCCATATTTCTCCTCTTTGTCTTTTTCCTGGCAGCGGCATTTCTAACATCCTTCTACCAATATACCCACTGTCCCTCCTCTGGACATGTCTGCACCATCCCAGTTTGGACTCTTAACCGTATCTCCCAGTTGTCCAACATATAGCTGATGTTGAACAGTGTTGTGTGGATGCGAATACTCTGGATTTGCTACAAACAGAAACCAAATAGCTCTGATGTGGATGGAGGGGAGAGACAGAGGGAGCAGTGTAGCGGTCGGCTCCTCCAACCCGAGGGAAGATGTGAGCTGCATCTGCAAATGATGCCGCAAGTCAGTCGTCCTTTGAGAAGGAGGATGGGTGACAAGTTACCGAGGAAGGAGGATTTTGTCCCCCACCCCCCTCTTTAATGTGGAGGTTCCACATTTACCTCTTCATAATGATGACAGTCCGCTAAAGACAGTACCGTTTGTGTGTTTTATTAAGGAACTAGCCCGGATTTCTAAAAGTACAATATCATGACAGAAGAGGTTTTTAGAGCTGAACCTGGTTCAGTAAAGGTTTAGCTTTTATATTTGAATTATTTATTTTTTTTAAGTTTTTTAATAATTGTATACATCATAAGCACACTCAACAAATTATAGGTATGCTGCTAGACTTTCAAAAAGGTATCTTACTATTTCATACTATATGCAGTCTTTTCTAACCGGAATACAGCTGTTAATGTCAAAGAGCCATCATTTGATGAAGAGATGAGAGTAAGATTTTCATGTGACTATTATACATTTTTTTGCTACTAAAAGTCCAGAGAGACTCCCACTTCTCTCTGGATCTGTGTAGACCCATTCATGGAGTATTAATCAGCAGGAAAGAGTACTTAAAAAAATACACGTGTGTATTTGCTTCATAAATTAGTTTCCCCACATCAGTTAAAACCGGTGGACTCATTTCAGAACCAAGGTTGGATCTAAAAAAGGATCTCAACTGAAGATAATAATAATTTAAAAAAATATTTCCCAGATTAGCTATATACAGTGCCTTGTGAAAGTATTCGGCCCCCTTGAATTTTTCAACCTTTTGCCACATTTCAGGCTTCAAACATAAAGATATAAAATGTTAATTTTTTGTGAAGAATCAACAACAAGTGGGACACAATCGTGAAGTGGAATGAAATTTATTGGATGTGTCAAACTTTTGCAACAAATAAAAAGCTGAAAAGTGGGGCGCGCAATATTATTGGGCCCCTTTACTTTCAGTGCAGCAAACTCACTCCAGAAGTTCAGTGAGGATCTATGAATGTTCCAATGTTGTCCCAAATGACTGATGATGATAAATAGAATCCACCTGTGTGTAATCAAGTCTCCGTATAAATGCACCTGCTCTGTGATAGTCTCAGGGTTCTGTTCAAAGTGCAGAGAGCATCATGAAGACCAAGGAACACACCAGCAGGTCCGAGATACTGTTGTGGAGAAGTTTAAAGTCGGGTTTGGAAACAAAAAGATTTCCCAAGCTTTAAACATCCCAACGAGCACTGTGCAAGCAATCATATTGAAATGGAAGGAGTATCAGACCACTGCAAATCTACCAAGACCCGGCCGTCCCTCTAAACTTTCATCTGGAACAAGGAGAAGACTGATCAGAGATGCAGCCAAGAGGCCCATGATCACTCTGGATGAACTGCAGAGATCTACAGCTGAGGTGGGAGAGTCTGTCCATAGGACAACAATCAGTCGTACACTGCACAAATCTGGCCTTTATGGAAGAGTGGCAAGAAGAAAGCCATTTCTCAAAGATATCCATAAAAAAGTGTTGTTTAAAGTTTACCACAAGCACCTGGGAGACACCAAATATGTGGAAGAAGATGCTCTGGTCACATGAAACCAAAATCCAACTGTTTGGCCACAATGCAAAACAATATGTTTGGCGTAAAAGCAACACAGCTCATCATCCTGAACACATCATCTCTGGACGGGTTCTTTGTGTTGACATGTTTCGTCTTTCATCCAAAAGACTTCATCAGTCCGAAGAGTCACAACAAGTAGCACTCAGTTAGTGGACCAACCAGTTCAATGGTGATAAGATGGTTTCTGGAATATATATATATATATATATATATATATATATATATATATATATATATATAAATCTATATATATATATATATATATATATATATATATACATACAGTGATCCCCATCTATCGCTGGGGTTACATTCCAGAGTGGTGAAAATTTGCAAAGTAGTTGCAGTATTTTTATTTTATTATTTCCATGTAAAATAAGGCTTTATAAACCTTTCCTACACTCTTAGAAACCTTTCCCACTTTCTTATAAATATTTAATATGCACTTGACCACTTTGGCGACAGCAATGATGTTGACAATGAGATGAATGTAAAGTACTGCCCATCATGTGCAGTACACACAATATATAAAAAAAAAACAGATTTAAAAAACCCACTTCATTGTGAAATACAGTGAAGCTGCAAGAAGTGAACCGCGATATAGTGAGGGACGACTATTATTTATTATTTTTTTAAAGAAAATAAAGTGCTGTTATGGCAGTAAAACATATTACAATATAAGGGGTACACATGTGTATCTGAGCAGGGTGAAGGAACTAATAATGCTCAGCTTGTGAGTAAGGTGAAGCTGGGGACCTAAACAGACTTGGGCTGATGAGAGAAGTGGCTGCAGCTGTGACAGGTAGAATAGGAGGTGTGGATGTGTGTGGCAGGCTGGATGGAAAAATACTGACTGAGGGCGATGTGGCTGACGGCACGAAGATACACAGGGGAACAAAAACTGGGCACAAAGAGGATAAAACAATGAACCACGACACGGTAAATTAGCTATCAGCTCATCTGTTCAAAATAAACTCTGCGTCTCCAAACTCAGGGCTATTTGAAGAGATATCTACAACAGGTAACATAATAATTGTTCATAACCTCACTAGAGAACCGCACTACAAAGCTCTGAACGATGAGTTGGTTTAAGCGACAACGTTCTGTCATTCAGAAAACACAGATGTGTCCTGATGTTTTTGAAAACAATGCAGAGATATAATGCAGCACAGTTTTGTATATGACGGACAAGACGTCCTCCATAAATAAAGTCCTAAAACACGTGTGTGAAACACAGGGGCCAAATCTGTCCCTCTTTAGCATTTTATCTACACCCTCAACATGATATTTTAAATGTTAAATGTTTTTGTTGCTTCTCATTTTGCTTTATAAACGTCTAAATCCTTCTTTAGTGCGGACTTCTCATGTTGGCTAACTTTGAAGCTTTTTTGAAGACAAAGTTCTAATGTTTCAGAACATTTTGATTCTGTAGTGGAAAGAGCAACAAAGAACATCAGATAAGACAGACCAAACTCTTGTTGAGGAACCTGAAAGCAGGAAAAGATGTCATGTATTGGACTTGAGTGTTAAATAAATTGTACCATGCCTTGGACCAAGATTTCAGTCATGGCCTCCTTTTGTAAATGAGTTTGGCACCTGTCCTAAAGAATCCAGATTTTCACACAACAGTTTATTTTCAGGTGCTGGATGTGTAAAACATGGGAGCCGCTCATCAAAGTCGTCTGGATTTAGTTGTTTTGTTCCACTCCACAGTCACCACAAAGTCTGCCCCCATTAAACGCCCATCTTGTCCTACAATTTCACCTTAAACCAACTGTCATGGAAAATAAATCTCTGCTGGAATGTAAGCAGAGGTCAAACTACAGATAAGGTTCTAGTTTCAGATAACTTCTGTTCTGCACAGCTGTCTTGTGGCGGCGGCCTCCTTCTTATCAAAGTGATTGCAGAATGTCTTTTTGGGATTTAAATTTGGCATTTCTAGAATCACTTTATTTTCCAGATGAGTGATACTCTATATTCTTTTCTCCTTTATCCACAAGAAATCTCAGTCTAACTTTACCAAACAAACAGTTGCTGTTGCCTCCAGAATTTTTAATTGGGGTGGCCATCGAAAATCCTGGGGTGGCACACCAGGGCTTAATTTGTAAACTGATCAATTCCGGAATGCAAATGGCAAGCGGACCATCTGGGTGGGTGTGCAGGGGACGTGCATGCTCACAAGAGAAGAAACTGAAAAGTTGTTCAATAACATAAAATATATTTTGTTGGCCAATAATAGAGTCCTAACATTTATTAAACACTAATTCTGTATTTACAAAGAAACAAACATCAAAATTGTTCTTTGACAGACTCATCGATAAAACAAAAAAATTTGCCAACGCAAAAGAGGAAAAGAGGGGGCAGGTATCACTCTCGCTTTGAGTTTATACTCTGTCACATGTGTGCTGTGGGTGACAAGCGTCCAGAGCATCATAAAAACAGTAGAGGAGACGTCGGAGTTATTTATTTATCGTCTCAGCAGCAGAGGGGAGCGGCACGGTTCAAACATGGCTCCCAAAATGACAAGGCAGACATATTTGTTCCTAACTTTATTATTAGCAAGTCTGTGAGTTGCCAGATCCAAGCAAACAGTTTCTGGAACGTACCCTGTCAAAAAAGGCGTTCCTGGATTTTGTTCTGGCAGGATCCGGTTCAAATTAAGCCATGTGGCACACTAAAACCAAAAGCCAGAACAAAATTTCAAGAGATTTGTGAATTCATACTGTATATATGTTATTCAATGACAGCAATACTTTGATGAGGGAATCACCTTCTGCTATGCCTCAAATTTTCCCCTGGGATTAAGAAAGTATATATCTATCTATTTAAATAAAATAAAAATATATATATCTATCTTTTGAGACACAGCTTCCAGATGTTGAGGACAGTGGTTTTAAACCGACTGTCCTTATTCAGGAGGACGAGATTTTAGATATACTTTTTTATTTTTAAATGTTATGTATATTTTTGTATTTTTAATGCCTAACTGATAAAAAATAAAATAAAATAAAATAAACAAAACAAAGGAAATTAAAAGCAAAAGCTCAGGACAAGATAAAACTGTGAAGTCAAAGGGGAACCAGTGGCAGGGGCCACCAACTTTTTAGAGGTGGCCATTGCCCTCCTTGGCCCCCCCATGGTGGCGCCCCTGGGGGGAAAAGCATTCAAATATGTAACATTCAAACACTGAAAGGCTTATAAAATTCGTCTGTTGAACGGTGAGATGGTTAATGACAGATTTCTTAAAGCGTTCTTTATTGTCTGTGCGACGTGTCGTGGAGGGGCTGGAGCAGGTTCTTAATGAAAGAGAGACGTTTGTTCACACACTTCCTCTCGTTCGCTTAATCAAAGGTCTCTGGGTTTAGAACCACAGATGGACCCAGAGTTCTGAATGAGTTTATTGATCCTGCTGCCATCTCTGGCACCGAAGCAGCTCCTCCAACCCCCCCCCCCCCCCCACACACACAGCACAGTAGATGCCACCTGCCGCCACAGTAAAGAGGGTCTTCACTAAAAATGTTTGCACCAAGAAGCATAAGCACTTTGGCTATTTATGTCAGATCTTTAGTTTTACTAAACTAACATGTTACCTGATTCTGCTTTCAGTTCAGTTTGGCCCAGTAAAAACTGCCAAAATATGCAGTGGGGAAACTTGTAGTATACTATACCAGTTTCTTTATAAAGCACTTAAAAACATCAACAAGGTCAACCAAAGTGTTGTACAGCAGAAACAAAACAAGCAAAGGACATAGCAAAAAATACATAGATCCACAGAGGTAAAGATAAGAAAAGACTAACATTATAAAATACAGACAAGATAAACTCAACTTACTAAGTGTCAAAAGCCAGGGAATAAAAATGTGTTTTTAAACGAGACTTAAAAACAGTGAGAGAAGGAGAATACCTGACATGCAGTGGTGAGTCATTCCACAGTTTTGAACCTGCAACAGAGAAAGCCCTGTCACCTCTGAGCTTAAAATGAGTGCCCGGAACCAATAAAAGCATCTGGTCTGCTGACCTCAGAGAGCGATGTGGGACATATGGCTGCAGCAGATCAGCAAGATAGGATCGATAAATGGCCTGTACTCATATAGCACTTTTCTGTCTTATCAAGATACTCAAAGCGCTTTACACTACAATCTGTGTCCTCATTTACCCATTCATACAGCACTCTACTATAGCTATACAAAGAATAATCAGTGCTTTATCACATTCATACACCGATGGGACACACATCAGTGGCAATGAAGTGTTCAGTGTCTTGACCAGGGACACTTCGGCATGTGATTGCTGGTGGAATTGAACCCCCAACTCTTGCATTGGAGGACGACTGCTCTAACCACAGCCGCCCTGTTCAGAGATTTAAAAACACAGAAGGATTTTTAAATGAATTCAAAAATGAACCGGGAGCCAGTGCAGGGAGGTCAGAACTGGAATAAATTGATCTCTTTTGCCTGTTCCAGTAAAAAATTGGGCTGCAGCATTTTGAACCATCTTAGTTCATATCTTAGATCTTATTACTGTTTTTCTTTTACAATGTATACTTTGTTGGATGTAACTGGGACCCTATGTACACAATTTATTTCCACCACATGTGGTATGAATGACAAATAAAGAAACTCTGACTCTGACTCACTTAATATCTTTCCTTATCTTGAATCAAAATGACTTATGGGACATTTTGGGGAATTGCTTTCAGCTATTTTTCACAAAATTTTAGCTTAATGTGCCTGAAAATGACTTAAATTTGTCCATTTTTAGAAGCTAATAATAATTTATTTGGTTTTAAATGTAAACACAGCACAGATCATCATGTGTGTCTTGAAAAAAAGTTGCAAGTAAATACACAAAAGACAGAATACAGCAGTTATGTGTCTTCTGAACACATCCATTGTCTCTGAATGAAGTAAATAGTAAACTTATGTTTATTAAATTGCAAGTGAGAGAGAGGACATTTTATCTGATAAAGATTTTAAGCTAATAACAAACACAAGGTAAAAAAAAATATTCTCATAAGCTTTAAAGTGAGGTTCTGTGGAAAGACTGAATAATTAATAATTTACCTTCTGTTAATAGGTCTTTAAAACACCTATGTTTGAAGAAATAAAGTTTTGTTTTGAACTTACAAGCTAATAGCTAGCTGAGCGGTGTCAAGACGGAAGTGGATGTCTGTCATCTTAGAAGAACTCCAGGCTAAAAAAAAAAAACCCATCATAGCAGTTCATGTGAATATCATCTAAACTTACTCTTTGCTGCCAATTTCACATGACATGATAGTTTCGTTGAATTATTTGGGTATTTACAAGCACAAATAACAGCATTATGTCTAGCTGTAGCATCTGTTACACCTAAGGGCAATTTTAGCAATAATATATTACTTTTATCAAAATAACAGCATAATGCAAAACTCAGAACAATGCAAAGATTTTTAAAATAGCACTATAAGGCTGCGTCTAACAATGACAACACTAAACGGCACAAAATAGTGTCCCTTGGCGAGTACTCCCAGAATTCATCAGGACAACAAAGCAGACACAGTGGCAGGGACATTGTACCAGAACAGTTGCCTCCATGTCCAGTACTTGTTTTTGATGCACCTGTTGTTAGTTTCTCATCAGCTGTGATATTAGCTAAAGAGCACGGCGTATGGACAAAGAGGTAAATGTGCTTTTGTATGATGCCTTTTATTTAGCTTGTTGCTGTTTCCTTAACCAAATGACATCCATGTTACTATGCAAATGTACAAGTGCGGAGCATATATAAGCCGTGTTTATGTAGACGGCGCCAAGGCTGATGAACGTATCAGTCTGCTGGGAGTTCAGTAACTTTTGGACTGGCTCGAGGCGCTGATCAGGTGAAGTGAAACATTCAGCACCCTCACCACTATTGGTTCAGCACGCATATTTGCACAGTAACTCGGATGTTGTTCGGCTGATTAAACAATGATAAACTAAGCAAACAATGTCATGCAAAAATTTAATGATTTATTATTGGATAACGTAGCAATCATTCATACCACAATTATTATTAATTTTTTTTATAAAGAGTTATTTTATAAGCCTGAAAATAGATAAAAGTCAGGCCCTCATTTGGCTAGCCATTATCCTAGCTGGATGAAAACTTTTACCTCTTTTTCCATAGTTCGAGCTTTGTGTCTGACGTCACGGCTGGTTGAGGTACTACCAGTAAATATCCATTCATCCATCCATTATCTTTTACCCGCTTCTTCCATTTTGGGTCACGGGGGTCACCGGTGCCCATGTTCAGCATTCACTGTGCGAGGGACGGGGTACACCCTGAACAGGTCGCAAGTCCATCACATACCAGTAAATACTGGTAACTATTTGGCAGAACATCACCTCAAAATTCACAATAAAAATAAATCAATACCAGTACACATTGGGGCTCAGTACTGCTTGAAATATCCATTAGCTTGTCAATCCAGTCAGAATAAAACTTTGTTTATACTGAGGTCATTCAAAAAGCTGAGATATTTTGTTGTTCATAACTTTTCTTTTTAATGCATATTGAAACACTGGACCAAGTGTTTGTATGTAAAATGGCTCTGAATGGGTTAAATGACATTCATCTGATATATTTTAGTTTGTTCATGTTAAAAATAAACTTAAAAAGACATTAAGAATTTTCTGATTTATAGTCATGGAGCTCCTCAGGGTTTAGTGCTTGGACCATTACACTTATTTTCATTAGCCACGGGATAAACTTTAACGATATGCTGATGATACTCAGTTATATTTATACATGAAGCTTGATGAATCCAATCAGTTCAATCAATGGAGACATTATTTACATGAACGCTCCTACAAGCACCTTGCAGATGTTGGATGCTGTCTATCACGGTGCACTAATATCACTGGCTGTAACTACCATACCCATCACTGCACCCTGTATTCACTGGTTAACTGGACATCATTAACTTGACACAGACTCTCTCACTGGTACATTTTCATCTTTAAATCACTTCTTGATCTGTTGCCTTCATACATCTCCTCCTACATGTCTCTGCGTGACTGCAACAGCGTGCGCTTTTAGGACATTATTACCTGCAGTGTTCCCTCAGTGTGGACTGAACTAGGCAAGAGTCTTCTCCTACTCCGCTCCTGTTTTCTGGAATATCTTGCAAAACGATCTGAAGCTCTCGACCTTGACCTCTCTAAGTGGCTTCAAACATCTGATAAGTTCATGGGAAAAACCAACGCAGACATGTTCCTGTTTTTAGTATTTTATATCGCTTTACAATGTAGCTGTTTTTGTTTTGTAATATAATTTTCTTTCTTTTATTTTTCCCAATTTATATTTCATTCATTCAACTTTTATTTAGACAGGTAAATCCCATTGAGCCTCTATGCTTTCTTTGATGATTGTCTACAGTTGTCTTTGTTGTCCACTGTTGTCATCACTCTTTGTTAGAATCAGGTCTCTCTTGTAAATGGGTCCCCAAGGCTCAATGGGATTAACCTTTATAAATAAAGGTTGAATGAATGAACTCTAGCAATAGGGTGAGAACAGTTATCAGGGAGAGACTCTGAGTAGAGTATCTCTTCCACATCGTGAGGAGCCAGTTGAGGTGATTTGTGCATCTGGTAAGGATGACCCCCTGAATACCTCGGGAAGGTTTTCTTGGCATGTCCAACTGGGAAGTTACCGTGTGGAAGACCCAGGACACGCTGGAGAGACCAGTCACTCGGCTGGCCTGGGAACACCTTGGTTTCTTCCTGGAAGAACAATACGTGGTGGCTGTAGAAAGAGATGGGGCCTCCCAGACTGGAACCAGCAGCAGATTATGGTGGATGGATGGGAGGAATTTTGTCCTTGTCATTTTTTTTTTAGTCTTTACTTCATTTAACTTTGTTTACGTTTAATCATATGGACCAGTGTGTCTGAAATGAAGGTAAATGTTTGTTTCATTCATTTGCTCAGACCTGTTGTGGTCTGGTTTCACAGTCCATCCTCCCATCCAGACCTCCACTGATTCTGCTGGAGACACTTTTTTTTTTCCTCCTCTAACAGACCCGCCATTTCCCCCCTCGTCGCTGGTTTTTCTTTCTTCCTCTGAAGCCGGAGCAGCAGTGGCAGCAGGAGGAGGAGGAGGAGGAGGAGGAGGAGAAAGAGGAGGAACCGCGGCGGAGGAGGAGGCAGGGATCCGGCGATCCACAACGGGATGAGAGCGAGACCGATACCCGGCTTGGATGAGTCAGCGAACGGGCCTTTTATTTTAAATTTTATTTTTTAATGACCATCACTGAAATCTGAATGAACTCGGACGGAATCAGGAGGAGAAACGATCCGATATAATTATCTGATAATTTTCCTCCAGATCCGCTCCCCTTTATATTCCGCCCTCCTCTGGTCCACGGCTGCCATAGCCTAGTTTTGATTTTCATTTCCACCGAGCGAGGTGGGGAAAGAGAGCGAGGAAGGGGGGCTCGGAGAGGCTTCGGAAGAACTGGACTTTCTCCCTTAATAGGAAAACTAATCAAATACCGGTTAAAAGCCCTGCTATCGGCTCGAAGCCTCGCATTTGAACGCCTCTTGTTGCGGTGAGCGAAGCGAAGATGTCGGGACAGAGCATTACGGACAGGATAACTGCAGCCCAGCACAGTGTAACGGGATCCGCCGTGTCCAAAACAGTATGCAAGGCCACCACGCACGAAATAATGGGTCCGAAAAAGAAACACTTGGATTGTAAGTATTATATACGTTTATTTTAAACTACTCGTTGGTGCTAAAGTTAAACCACGTCGTTGTCCAGTGGAACACCGCGCTAACAGAGTTATGGCGATGGTGGAGCCGGAAGGCCTCAAAGCCTTTAGCGGCGGCTACATGCTAACATGCTAACGTCGGTGAGATTGCACGGTTTTCACGGCGGTGGCTACATGCTAACGTCGGTGAATACCGTTTTCACGGCGACGACGGGCTTTGTTGGCACACTACTGTTTGGTTATTGGGTTTAATTTTAAACGGCAACAGTATTTGTTTATTTGTAGTGAAAAGTTTAATCTGTTTCTACGTCGTTAGCTGTCAAATTAGCGCGTCGTGCTAACCGCTATTCTGATTCATAGCTTGTTTTGTAGCCTACCCTAGTAATACATATGTGCTTGAAAACCAGTTAATATTCGTCACTGTGGGCTCCAAATCGTTCACTGACCGTAAAATCTACGTTTTTCAGTTTGTACAGAAGTAATGGAGTAATGTGAAACCAGCTGTTTTTTATGCTTCAGATTGACGTGACTCTGTAAGGGCAAAGATTATGGCTGAGGTCTGCAGAAAGTGTTTCCTTCCTCAATTTGGTCATGACTAACACAAAACAACTTGCTGCTGCAGAGCCCAGAAGTGAAGTTTTCAAACTAGCAGTCTGAGGAGTGACAGCCTGTCAGTCCTTTTCCTCATACTGTTGATTTACACTTGCAAATGCACAGTGACAGTAAAAACAACAACAACAAAAAAAACAGCCCAGCAATGATGATAAAAGTTCAGTCACGCTGTCCCTGTGTGCATTGTGCAATTTGCCAACTCATCACAGTGCTTTGTGGGTTGGAACAGTCTAAAGTGCTACTATAAGCTGTTCATAATGGTGATTGTGTTGCTTATTTTGGTGTTGGAAGTTGCAGGTTTCACGTGTTGTGCCGCTGAGGTGATGTCCACCTGTGGCGAGGAGTGAAAGTTGGCAGGGTGACGTGCCTGCAGCCTGTGGTCCGGTGTGGCTGACTCGCATACAGCATGCAGAATGTGTGAAGGATGGAGTTCTGTTTTCATTTTATGTTCACACGTTTGAGATTGGTTGGGTTAGCAGCCGAGGTTAACCCAGTGAAGGTTTAAATAGATTATCTTCTTGTTTTTTATCCTCTCAGTTGCATCTATTTTTCTTGAAATTTTGATGTAAGATTTGTCTTGTACGGTTCAGTTTTTGTTATTTAATGCCTTTTACTATATTCTTTATTGACCCAATGCCACAGGTGAAGAGCAATGTTTTTTTTCCTGTGTGTTTCTGTCCATTAGCAAAATATGTCATGAACAACTCAACAGATTTTAATGAAACCCTTAAGAAATGAATCACTGGATGTATTTCGTCAACTTAGCTTTTAGATTAACCCCTTTCAAGATGTCCACCGCAACTAACGAGCCCAAGTAAACTCAGAAATGGCTATAGCTCAGCCAGTTTTACAGGAGTTGGACCACAATTTGGTGTTTGTAGCTGAGCATGAACTTCAACACACTAAGCTTTGAGATTTTGCCTAACGTTGGTGTTAGACTTGTCTGTTAGCAAAGTGGCTTATGAAACATGGAGTTGAATAAAATGGTTTATATTTGGAAATACATTTAAAGTTTATATCCTATTTGAGTCGACCTGTTTCAAGATGGTTTCTGCAGTCAGTCGACCGTAGCAAACGCAGCATTGTCTATACATTTGTACAAATATTGAACTAAAAAGTTTGACCAAAATGGCTAACACTGGCCTTTCCCATCTTCCCAGTTTAAAATGTAAAAGGTGACTGGCAACGTGGATTCTTTCAATTAACACTAGACACTTTATTTTATGAGTAAAGTTTGTTTCAACTTAAAAGGTTTAAATTTTTTTATCTGTAGTTTAAAAGAAAACACACACATCTGAGTCTTTTCCTAAAATTCTAAAAATGTAATCGGAGAGATGAAGTAGATGGTTTCAGGTACAAGTTTAAGACGTTTTTTTTACTTGATTACAGTTTACAAACTCATTCTGAGTTTGGTGCTTGAAGCTTCGGGTTCTTCCAGTGGACAGACACGGATTAAATGTCTCGAGCTGCAGCGATGTTTTTAATGTTTGCGACACAGATGGGCATCACTGGAGAATCTGCAGACAAGACTGCATTTTATCTGATTTAAAAAAAAAAAAAAAATGACCTGAGGGGAAAAAAAAAAGTTTAATGTAGAAAAGCTAAACTTTGTGTGAATCACAACTTTGCTGAAGCTATCGGTTGTATTTTAAATAATTTTTCATTGTGGAACTCTGGTATCGGGGGAGGCATAATCAAAAATTAAATTGTATAGATCTAATTTATAGTTCTGGATAGTTTTCAAAGTAATTGCTGCAGATAACTTGAGAACAATACTAAAATATAATAGTAGAAGTCTCAGTTATTTTTCTGCAAAATGAAATTAAACCAATCTTTTAAATTGGTACAATGTTTTCTTAGTATATTTGATAAAAATAAAAAGCTGTAGGACCCTGGTAGCGCTTTATTGTGATGACGATTCAAAACGCACTAATCATACCCAGGGAGGTGTCTCGTTCAAGCAGGAGGGAAAACGATAAAACATCAGGTTTCACAAGCAGATATCACAAAAGACTTTGATTTAATGATTTGCAGGCAAACAAGTCGGTGATTAATGAGCTGTATTAAAATTGCCAATTTAAACGTTTTTCCTGCTGCTGCCAACAAAATTAAAAAGTACTCACATATTCAACAAAAGCATTAAAAACACACATGACTCGATGTTTAACCCTCCTGCTGTCCTAGGGTCAAAATGACCCCCGGGGCCATATTTAGTTGTAGGAAAGAAGTTTAATTTCAATGGAGAAACGAAGTCTGTGGGTCAGAAAAAGTGATGATGTTGAGCAGACTTTCACATGTTTGGATATTAATATGTGACCTGTCATATTGAACGGAGAATGTATTGTGAAATGGTGAGATAAAATATGAGCAAGCTATAGTGCAGTAGCTGGAAAATCTGCAATAACTGCATTTGATCAAAATATAAATGACTTCTCTATGGGTCCCTTGAATGAAATGTCTAAAAATATAATTCCATCAAATATTTTCAAGCACTTTTCTGAGCAGTATCAATAAATAACATGATTTTGAGCAGTAAAGACTTTAAATGTTTGCCCCTTTCCCATGCAAAGCGTGCTAGTGAATGATTAATTTTCAGACAAAGAAGTCTGTGTTGTTCAGTGTCCATTTCAAATGTTGTTTTACTGCTGCTGCCAACACAAATTAAACTACCCGTACTTGTATTTTCAACAGCATAAAAAACACAACTCCCTGTTAAAAACATGTTACCAAAAAAGAAGTTTAAAAGTTCCTTAAAAAAAAATAGGATTGACTGATTTTCTAGGGGTATTCCTGATCGACAAGTCGCATCTCTAGAAATGTTCTTGATCGGGATGATTCAAGTATAAAATGTAGCTTAAAAAGCCGGGAATCTAAAAAAGCACTTTAGTTTGACCCATTTTGGTTTAATCCTTGGTTCAGTGTGATGCTCACATATGTGACCTGTGCTGGCACAATGAGGAATTTTTCCAATATTGAGGTATTATTTTTAAATTGGCCGTCTCGGAACAGAAGCATCAAAATGATACAAAGTTAAATTTTTGTTAGTAGGTCGTCTGGAAATCAACTGGTTTAGTTTGAGAGAGCTGTGGTTTGAAAACTTGGCTTATATTGGTCAGGGGTGACGTCATCAGAAATCCCAGCCCTATATTTAAAAAGCTTCACAGTGACAAACATTATACGAAGGGATTTCCCAACTGGCAGAGAAAAATGGTCAGTTTCAAAAGACATATATTTTATTTACCAGGATGACTAATTCATGTCTTTATGGATTCATCTTTACTCAGTTACTGAAATGATCTATATGAAGTTTTTTGCACTGCTCATTTATGCTTGTTTTGCCAGCACATGTATATTTAGTGGCATTGTCAACGTTTTTACAAAATGATAACATTTGCAACAAAACAAGTTTTGTACGTTTATGAAAACCAAACGTTTTAGTTCTGATTTCCTGGATGGACCGGTCACGTCCACAGAACAGAAGCGGTGGTTTTGGCAGCATCACACTTTGTCACGGCCGTTACTTGAATTAATTTGGTGAATGAATTCAGTTTGAAGTCCTGAACGTGGAGGACTGCTTGGTGTTACGAGTCGACTCCAACCAGCTCGCTCCTATTGTTCCTCATCTTCCGCTCCTCTTCGTCACCGTCTTCTCGGGGCGGCTCAGTTAACTGCTGCTGCTTCTCTGGAAGGTTGTTCTGTCCTACTTAAAGCCCCCACCGTCCGCCCGCCTTTTGAAAAGTCAAATATAGGACAGAAAGGAAGGCGCACATACTCCGTCAGTCTGATCATCGCCGTGAATGGCAGGGTCATCGGCACCACTGGAGCCGGGCTGTTCCAGCCGGTACCGCTCAGCTGAGGAAGTGGGACAGAAGACGCTGCTCTGCTGAGGGACGCTGCTTTACCATCCACATTTAAAATTAATTATCAGTGGTGGGGGGTGGGGGGTGGGGGGACACCCCCAAATAAATCTAAATCTGTTGTTGGAGGGATTAGGATCCTGACTGTTTTTATAAAAACAGCAACAACATGGAGAGATGCTCCCAACCAACTAACATGTTTTAGGGTTATTCTTTTGAGCCCAACTTTTTTAAATCAAAGATTTCGATTTTCCTCGACTGAGGTGGTGCCCCAAATTTTAAAGAGTTATAAATCATAATTTAAATTCATAAAATTATAATTAATAACATATCCTCTACATATTTATTTTTCACATATTTACAAAGTCTTGTAGGCCGTTAATCATATTTTTAGTCGGTGTTTTAAAGAAATAAACGTTAAAATAATAATAAAATGTTAGTTTTCAACTTTGTTTTCGTAACTGTGTGCAAATCAAAAACTAATTGGGGGCATGAACCATTAAAAGTACATCCTTAATGTAAAATCTGCACTTGCTAAGTGCTAAGACATTATGCATTTCTTGTGCATGTTTTTATTTTTCTTTAACACGGAAGATGTAAAAATAAAAAAAGTCCAGTTTGTTGTGCTTAATTCTTCTGGTCTGCTGAGAATCTGACACTGTTCAGTTTAGCCAACGATATTGGGCAGGCCGTTAACTTTTTGTAATAAATTAAAAAGTCTAACTAAAACATTTACCTGCCAATTAATTTTTCCAAAAATGTTCTAAAAATCAAAATTATTTCATTGTATTTAAAAGCACATTAAACAATTTGCGTAGTGGTTAATAAAACGGCTGCAAAATATTATTTTATAAAATGTTATTGTTGACTCAGAGTTCCAGTTTTTTGTCCTTCACTGATGATGATTCGAACAAACTCCATAAATCTATTTTCATTTAAAAATGTTCTCGTTCTCTTGATTGTTGGGACAGAATCCGTCAGTGTTGATACTATTTTAGTGACCTAACGGAGGAGAATCACACATTTTTGTGAGGCGTAAATACATTTAAACTTTAATTTTATCTTCTGTAGTTAATGTATACTTTGTAAAAGTCTGCAGCAGCAGCTCGGTGTTCGAGTCCCGTCGGGTCAAATAAAACTCATCTTGGATTATTTGGCACTGGATGGAGTCTCTGCTGAACAGATGTGTTAGAAATGAAGCTTGAATTATACGTTTGGTTAAAAAAATCATCACAATGTGGCAGATACTTTAATATCTTAAATGAAATGTCAGTTTTTGTCTCGATACTGGAATATTCACTTTACAGTAGGATTGTATTGTATTTTTGTTGTATTCTAATCAAACCGAAGTGATGATGCGTTCACATAAATAAAAAATAAATCTCAGCAGCTGAGCGTCTTTGTACCGGAGAAGTGCCGAGCAGCTTCTTTTAAAGTTATGAATTTGAGTGAATGGTTGCATTTTTTTGTTTTCAGATCTTATCCATTGCACCAACGAGATGAACGTGAACATTCCCCAACTGGCTGATTCGCTGTTTGAGAGGACCACCAACACCAGCTGGGTGGTTGTGTTCAAGTCCCTCATCACTACACACCACCTCATGGTCTACGGCAACGAGGTGAGTCGATTGTGTTCACCTTATTGAGCTCGAACACCTTCGGTCGTATCTTTAAACCTTTACCCCTCACGCAGCGTTTTATCCAATACTTGGCCTCGAGGAATACACTTTTCAACCTCAGTAATTTTTTGGACAAGAGTGGGCTACAAGGTAAAGGTGTGATTGTGTCCGATTTCAAATACTTGAACAGGAACCATAAAAGAAACGCTAATTGTTTAATTTTCCTTCCACCTGCCGTCTCAGGCTACGACATGTCGACGTTTATCAGGCGGTATAGTCGTTACCTGAACGAGAAAGCTGTGTCGTACCGACAGGTCGCCTTCGACTTCACTAAAGTAAAACGAGGGTAAGTCTTTTTACTTTTTTTATTTTTAATCGAATGTGGTTTATTCTTTTAATTTTTATAAATAAATCATAAAATCAGGTTTTTTAAAAGCTAACAATTTGCAGAATTTTATTTTTCAATTCATCAATCGAACGTTCAGCCAGACATTGTGAGAGATTTGTATTTTTTTCTGATGAAATGTTTGACAACAAGCCAAAAGAAAGCCTTTCTAACAATCCACTTATT
This sequence comes from Nematolebias whitei, assembly GCF_014905685.2. Taxonomy (NCBI): domain Eukaryota; kingdom Metazoa; phylum Chordata; class Actinopteri; order Cyprinodontiformes; family Rivulidae; genus Nematolebias; species Nematolebias whitei. The sequence goes on from NC_056503.1 coordinate 35,454,995, forward strand.
CCAAACTGTGGCAAAATGTCACATTTTGGACTTTTCGATGCCGAAAACCCCCAAAATGCCAGAATCAGCTACGTTCTGATTAAAGCACAGCAGAGAAGGACGTTCCTGCATTTATTAAAAATTTC
>NC_056503.1:35455219-35456039 GCF_014905685.2 Nematolebias whitei
TTTTTTTTTTTTTTTTTTTTTTTTTTTTTTTCCAGGTGTAATAACGGCTGATAAATATTTGGTTCTGGATAAACTGTATTGCTTCATTTAATTACATAATGGAATAGCGCAGCTCAGTGCTGCTTTTAGAAAAACAGTGGAAGTAAAAGAAAATCAGGAGAAAAAAATACATTTGTTTAGAAATAAAATGTAAATTTAGGATGAGTATCTTTGTGTTTCAGTCATCTGGTCTGGTGAAACATTTTAATTTCCACGTTTATCTGGATGTCTTGACAACTGGCAGATTAGATTATTTAACTGTGAAATTCGTTATTTTTCTGCCCCCCCCCAACGTGTCCACAGTGTTGATGGAGTAATGAGGACCATGAATACAGAGAAGCTGCTCAAGACCATCCCCATCATTCAGAACCAAATGGACGCCCTCCTTGATTTTAACGTAAGTTTTTATCTGAGACGTGTGCAGAGTTCGCAGAGACTCTGGAAATCAGGGAAAACCTGGAAAATGACTTTCACATTTTCTGAACAGGAAAAACTCAGGTAGTTGATCACTGATCTGCTGATTATAAGATGATCTTTCAGAGGTTTAGACATGTACGTGTATTAATGCTAGTATTCTGGTATCACTGAGTCCATGTTCTGCTTCTACAGTGGACAGAGTACATGTGTCCTTACTGATTTACTGTGGTGGCGTTTTAGAATCTGATGTTTTAAAATATAATGATTAATGTAATTATTAGGAATGATTGCTGTATGCACATATTGTAAGCTACAGTATGCTTCCTGTTATTGTATGCTTCCGGTTACCGTATGCTTCCTGTTA
>NC_056503.1:35456049-35528801 GCF_014905685.2 Nematolebias whitei
CTTCCGGTTACCGTATGTTTCCGGTTACCGTATGCTTCCGGTTACCGCATGACTCCTGTTACCGCATGCGTCCTGTAACGGTATATCTACTGTCATTTCTGAATATGACTCTTTGCCACACATTCTGTGTCTCATGTGACCAAATTATCTCCTGGAATTGTTGGATTTACTTGGGGAAAACTCGGGGAATGTAGTTTTTTTTGCAATGCTGGGAACCCTCATGCACCTTGCTGGAGCTCATGCATTACAAACAGGAAGCTCCTGAGCTTTCTTAACTTGCAGACCACAAAAAGGCTTTAAAATAAATTTCCTTGCTGATTGCTTTTCTTTCAGGTCAATGCCAACGAGCTGACTAATGGAGTCATCAACGCAGCCTTCATGCTCCTCTTCAAAGACTCCATCAGGCTCTTTGCTGCTTACAATGAAGGCATTATCAACCTGCTCGGTAAGACCGTTAGGAACCCCCTTTCTCTAGTTTTCACTTTGTCTTTTACCCCTGTGCTTGTGGCTGTTCCCGGCAAACAAGTGATTTTTTATTTTTTTTTCACCGAACAGAGAAATACTTCGACATGAAGAAGACCCAGTGTAAAGAAGGCTTGGACATTTACAAGAAGTTTCTCACTCGAATGACTCGAATATCAGAATTCCTCAAAGTAGCAGAGGTAAGCTGCACAGCTTTTCTTTTTTCTCTCTCCACACATAAACCCGTCAATGCCAGCGGGGCGTGGAGTTTTGTAACAGTCGTCTGGTTTTCTTTCTAACAGCAGGTGGGAATCGATCGAGGCGACATCCCAGACCTTTCACAGGTACGCAGTCTAAAACCACACATTTTTATGTTTATTTTACTGCACAGATTGGCTTTGTTCTCTGACAAACTAGAATAGAGGCATAGATCCAGACAGTACAGATGTTCTCCAAAGACAAGGCACTTTGCATGATTTCCTTCTGGGGTGCATGACTGCTGGAAAAAGGACGTTTTTCTTTGCCTGGTTCTCGTTTTCATCCCTTTTTCTTCCTCTCCTGCTTCTGAGTTTCCTTCTGCTCTTCTAACCCACATCTGAATCAGTAAATAAAGGTGTCAAGAAGTCAATTCTGTCGCTGCAGTTCACTCTTAAAATCTGCAGTGACCTGTTACACGTTCCTAAATTACAACCATGAAAGCGGCACATGCTGTTGCAGAACTGGGGAGCTTTTGTTTATTTTCCTGCACAAATATTTAACCCCAATAACCTCGAGTTAAAATGCATTTTCCTTCTGACTGTCACCACCTTTATATTCTGTATTTTCCCCTTATCTTTCCACTTTAGTTCACAGTTTGTGTAAGTACTGTTATTTCACTCTTTATGCCCGTGACTTGCCTCGGTGTTGTCTTTTTGCATGCCTTCTTCTCCGATTCTTGTCTCCTACATCTCGGTGGGGGGGGGGGATAAAACAGTTGAAGGAAAAAACGCTGGCTGTGGTAAATACTGTTCACTTGTCGTTGAGGTGGACCCCCCCCCCCCCCCAGAATAGCTCATCTCGTGTTTAAAAAAGCTGCCCCATTGCTCTTAGGCACGGCCGATTCAACAACGCCTGGCTTGTTGAAAGCGCCGTTGTGCAGTTCATCATCCCACACAGAGGCTACTCTCATCCAAAGTAGCTTTTGGCTGGAATGCAGTCATCGATCAGTGGTGGGTGAATGATGTAATCCTCCTAATCAAATCCATTAATTGGCTGACGAAACATTGTTTTACTGGGTTTTTGATGTAGTGTTTTCTACTCCATCTTGCATCGCCCACCACTGTCCAGTATGGTGTTAATGTCCTTTATACTCAACATATCCTGCATCAAGTCGTAGCTAACTGGTTTTTGTCGTTACAGGCTCCTAGTAGCCTCCTTGAAGCTCTGGAGCAACATCTGGCCTCTTTAGAGGGCAAGAAAGTCAAAGACTCCACTGCAGCAAGCAGGTCTGATAACTCTCCATCTCTCTCCTCATAATCTTCAGTGTGTTTGATCGCTAATGCAAGTCGTTTTTATGTTTCCCTCCTGCAGGGCCAGCACTCTGTCAAACGCCGTGTCATCACTGGCCAGCACAGGCATGTCTTTCACTAAAGTGGACGAACGAGAGAAGCAGGCAGCTCTCGAGGAGGAGCAGGCCCGACTCAAAGCTTTGAAGGTTTGCCCGTTTGTGTATTTTTTTTTTTAGTATTTAAAATGTGCATCTGTTTAGTGTTTACTTGAGCCGATGCTCTCCTCCCTTCTCAGGAACAACGGCTTAAAGAGCTCTCCAAGAGGCCATCCTTTGCCACAACGGATACGTCACCGGTCTCCACCACCGGGGGCACCATCAGCACCGCACCAACCATAGACCTCTTCTCCACACCCAGCTGCTCAAACGGGTACTGCTCACAGTGACGGCTCTTTTATTTCTAAAACCAAAGCTAATCAGGATCTTCTGATCTGCTTATGTTGACTCTTGGCTCAACAAATCTTTATTATTCCCATTCTACAGCTGGACGTAGGACATAAAACATTTATCTTATTTACATGATGCATTTAAATGGATTAGAGTACAACAACAAAGAAGTACTTGTGCTGGTTTATCTGAGCGCATCTTGTTTGTCTGGACTTTTTTTTTTTTTTGCTCTTTGACATTTCAGTAAGCACATTTTCAGTGATGAGGTTTCATTGACGTTAATAAAAGAAGGTATTTGACTAATTAATTGGGCTTTCAAAAGAAAACTGAGCTGTCCCTTTCATGAATTATTCCTTTTTTGGCTTGTAAGACAGAACTCTTTGTGTTTCAGAACGGGATTTCCTGACATTTTGTTGATGTTTACTTGTAACAAATTTAAGTGTATTTATCTGCGGTACCGCTCAATTTCAGCCTTTTACCAACAGACGGGAACATAAACACTGGCTTCTTTGTGTCACATTCTTGTTAACAAGTGATGCAACAATACACAAACTGTTTAACAATTAAAGGTATTTTTTAGTATTCTAATTAAACAGCATTTGGATTAGAGTTGCATTCGGGCCCAAAAAACCCGGCCCCGGCCTGTAGCCATAATTTCCGAACCCGACCTGACAAATTAACAGTAATTTCAGGTTCGAAGCCGAAAAAGCCCTGGACATTTTTAATTAAGCTTTGACTGCTTATATAGTTACTAACAGTCGGCGGACACGCACGGCTGAGTAAAAGGGGCAGAAGATCTGAGCTGAGGGGGTGTTTGTCCTTTCATGGCCATCAAAGCACATTAAATTCCTCCTTCCTGCATTCTGCATTATTCAGACATGGACCCTGCTCTGACATATCTGCTAGGATATTTTGGGATCTCACCCGTTTGGGTCGATGGCCGTGTGCGTCCACTGAGTGCAGCGGCTGAACATCCATTTGGGCGCTGGATCACTTCCTGGCAGTAAAGTCCCATCTGAAGCTTAACGGGGTTTTTTTTTTTTTTTTACTCTTTTTAAGGCCAGTCAGCGCGCGGTCAAATGGCTGCGTGCGGCTGGTGATCGTATGGCAAGCCATGTTGCTGTTTGATTGGATTGTCAGCCGTGTGTTTGCTGACTCTGAAAGCCCGACACTGACCCAGCCTGCCCATCCAGCTCATTATTATGGCCCGGCCCGCTTCGTGCCCGGATTAGAACTGACGGCTCTAATTTTGATCACTTTGATTGAAAAGCGTTTCTTCTAAGAGTATTTTTAGACTTTTGTGTGAAATGTTTGATTTTCCACAGCAAGCTTAAATGTATTATTTTAAACTTTGTAAACCAACAACAAATTAGCATTTGTAGTTCTAATTTTGTTTTTGAATTAGCATAGTTGAGACTAAAGTCTTTTTCGTGAGTTGGTACCTAAAATGTGTTTTCGTTTCCAGGGTTTGTGAAAAGTGGATGCTTGTAAAATGGTTGAAATGTGTGTGTTTGGTTCTGCAGTGCAGTGAAGATGGAGAGTGACCTTTTTGACCTTCAGTCCACTTTCCAGCCCCCCCTGCAGTCCGGCTCCACGGGGCTTCCGGCGGCGACAGCGTGGGCAGGTAAACTCCTCCTCCTCCTCGGCGCCTCCAACCCGACACCCGTGTCTCTGGACTTCAGTGACCTCTGTTCTGCATGCTCTCCTTTTTTTGTTGTTGTCTGACTCTTCCTCCCTTCTCCACTGTCTTCTGTCTTCTCTTTCTTCTGCCTACGTAGATCCTTTCACCTCTACTGAAGCGGGAGATGAATCCATGCCAAACCTTAACCCTTTCCTCTCAAAACTCGTTGTCGATGCCACTCACTTACCTGTCGTGTCTTCAGACGGTGTTAGCTTTTCCTCTAGGACATCTGGTCATGAAGTGTTTGGTGGTAACGACTCATTTTGTTACTCTTCAGAAGTCTTTGTCACTCTGTTTCATACATCTGTACTCACTTATCTGCATGGACACTTCAGCGTTTCTCCTACGTTTATTGAAGGGGGTGCCCACATTGAGCATTAACACGTCATGTTAAGTTTTAAACCCTGTATCCAAGTACAAAAAGTACTGCGCTTACTACACAAGGTGACTGTGCAAAATAAGTGATAGATGATGCCTCCCACCCCTTCACAAAAAGCACATAATTTTTAATGGAAAGCTGTTGGGGAACATTTCCATAATCTGCTTCCTGACGCACATCAGTTGGGTAACCTCAAGGTGTAGAAAGTTTCGTGGAAAGATTTTTTTTTTTCTGCTTTAATCCATGTTTTTAGTTTTTAAACATCTTAAAAGTATAGTTTCCTCAAATGATTGAGGGGGCCGATGGGGCAGCCAAAGAATAATCCATGGGGGCTAAGACCACCACTGATCACTGGTGGATTAAATTGCTCCCTTGTCAGGATCCGTCACTCTGTCCCAGCGCGGACAAGCAAAGCACAAACGCCACCTCTGTTCTTCTTCACTGCGTAACTCCTGCCCACTTGAACATCTGGCACCAGAAACATTCAGGTTTACATTCCCTGATTGATTCCAATCCAGAAAAACATCTCCCAAAGTACCAACATTCACTATGATGGGGGGACATTAGCATATCGCTTGTTCATATTTAATCATTATTAAAGTACATTTGTTAAAAAGTGCCGTAGCCCACTTTAAAACGAAGGTTCTTTGATTCTCTAAACTTTTTTCTTATGCCCAGAAGATTACACTGCAGTGAGAAAAGCTACATACTTTATGTATTTAAATGTACTATTTATTATTGAAATCTTATTTTTTAGCTGCTGGCAACTATGCCCCCCCCCCCCCCCCCCCCAGCTCTAAACTCAGTGGAAGTGCTGCACTTTGCATGTTTGTTGTGCTGCTTTACTGTAAATGTCGTACGTCTGTACTTGTGTCTAAATGAGCCGCAGCTGCTCCAGCTGTAAATGTAATCTCTCCTTCAGCCTCCTGTTGGGAAGTCCAGCTCAAGACTTTGTCTCTGGTCCTTCATGCTTCATCGAGGCCGGATTATCTGCAGTTACATTTAATGCTTGTATTTTTCTGAAGGACGGCGCTTCGGTCTTAGATGTAGTCCTGAGGTGTTGCACCAGAAACACACCACCAGTCCAGATGTGATTTTACATCTTTCTTCTTAGTCTATTTCTTTTTGTCTTTCTTCCTTTTTCCTCCTTTCTTTCTTTCTGTCTGTCTTCTTCCTTTCTTTTTTATTTTCTTCTTTCTTTCTTCTTTCTTCCTCTCTTCTTCTCCTTTCTTCTTCTTTCAGTCTTCCTTTCTTCCTCCCTTCTTCCTTTCTTCCTCCCTTCTTTCTTCCTCATTTCTTCTTCTTCTTCCTCCTTTTTCTTTCAGAATAGCTCAGCCCTGCTGAGTTGAGTTATTCAGTCAGTTTTCCTTGCCATTAGATTTTCTTGACGTCTCTTCTTTAAAGGCTCAGCTGCACGAGTTTCATAAAGTCTAAAGTTTTTGATCAGATGAATTGATTCAATGTTCTGCTGCTGAGCAAACCTCCACCCTCCCCATGGCTCGTTGTAAGGCCAGTAGAGGTCACAGCCGATGAACCGCCTCATTTGTGATTGTAAACGTTTTATTTAAGCACTGCGTTGGATGCGTTGGATGTGTAATGTGACGGAGGCTGGAACGGCTCCAAACAACCACATGCATAAGGCTTATTTCCTTAAAGTTTTCCTCCTACTGACAACAATAATTCAGGAGTTTAGAGACATTAAATGAGTCTTGAAATGCAAATTGGAAGTTGAAATTAGTTTGTGAAACTTTGAGTCCAGACAGTGGTCGAAATTTGACTACATCAAATTATTTGATTAGTCACACTAAGTTTCTGTTTAAGCTCATTTCTCACCAAGGTTTATTTCTGAAACTACTTGTTAGAGCTGCCTTGTTGTCGAGGGTCACAGCTGCACCAGAGACAGGAAAATAGCCCAAATACCAATCAGTGCTTTTAGTGATGTCTACATTTGTGCTATTAAAAACCTGCATAAAAAGACCAATTGGAAAATTAATTGAATATGGAGGTGAGATCAGGAAGAAAAAAATCATTGCGAGGTTGGAGTGTAACCTCCCACTAGCCTCGGTGTTTAATGTTAGACTGTGAAAATGCAGCTGGTTTCCCTTTCTGCTGTGACCGGTATCCTGGAACAAGATATGAGAGGGAAATCGAGCAAATGAAGGCTTTTGGAAATCAAAACGCAAATTATAAGTTTGTATAAAAACGATCATAACTTGAAGATCAAACTTGCAGCTAAACGTACAGAACATGAAGCCTGTTAACAGGTGGAATGTTAAAACTCGTGCACACGCCGGCTGCTTTATTAGCTCCACCTGCTCAACATCTTACCACAGTCGGCTAACCAGTCAGTCACATGGCAGCAACTCCACATTTTTAGGCTTGTAGACGTGGTGAAGATGAGCTGCTCAAGTTCAAACCAGGCCTCAGAATGAAGGAGAGACGATTTATGGGACTGAATTAGTGGTTGTTGGTGCCAAACTAGCTGCTTTTTCAGAAACCGCTGCTCTTCTGGAATTTGTACACACAACCATCTCAAGGGTTTGAAGAGAAAAGTTCAAAAAAGAGAGAAGATCCAGTGTGGGGTGGTTGTGTGGATTTAAAAGAGCCTTGTTGGTGTCAGAGGTGATTGGACAGACTGGTTTGAGATTACAGAAAGACGACAGTAGCTCACTCTGTGCAAACCAAAGGTCTGTGGAGAACCGGCTCTGACCCAACATGTCCAGCCTAGACGCAGCAGAAGACCTCACCGAGCATCACTCCTGCCAGCTGAGAACAGGAAACTGAATTTATAGTTCAAGTCGACTCTGATTGAACAATAACTCGTAAAATGTTCTGATGAGTCTGGATTCACTGAACTCCAGCGGCCTCCGGGGTCACCAGATCTGGGTCCAGTTGGACATGGTGGAGCAGTACCCTCACATCGTAGACGTGCCGCGGACAAACCTGCAGCCACTCGTGACGCCAACATGTCACTGTGGACCAGAGTCTGAGGAACGTTTGCAAGAACTTGAGTCTCTGCCACAAATAATTAGCCGTTCTGAGCAGCACACTTCTGTCCTCTCTGAACGTGACTCGGGCCCGACACGTCTCTGAGAATTGAGCGTTTCGTGTCAGAAATATTTCCTGTACAACTCTGGAGTTTTGTTTTCATGAAATGCTGGGAATAGGCCTGTCACAATAAACAAATCAATTAATTGCATGATAAATGAAAATGATCAACCTGATTTTCATTTATCAGCTTTATCGTTTCTTTGTGTCTCTCTTTCTACTGAAGACACTGGATGACAAAAAGGCTCTGCCCCCCCCCCCCCCCCTTTCTATTTTCTCTTTAAAATCTGTTAAGTTTGTTAAAATCACATTTTTGGATCATTAAAAGGAGCTGAGCTGAGAAGCTAAGCTAACAAGCCAACCTCAGAGGAAAAATGCCTCAATCTTGTCGAAGCTCCAAAATTCACTGAAACACGTGTCTTGGTGTAAAAAGTTTTTTTCTGCAAAAAGAAGCTGAGAACTTGTTTACTGATTGTTTGTTTATTAAAAGCTTTGTGTGACAAATGCTATGCTAAAGAGCTTAAACCACACTGAGCGTCCGCCATTTTGAGAACCAAAGATAAACGGCCCGTGTCACGTCAAGGGGCCTCCCTCCCATTTTTCTTAGACACGCTGCTCACTCCCTCACTATCCATCCTTCGGATCAAACAGTCTTATACTGCCATTCAGTGGTCAAAGAAGGTACTACATGCAAAAAAATTACCAACATTTCTTCTTAAATTTGACGATAATTACTAATTGTTGTCCAAATTTCAAACAATATAATCATTTATCACAATAATTTCGGATATAATTAATCGCCCAGCAAAATTTATCGTGACAAGCTTAACTGGGAAGCCTGAATCCAACAATTTGTATCTAATAAAGAGGCCGGTGAGTAGAGGATAAATTAAAGGAGAGTTACTAAACTTTTTTTGTTGAACTAAATATTTAGGTTTGAACTTTTCTTGTAGAAGAGACCTGAGTATTTCCTGTTGGTAGAGAAAAAGAATATGAATTTTATTGTATCGTGCAAACATGACAATTTGTTTTATTGACATACAAATATTTTAATTAAAACATTTTGGAAGTGTACTCTAGATTCAAAGTTTGCTTCAGCAGATATTTTTTCCAAAGAAACAAAATGATATCATCAGCAAATACGATGACTTAATTTGAGTTGATGTACCGGACATCTAAACTTGTCTACACACCTGAAGATGCTGTTTTTGTGGACTTTGAGTTTTTGGCTTCTGCTCATCGTTTTCTGTTGAACGGTTTGATGTTGTAGAGCAACTATGACGTAGAGCTTTAAGTTTCAACCTGTTCTTACACTATTTTTGATTCTCCAGATCTTTACAATCCCTTTACTGACACAAACTCTTCAGTTTCAACCAATTACAAACGCACAGTGCGGATAGAGCCGTCCATCTCAGGTACTTATTCAAGGCTCCCCACCTCATCCTGTTTCCTAAAAACAGACACCAGATCCCCTCAGAGCCGTTACTATGATCTGTGTTGTAGGACTAAACTCTTACTGGATGGAGGGAGAGTTTTACACTTTGGGAATTAAAACCATGATTTTCTTTTTGTAGATTTAGTTTCTCATCTCAACTTTAGGATGCGTTGCCTGCACTTCTTTAAAGAACAGTACTCCGAAACCAAAATGTTGAAGCTTAACTTAAGTAAAGCTGCATCATCTTTTAGCTTTTAGTTCATACTTGTACATACATGTACTTCAGGGGTTTTTGTTAATGATTCTGTATCTTCATTAGATATTTGAAAACTGGCTATTTTAGCATCACAAAGGAGTGAAATGTCTGATTTCAGATCTGTTTAGAGCTATGAAACATAAAAAAGTTGTAACTCCACATTGTTCAATTCCTTTTATGTAGGAACTTGTATTCTTATATTCTCCGATGTATTCAGGGAGTCGAGAGCCGTTGGTTTCCTTCAAAAGAGTCTTTAAGCTTTCAGTTTTTGTATTTAAGGTGATTTTTCCAAATCCTTTATAGATTAAAATAAAAGTGATTAGTTAATAGGTTTGGAGAATGTACCAAAATGTGCAGATGTTTGCCAATCTGCTCAAACTGTGCATAAGTTAATCATGGAAGAAGAAAAAACAAGTGTCAAAACGAGAACAGCAAAGTTTACCTTTTTAATTTGAAGTTCTGCTCACAAAATAAAATGTCAGAATAATTCTAAAGTAAAAAAAAAAATCACTTTGGGTTATGATCAAACACTAATATGGTACAGTACATAATATTTTTTACACAAATGATAATAAAAACTAATGTATACATAAAAAATATATAATTATACACATATAATATAAAAACTAAAATAAAATAATAAAAAAATTGGATTTAGTTGCAGGAAGGTAGAATTATTGTTTTAAATCCATATATTTAAATAATCAAAACAGTGTAGCTGTACGTTATTCTGGTGTCTATAAATTGATAAATCTAGGTAACGTTATGCAGCTTTAGAAAAAAATATGGAAATATGAAGCCAAGCTAGTGGTAAAAACATTTTAGAGTAGATAATTGTCCATTTTATTGAAAAGAAGTGTTAGTTTGAGAGAAAAGCTTTAAAAATGTTGTTTAAGATGGTCTGAAGGACGATAAATGTGTTGATTTGATTAAAGTTGCAGCAGAGGAGAAATTCCCAAAATGTTAAACGTTTCCTTTCGTCTCCTCCCTGGTTGCTGTTTGTGTTTGCTCTCCCGCCTTTTTGAATAAATCCCTAAATGAGTTGAGGACTAGCAGCTCGTTAGCGCCTCCTTCCTGCTTTTTTCTGCTGCTCTTGTTTCTCTGCCGTCTCTCTGACTCAGCCGTGAATTCCTCTCTTCCTCTCTTCCTGCTCTTTGCCTTCCTGCTTGCCGTGGCGTGTCAGACTCCTTCTGTGGTCCGGTGTCGGTCGCTCAGCACCACCAGGCTCCCTTCCCCGCTGAGCCCTCTGCTGTAGCCGGTCTATTCAGAGGTAGAGTATGGAAGGTGCTCCAGGGACCCCGCTTCGCTGCTGTTCACGTTTCTTCTAGTTTTTGTTTGGCGCTCCTGCCTGTCCTTCGAACTCTGTAACTGCAGCTCCTTCATCTCTTTTTGAAGGGTACTCGACGCCACAGGCCCCGCCACAGCAACCAGCCGGGGGGCTCCAGGTGGACTTCGAGTCTGTTTTTGGAAACAAAGCCTCCGGCGGCGGCGGCGGCAGCCTCAACTCTGATGGTGAGAATTTAATTTGAAGAAGTCGTTGAGAACACCTGAGCAGCAGGTTTGAAAGATGTTGAGTTGATAAGTAAACGAGTAGAAACCGGTTTTATTGTCTCCCGACTGGAAGAGGGAGATCATGTAAATACATGTCGTAAATGGCTCCGAGTCCGTCAGTTTTACAGATGTGGCGCGACTAGCTGATCAAACAAGGTCTTTAAATAAAACTTACATCAACTGTTCCTGTATCCTGTTAGCAAAATATCTTGTAATTTTAATGAAAGAAATCCTCTGCAACCGATGAACTTCTGAAGTCAACTGGATTCAAGATGGTTGCAACAAGTTGTTTTGGTGCCGTGTTTTTCTACCTATAAATCTGTTTTTTGCACAATTTACATGCCCTGCAACTTATACGCCGAAGTAACGTATTTATGGATTTTTCCCCCATATTTATAAAACGATTTTTGACTGAGATGTGACCGTTTTCATTCATTCTGGCTGAAAATATTGAACACTACTATTTTCAGTCACTCGTTTAGGGCCCCCTCCATGGCTCTTCTGGTTTCGTTTATGGCCTCGGGTTATCCAAATTTGCTAAATCGCTCGTACTTTGTTGGAACGTGGTGCTTTTTGACCCGGCCATGTAACGGGCTAGTTCCGTTTAGAAGAGTACTGCACCTCCTGCATTTTTAAAAGGGGAAATCTCCAAACTTCAAAAACGGTGCCATTTATTATATGAAGGGATTTCCCGGCGCTACGGCAGCAGCAGAGAAAAATGGTGAAGTTCAAAAGAAATTGAAAGGATTATTTCTGTTGACGTAGCGTTTATCAAACTTTGATTTAAAGTCAGATTATGAAGGTTATATGCTGCTGAGAGTCACTGGCGTCACTGCATGGTTGTGGATTTAAATGGTTTCTTGCTCTGCAGCTCGACTGTTTGCAGCACGACAGATGTTTGTATGTGGATGTGCAGCAAACCTGATGATCGCTGATAAAAAAAAGAAACTTTGCACTGACAAGAAATCTGTCAGGCGTGTGATTGTTCTGTTTCCTCCCGTCAGATCTTTCCGGAGGCATCCTGAAACCGACCCTCGCCGGCTCAAACCAGTTGTCCAGTCAGCTGCCAGAGAAGCTGGTGTCGGACGACCTCGACTCCTCTTTGGCCAACCTCGTCGGCAGTGAGTGTAGCGGCGCGTTGCGTCCGGCCGCTCTTATCAACGTTTTCGTTAAGGCTCGGGTTTTCTCAGGCTAACAGCGGCTGGTTGTTTCTCTTTTTGTTTTTCAGACCTCGGCATCGGTAACGGCACCATGAAGAAGTAAGTGTCGTCTCCGTTGTGATTTTTCAGCAGCTCGCCGCCGCTGCTGCTGCTGCTGCTGCTGCTGCTGCTAACCTGAGCTGTGTTCATCCTCAGTGACATCCACTGGAGCCAGCCGGGGGAGAGGAGGATGACCGGCGGCACCAACTGGCAGCCCAAGGCGGCGCCCACCACGACCTGGAACCCCGTCTCCATGGTGACGCACGCATCCCAACACTGCGCTTATATTTATGGCGGACATGAAACTACAACTCGCGTGTTTCAAACATTTCTAATCGATGGAAACTCTTGAAGAAAGACGATTTTCAGCTGCAGAGTTTACAACAAAGAACGAACCAGCAGCTTGTTCTGGTCGTCCAGCCTGAACCTCACAGCTCGATTCAGTGAACCGACGTGTTTGAGTTTAATTTGAAGCAGTAATTAAATAATGAAAAAGCAACTCGTAAATGTTAACTTTGTCTTCAGTCAGATTTATGTCTCCGTTTAGGCTCGGTCATCCCGGTACGATCGTCCTCTCATAAAAAAGATTTATCGTTGTTGTTTACTTTTTTTAATCGTTGAAGTCGTTTTTTTCCTCAGTTTAGACTAAAAACAGACAGAATCCTCTTTTAATGAGCACTTTTCAAACAATTGTTTCTCAGTTCAATGAGAATAAACTTGAGGCAAAACATCCAGAATGTTTTCGTCCCAAAGATGAAGCACAGAAACGAACGTGCGCGGTCACAGCAGCTCAAAGAATTCACGCACAAGCCTCGACTCTGAAGTTTACCATTTTGTTTTTCTCTTCAGCCACCGTCAATCATGGCCTTCCCTGCCACCACACCCACAGGCATGATGGGATATCCCATGGTAAGTACCACGACAAGGTTTTATGTACCAGTTTCACGGTTTTTATGATCCGATTTGAGCTGAAGCCGAGAAAACATTAAAAACATTTAAAGTTCTTGATGTGTAAAAGAACGTGTTCAGTGCACCTGATCTGAGTCTGCAATGTCTTTAAGTAAAACGTCGAAGGTTGAATTGGTGCTGAAGTTTAAGAAAAACAGAAGAAGCTCTGCATCTGTACGACCCAGGGTTTTCTCAGGATGGAGTTATTTTAATTTCTCAAGTCTATGAAGCTTCAAAATGATTCATAGTTTGTTGAAATTTGTTGATTTCTCTCCTGGATAGCAACGAGCTAGTTTTGTTCACCAGTTTAAAAACTGTATAAGAATATTTTTTTTATTTTTTTTTTATCTGGACAGACATCACTGAGAACTGGAGCCTCATATTTAAAAAGTGGAATTCCCAAGCTTTATAGTGACGCCAAACATTATATGAAGGGATTTCCCAGCACCACAGCAGCCATCAGACCTATTTAATGTTTTTAATAGCGTGATAAATGAAGTGTTTGACCTGAAACCCTCTGCAGCCTCCACAGATGGGCTCAATGGGGATGATGAACCCCCCCACCATGATGTACACCCAGCCCGTCATGAGGCCTCCCAACCCCTTCGGCTCCGTGTCCAGCGCTCAGGTGGGTGCAGTTTGAGTTCTCAGGAGCAACTAGTCTCTGGTGCTGCGTGGCGTACCGTAGTTTGTCTCTGAGCTTTGTGGTCGGCGTGAACTCTGCTGAAGATGACAGTTTGAACAACTTCACTCTGGAGCTGAAGTGACAACAACCAAAACTGTGGATCATCATCTCTCCGTGTGTCCGAGCAGCTCCTCCTTTTTTTTTAATTAACCCATCTTTCACACATCACAGCTTCTCCAAACTAATCTCATCCCTCCCTTCAGTCTCTGAACTGACTCTGACTTCTCCTCTGGTCCTCCCACTTCCTGTTAGCCCTCTGCAGCCTCTAGTCCTTCCAGCCAGAGTCCTCTCCGAGCCCCTGGACAGGACCCGTTTGCACACCTCTCTCTCAAGGATTTCTTGTAGAGCATCTCTTTAGGTACATCATGCTCTTTGCTTGCAGATGCACCTGCATGTGTTGTGTGTCCCGTGCAGAAACAGTTTTCTGTTCTTTCCAACCCCTTTGTGTTCTTTCCATCAGATCAGATGTTTGCTTGAAATGTTCTTTCTGTTGCTCGTTTCTGTCTGAAGGAGCCAAACTCCTTCGTGTTTTTTTTTTTTTTTTCCCCCACGCCTTGACACGTTTCTCACGAGTGAATTGGGTCAGTCGTCTGTTTGCTGAGCTTTGTTCCTTCAAGTTAAACACTGGTAAACTCCAGCAGATTGAAAATAAGAACTGATCTGTATCCCTCTTTAACTTTTTTTTAAATTGTACATTTCAAACCAATGGCTAACAAAGATGTGTCCGAATTAAAGTCCAGAGAAGTTTTTATGCTTCTCTTTGGTAAAAGATGTTTTAATGTGCTCAGTTACAGCGTAGTAATCCTTCAACAAACAAACACTCAGCAGAATGTAAATATGAACCCAACGCAGTGATTTAAAAATGAAACCACATTGCTAGCATCATATAGAAAATGTAGGGATGCACAATACTGGATTTTTGACCAATATCCGATATGTTAAAACTTATTTGGCTGATGACCGATACCAAAACTGATCTCCCCCCCCCCCCCAGACCTACTTACAGAGACTACATAGCTTCCTCTGCTGTGGAATTAAAATACATTATTCTGCATGGTCTTTGTCAGTTTGGCCTGCTGCCAAATGCAGATGCCATAACACTTCAACTTGGATTATGTGTAATGTCAAATTTATTCATGACCGTTACCGTATTTGTCACCATATCAGTGTCACCGTTTTGCATAAATTTGTAAGTCCTGCGACTTATACACCAAAGTGACGTTGTTCTTTTTTCCTCCCATATTTATAACTGAATTTTTGGCTGAGATTTGATGATTTCATTCATTCTGACATGAAAAATATTGAACATTACCAAGTGCAGCTGCTAGAGGGCCCTCAAGCATTATGGCAAGCCAAGTGACTATTAATGAGATACTTGGCTTGCCATAGTATGTATGCGCCACCTTTTTTATATCGGTGTTATTTTGATGGAATGTCCGATATTTAACTTTATCGCCAACGTCGGACGATAATATCGTGCATCCCTAATAAATTGTATAATTTGAATAAAATTATTAGATCCACTAAATGTTTAAATAGTACAGAGAATATTAGCTGATTTATTGAAGGCGCCGGTGTTTATCCTGATAAACGTATTTTTAATTAATTTTACTTTTCATACATAAATACTTTAAGGAGTCTGTAGAGCTTCTGAAATAAGGGTGGACTCAGGAGTTAAACAAGTCAACTGTTTTGTGATTTATGAAAAAAATTTAATCAGAGCTAATTCAATTTAATTTAATTGCATCAGTCTGCAGAAGTTGTGGCATGGACTAAAATAAAACGAGAAGTAAATATTTGTTCATGTTTGCTTTGATTCAGCAACAAACGGATGAAATGACCTCATCTATACAAAATGACGCATTTAGATTCCTCAAGTTTGACAAGTTATTTTAGTAACGTGATATATAAAAAAAACAAGATTCACAAACCAAACTATAAAATATTTGAAATTGGTAAAATTATACAAGTTTTTCCTCTACAAGACATTTAAACTTCACCCTAACTTTCCAACCTAATTAGCAGATTGTGTTCGAGTCAAACGGACACTTCCGGCCCGTCGTTTGGTCTCCAACAGATCATAAACGCAAGCGGTGCACCTGCACTCAGACATATTCAGTATAAATTCACCAGGAAAAATAAACGTGCCAAAATCTATGCTTCTTTTGAATTATTCTAAATAACTCTTCATAAAACACATGCAGAAAAACAACTCACCCTGTCCTGTTGTGTACAGAGCAGTGAGGTTTGTCACCAAAACACAGGATGAACTGTCTTACTCCCCGATCAGCTGTAAACTGTGCATCAAAACAAATCAACAAATTCCAACACTGAACTGGATATTTAAGTGTTTTGTCCTTTTAGCCTCAACCAGGAGGCTGCAACCTGCACCTTACTCACTTTAACTTTATTAATTTTTCCACAATTAAAAGAAAAAATCGCATCAGCCTGCATAGTTAATAGTTTTAATTTGCACCAATTTAGTAAAAACTATTCTTCTTTACAAGAATCTGGTGTTTTAAAATGTAAAAATATCTATTGATGTTAAAAACCATTAAATATTTTAAGTTCTATAATGTCACTCTACAGGCCAGAAAAGCCCCCTCCAAAAAACTTCAAGTAGCCCATGGACCACCAGGCGATAACCACAGTTGTAGCAGGTACTGCGGCTCCGGACACGTAATTTAGTGAAGGAAAGGGGAGAAATGGCTCTTTGGATTGTAGAGGTTGCAGACCCCTGGATTAAATCTATAAAGCTCAAGTCTTAAAACTCAATGCTAACCTTTAAGCTAGGCAAGAGCTAACGTTCTGTTCGTGTATGGGATTCCTTAATAAACACCAGGTGAGGGTTTTATTTAGAGCTGCACTGATCCGATACCAACATCGGTATTTGTCCCGATATCGAAAAAAAACTTCTGGATCGGGTATCGTGACAATGTGACCGATCCATGACTGGGCAGATCTATTCGCTCTAAGTCTATGCTTTGTGCTCTGAGTGATGTCGTGCGCTAGCGAACTCGTCGCATAGTTTTCAAAATGGAGCGAGCAAAAGGATCAGCCATCTGGAACCATTTCACTCTACCTCGGCCAGCACATTGGACGGCTATGTGCAATACGTGCACAGCGACAGTTCCAAGGGGTGGCACAAAAAACTTCCAGCAATAACACTAACAACTTAATCAAGCATCTGTATCGGATCCGTATCGGTCACCACTAAACCGCAAATATTGGTATCGGAAGGGAAAAAAGTGGATCGGTGCATCCCTAGTTTTATTGGTGTTCAGCTGAAGCCAGAGGAAATTTGACCCTTCTGGCTTCCTGTACGTCCACTGTTGCTCTTAAACCTTTCCACACTGCTGATTTAAAATCTACAGGCAGGCGTTAAGGGCTCCATTCTTGCTTTGCTTTGTGTTGAGTGCTTTAAATGTTTTTCTCCACTCCTGCTCTGCCATGATAAACAAAATAAAACTCAAGGCCAGAGGGCCAATTATGGCCCTTGTTAACATCTTATCTGGCCCTCGAGATATTTTAATGTAAAATACTTATCTCTTTTCATTTTACTTAAAAAAAAAAAAAAAAAGCAGAGTGTGCTTTATTCAGTGCAGACATAGCATGACAGATGGAAAACTCTAAAGTCAAGAAAAATTCATTTGATTTTTTTTTTTAGTAATCTTTGATTTTGATGCGGAAAACGTGACGGAACGTGAAATGAGCTTTGAAACTGTCAAAACCTGCAACGGACAAAAGATGCCAAGTATCTGACTGCAGTTAATTTATTGACAAACTGACCCTTGGTTTGTAACAAGTTTTTAATTTTGGCCCCCTTTTTAACTGCGTTTGACACCCCTGGGTACGATGCACCCTTACTAAGCTGCAGAGCCTCGCTAACAGCCGAAGTGTAGCAACCATTCGACTCCCCGACCTCTGACCCTGTCTCTGTTGCTCTCCTTGCAGATGCAGTTCATGTAATTTGAAGGAAGTGTCTCTCAGAAGACGAAGCACTTAGCAGCAGAACTTTGTCCTCGTCGCAGTCCAACTCTTCAGAGAGGCTTCCACGACCCCCCCTCCCCCAAATACAGACACGTCAACAACACAAAGGTGCACCGACTTGTCAGAAACCATGGTAACCACGTCCAAACGGCGTTTGGCGGATAGCTCACACCCATTTCTTCTTGTAATAAGATGTCCGAAACGCCGAGTGATGCTGCTTTCTAACAACACCCCCCCCCCCCCCCCCCAAAGGACTTCTTATCCATTTTACAGTGAACTCTGTAAAGATAGGTCGGGTGCTGAGAAATTTAAACGTCATGTATTTGGAGAAGCTGCGGTCGGACGGAAGAGGCTTCGACAGTTAACGGGGAAGGGGGCGGAGCTACACGCAGGGCGGTTCTTCCCCTTTTTTCTCGACCAGATCATCCAAAACCCCTCGCAGTCGATTAACTGTCACTGAGTAGTGATGCTAATGACGTTTACACCCGTTTAGTTTTCGTCTTTTTTACCGTGTTTACAGTAGACATTCCTTGTGTGTTGTTTGTATTTATTTATGATTAATGATTTAAGATTTGGGGGTGGGGGGAGGGATAAAATGAAAAATAAAAAAAATAAAAATAATGTAAAATCTACAGTATGTTGAACACAGGTGGGAGTGCTTTAGCATTAAAACAAGGATCTCAGACTATCATTAAGAGGTAGAGTTGATAATAGAAATTATATAAATTACACCTTAATAAATGGAATGATAGAGCACTAAATATTCTCCGAGTTTTTGTGTTTAAGTTTTTTTTTTTTTTTTTTTTTTTTACTAGACGAAAGAATCTCCATTGTGCCGGGGTTAGAGTGCGAGTCAGTTAACAGTAACGTAGCGTGCCTGTAGGGGTTTTACTTCGGATCGGTCTCCTGAAAATCACTTCATCCACGAAGCGTGGCGCCGGGCGGCGGCGGTGGGCTCCCTTCGCTTTACGCTCGGCATGCCGTTGACTCACTGACTGTAATCAAGGCTGCCTTTTACTCTGAATGTGAAGGAGTTGTCTTCATGTTGCACACATCTTTGATCCACGCTGCAGCGAGGCGAGCGGAGCGCTCGGTTTGACGCAACACGAGTTGAGTGCGGGTGGGGTGCGGTGTAAATTAATTGTACAAAAGAAGAGCGAAGCTGCAGAGGGGCGGAGCAGCACTGTTGATCGGTGCCCTGTGTAAATAAACACTGACTGTTCTTTGAGCGCGAAGGTGAAAGATGTTTGAAATATGAAAGCAATTCAATCAAATTTGACTCTACCTAAGTTTGATTCAGGATCTTCTCTGCGTTTGTCTTCGCAGATCTTTATGTAATTAGATCGTGTAGCAGACAATGACTGAAGTCTTTTTTCTTTTTTTTTTCAAATAAAGAGCAGCTTCCACAAAAAGTCACGCGTCTGTGGTTTTCTATACGAGCCAACACGTGGAGATTCACTCGATCAGGTCAGGTACGGTCGACCTGCAGGAAAACAGATGTTAAGATGTTGGAGGGAATCCCTCCCAAGTCCTGGATCACCTACAGTGAGGAAAATAAGTATTTGAACACCCGGCGACTTTGCAAGTTCTCCCATTAGAAATCATGGAGGGGTCTGAAATTTTCATCTTAGGTGCATGTCCACTGTGAGAGACAGATCTATAAAAAAATTTTAAAAAATCTGGAAATCGGTGTGATTTAAAAAAAAAAAAAAAAAGTAATTTGTGTGTTACTGCTGCAAATGAGTATTTGAGCACCTGCCAATCAGCAACAATTCTGATCCTCGAAGACATGTTAGTCCACCTCTAAAAACTCCACCTCCACTCCTCTTATCATTCTAAAATAGAAGCACCTGTTTGAGGTCCTTAGCTGCATAAAGACACCTGTCCTCCCCACACAACCAGTAAGACTCAACTACTAACATGGCTAAGACCAAAGAGCTGTCCAAAGACACCAGAGACAAAATTGTAGACCTCCACAAGGCTGGAAAGGGCTACGGGGCAATTACCAAGCAGCTTGGTGAAAAAAGATGGTATATGGTATGGTATAAAGTTTATTCATTTTTAAAAAGTACAAAACAATTCCATAACAATATATAAAAAAAAAGATAGAAAAGATTTAAAATGAAAGGCACCAGAAAGAAGAAAAAAATCTTATATCTGCCCCTTTTTTGCAGGAAGAGGGCCACCTGCATCATGAAGGACCCCACTCACCCAGCACACACACTTTTTGACCCACTCCCCTCAGGAAGGAGGTTAAGGAGCATTAAGTGTAGAACCACTAGACTGAGGAACAGCTTCTACCCTGAGGCTGTTAGACTCATGAATCTCTAACTAGAATAATCACTGTGAAAAACCATATGTTGCTGCTGATCTGTTTCATGTTGCTGCTGATCTGTTTTAATGTTGATGTATTCATGCGTGCACATCTGCTCACAGACTCATGTTCATGTTTGTGCTGATGTTCAATGTTTTTATGTTATGAGTGCTTAGTGTATATTTAGTTGATGTTTTTCTTAGTTCATATCTTAGATGTTATTACTGTTTTTTCTTATACATTTTATTGTTGGATGTAACTGGGACCTTGTGTACATAATTTCGCTCCACCACATGTACCACATGAGGTGCGAATGACAATAAAGAAACTCTGACTCTGACTCTGACTTTTTTTCAAACAATTATTTCAATCATAATAATTTTCAAGTAACAGAAGAAATGAATAACACTTTCTAATTTTTCTAATTCTAATACAAAACACACTAAAAAAAAGATCAACTGTTTGAGCAATTGTTAGAAAATGGAAGAAGCTAAACATGACTGTCAATCTCCCTCGGACTGGGGCTCCATGCAAGATCTCACCTTGTGGCGTATCAATGATCCTAAGAAAGGTGAGGAATCAGCCCAGAACTACACGGGAGGAGCTGGTCAATGACCTGAAGAGAGCTGGCACCACTGTTTCCATGGTTACTGTGGGTCATACACTAAGACGTATAGTTTAAAATCATGCATGGCCTGGAAGGTTCCCCTGCTTAAATCAGCACACGTCCAGGCCCGTCTTTTAAGTTTGCCCATGACCATTTGGATGATCCAGAGGAGTCATGGGAGAAAGTTCTGTGATCAGATGAGACCAAAATAAAACTTTTTGGTCTTAATTCCACTTGCCGCGTTTGGAGGACGAAGAATGAGGAGTACCATCCCATAAACACCATCCCTACTATGAAGCATGGGGGTGGAAGCATCATGCTTTGGGTGCGTTTTTCTGCACATGGGACAGGACGACTGCACTATATTAAGGAGAGGATGACCGGGGCCATGTAATGTGAAATTTTGGGGAACAACCTCCTTCCCTCGGTTAGAACATTGAAGATGGGTCGTGGCTGGGTCTTCCAACATGACAATGACCCGAAGCACGCAGCCAGGAGAACCAAGGAGTGGCTTCGTAAGAAGCATATCAAGGTTCTGGAGTGGCCTAGCCAGTCTCCAGACCTAAACCCTCTTTGGAGGGAGCTCAAACACAGTGTTTCTCAGCAACAGCCCAGAAACCTGGCTGATCCAGAGAAGATCTGTGGAGGAATGGACCAAAATCTCTGCTGCAGTGTGAGCACACCTGGTGACAAACTACAGGAAACATTTGACCTCTGTAACTGCAAACAAAGGCTACTGTACCAAATATTAACATTGATTTTCACAGGTGTTCAAATACTTATTTACAGCAGTAACACACAAATAAATTCTTTAAAAAAATCATGCATTGTGGTTTCCGAAATTTTTTTTAGATTGTCTCTCACAGTGGACATGCATCCAAGATGAAAATTTCAGACCCCTCCATGATTTCTAAGTGGGAGAACTTGCAAAGTCCTCACTGTACACCTGAGAAGAGTCCAGAAATCCTCTTTGCTCCATGCCCAAACCACCTCAACTAGTTCCTTTTTCATACGAGGTTTGAGCTCTTTGTCTTTTGGTTCAGGTCTCCACTTACACAAATCTGAAAAAGTCACTTTTCTTCATAAAGCACATTTCAAACAGCAGCTGTTACCAAAGTGCTTAACAATAAGATGAAGGCAGTAAAAAAAAAAGATGTAAGTAAAAGCATCAAATAAAAATGAGAAACAATGAAATGGATCAAATGACACTGTGTTAAATGTCAGTGGATACAGGTGTGTTTTTAAAACGCATTTAAAAACGGTAAGTGAAGTGGTCTAATGTTTAGGGGCAGATCGTTCCAGAGTTTAAGGTCCGTGATTGAAAAAGCCTGATCTGAGCTTCAGCCTGGTTCTTGGTGCAGCTGGTCAGATGATCTCGACGCCTGAGAAGGAACGTGGTTGAAGCGGGTCAGAGAGGTAAGAGGTGCAAAGCCATTTATGCACTTAAAGATCAAGAGAATTTTAAAATGAATTCTGACATGTATGGAGCCAGGGAAGGGAAGGGAGGACGGAACTGGTGAAAAATGCTGCGGAGGTTTGATCATATTTCACCAGTTTTGTCCACCATTCATTGGCTCCCTGTACACATCGGAATTTAATATTTTATCTTAAATTTACTGTGTTTAGTTTACAGTCATGGGCAGCACGGTGGCACAACTGGTAGAGCTGCTGCCTCTCAGCGATCAGGTCCCTGGTTCAAATCCCGGTCCAGGGGCCTTTCTGGGTGGAGTTTGCATGTTCTCTCCGTGCATGCGTGGGTTTTCTCCGGGTGCTCCGGTTTCCTCCCACAGACCAAAAACATGCATGTTAGGCTGATTGGTAACTCTAAATTGTCCCTAGGTGTGAATGACAGAGTGAATGGTTGTTTGTCTCGTTTGTCTCTATGTGTCCCTGTGATGGACTTGCGACCCGTCCAGGGTGTACCCCGCCCCTTGCACAGTGATTGCTTGACGTGGGCACCAGCGACCCCCGTGACCCTATTTTCTTGACCCGTTTTGACTAAGTGAGTCACAATGAGGAATTTTCACCAATACCAGTTCTGTCCTCCCTTCACTGGCTCCCAGTACGTGTCAAATTGATTTTAAAAATTGTCCTGTTGACATTTATGGCCTTGCATCCTTGTACCTCTCTGACCTACCGTAATTGCCGAGCTATAGAACGCACCTGACTGTAAACCATCCATCCATTATCTTTTACCCGTTTCTTCCATTTTGGGTTAGTAGGGCTGGTTTTTGTTTTGAGTTGGGTCTTGGGTTTAAAGAAATATAGTTTTGTAATCTTGAGACATTAGGATAAAGTGTTTATACTAGAGATGTTTCGATCGGCCAATACGATCAATGCCTTTCAGTACCGATTACCTTTCCAGCCTGCAGATGTCTGGAGGCAGGTAGGTCTCTCTATCGATACTGTATTCAGTTGTCCTTTTGACTGAATTGCTGCATTGTGCATACAAGGTTTTTTATTTTTTTATTTTTTATATGTATTGTCTTGGAAAAAGTAAATAAAAAGATGTTTTGTCCAATTTAGTCCAATTTAATTTGATTTTTATGGTTCCTATTTTCCAGATCACAAGTAGCACTTGATTAAATACAATTTTTTTTTACAGCCAATCCATGTGATCGGTATTGGTGATCGATATGTGATCGATATTGGTGATGGGCAGAAGAAACAAACCTGATCGGAGCGTCCATAGTTCATAAAGCTTTGTAAAAGATTCTTGCACCATCGCCTGCTGTGACCTTTTCACTCTCACTGCCATGACATTTTCAAACTATAAACCATGAAAATTACTTTTTTGGGTATAAAAGAGAAATGTTACGATCTGGTAGTTTATCTGAGTTTCAGATTTTATATCAACATTTGGAAGGTCTCAAAGAAAAACTCAACCATGCATTTATTTTGGTATGTGCTCCTGACAGATTAAAAATTATTCAAATATTTTAACTTTGTCGGAAATGTTTAAATGCTCTCAGCAACATTAGTGCTCTCTAGTGTTGTGCTCTCTAGTGTTCCGGGGGGGGGGGGGGGGGGAGTCAATCCTATTAAAATCACTTATAAATTCAGTCCGTAATTTGTAATAAGAGATGCCATTTCTTGCATTTTGGTGTATTTAACTGGTTGTTAAACATCTGTAAACATTTAATATTAAATACAGTTCTCTCTTGTAAATGAGTCCTGGAGGCTCAATGAGACGACCTGTATAAATAAAGGTTGAATTGAAATGACTATTTTAGAGAGCAACAACAAGAAGCCAGTGTGTGAATAGAGCAGCTCTGATTCTGTCAAGCGTCCTAACCCTACACACACTTCACTGTCCGACCCGAACTCTTCTCAGCTGAATTCAGTCTTGCGTGTGGTTGCGTCTCCTGCTCCAATCTCGATCACCACTGCCTTCAGGTGCTTTAATTCTCAGTTGTCCAGCTAAGGACAACCCATTCATCCATCCATTTATTTTAGATAATAAACTGGACGGTCTTTTCAACATTTTGATAACTGTTATTTCAAAAAAATTAGTTATGTTGATTTGAAACTTGATGTGAATACGCATCAAACATTTCACTCGTGTTTTGAGTGTTTTTTACTGTAAGTTTTTTTTTTATTTATTATGTCTGAAATGTATGCAGGAGTTCGAAAACAGCAGTTGTGCAAGCTCTATAGCTGTCTGGAGACGCTCCTGTGCGAAAAACATGCACTGTCTGCAGGGCGCACAACTGAAGGTGGACGAAGACGCTCATGCTGCGGGACATGTGGTCCACGTCTCTGCTGGGCAGGAGTGTGTGCGCGAGTGCGTGTGTGTAGTGTGGCTGGAACATCCACTCCACAGACTGGGCAACGTCTCCTCTCGTATTTTTAATAAATAAGCAAAATAAAAATGCACACTGACTTTGGACTTTTAGTGGGGGGGGATTTGAGTTGCTGGAACGCGCCCAGTCAAATTGAGAGAGTTCCTGGATCTTGTTCCGGCAGGATCTGGCTCAAATTAAGCCCTGCCTCAGACCCTCAGCCATCCCACCCACTATTTACGTTCCAGCATTGATCAGTTTACAAATTAAGTCCTGAGTAAAGGTAAAAATGAAGCACAGACTGGCATTGTGCACAAATACTTAAAAATTAATTAATTAAAACCACCATCCACCTTCACTGACTCAATTTAGCCATTTTTGGTCCTGGGGCTTCCTGTAGTCTTTACAAACTGCTGAACTGAAGACAAAAAAAAAAAAAGTGTACAAAATCATTTTGTTGTACTACGAGAGAAAAAGTAATGCAATAAACATACACATTTTAAACATTTTTGACGTCATTAAAACCTGGGGGCGGGGCTCTAGCCCATGGGCCCACGTCCTCTTTAATCCGGCCCTGAAAGGCAGGGCTGACTCAAGTGTTGGACCCATGAAAGTGTTTTGAAAGTCACAGAATCACACTAGTTTCACAGTGGGTGCGTTTATTCCTCCACAAGCGTGGAGCAGATGGTAAAACGGCGCCATGTTGGGAGCATTTAATTGCTGTTTGACCTCAGGCTCTCCACCCTTTTGTCAAACACGACGACCGCTACCGCCCCCTGCTGGACGCCACCGGTCACTACCTCGAATCCATTAAAAAAATGTGCATTTTATCGAAATAAACGAAACCTTCCGCTCCAAACATCTACTTTAAACCCTGTGAGACAGCAGAGTTAAAAGGTGATGAAACACAAAATGTCTGCAGTTTATATGTGTTTTCTCCGGTTGTAATGTGGACAGATCCTCCCCGTTCCTCCCTCCGCCTCCTGCTGCAGGAGGATTCAGGCATCCAGCCGCAGACCTGCTCACCAGGAGGAGGTAACGCACTCAGCTCCGCATTTTTTTTACTTTCACCAACACATGATGGGAAGGAGTAAAAGTATTAAAGGAGTTAGTGTCTGAAAGCTGTGAAGGAGTAAGGTACTGTAAACTAGTTTTCTTCCAGTTCTGAGAAATGGCTTCAGATAGGTTTGATTTGAGTGCTGCTGCCTAATTATTTATATTTCTGCTTAATTTTGGTATAATAACCAGAAAAATGTCATAATTTTAAAAAGATCAGCTAAATTCGAGCTAGATCAGACACCAGGATGATAAAGTCAAAGTGGCTGTGACTAACCTGTTGAGTCAACATGCCTCCTCCTTAAATAAACTTACTGAACAAAAGGCAGCACTTTTATTTAAGTATTTATTCAGAACTAAAGGGACCAGGCAGCAGTTTTTCTTGATTCTGTAAGATGAAGTTAGAAAGAAAAATAGCTCAAATTTTTATTATAATCTTTGTTTTTTTTTAATACTTATGAAGACCCCAAAAAAAATAAATGTTAATTTGCAGGCTTGTGTCAGATAATACCATTTATATTGCTCTGGGAAGTTTTGCTGAATCGCCAATTTTCTGAAATGTAGCTTTTGTATAATCTAAAAAATTCATACACATTTTTATTACTATTTTAAAGATCGTACAGAAGAAATGTTGAGGCTACTATTCCATCATGGTAATTTAGGACTTGCCTGATAAAATGCCAACGTTTTGTTGTACAAAAAAGTGTGAAGAGAACAAGATGAAAGGAAACTAAAACTGCTGCAAATGGCTCATTATGGTCACCATGGTAACCACACACCTGTGCCTGCCACCTCCACAGCACTCTAAATGAGAGGCAGACTGAAGCTGACTGAAAAATAAAACTCAAACAGTCACTGTGCAAAAACTACAAGTCCGGTTGAAACAGTTCCAAAACCGTAAGCGGAAAGTGATGAGTTGTTACATGCATCTTTTTTTAATTTATATTTCTGTTTAATAATGGAGATAAGATACTCGCCACTTTCAGTTTTAGAAGAGAAAATGAAGTCTATGGAAGCCTGAGTGTGAAATCTTTGCATTTTGAGAAGATTTAAGAGAAAACTAAAAGACTTATAGCAAAAACGATGGAAATGCAAACATTTTGATGTTTAATTTGAATGCTTACCAAAAAGAGTTGTGGGAATAATAAGCTCAAAAGTTAGAGCATGATGTCATCGACTCATTTGGACAACAAGGTAAAACCTCCCAAAATTACAAAGTAGTGACTGTATAAAACCATAAAAGATATCAAAGTACAAGTTCAGACGTATAAAGTCCAACTTTCTGTAATCCGTTTAAACTTTGAATGCTGATTTTACTGGAACATTTACCTGAACAATAGAGCTCCAAAGAGGGTTTGGTTTTGTCACTCGTTTTGTTAAAACACCAGTTAAAGTCTAGGCCTGTCACGATAACAAATTTTGCTGGGCTATTAATTGTCTCAGAAATTATTGCGATAAACGATAATATTGTGTGAAATTTGACTATATTTATTAATTATTGTCAAATTTAAAAAAGTTTTAATTTGTTTTGTGTGGAGTACTTTTTTCGATCACTGGATGGCAATATAAGACTGTTTGAACCGAAGGATGGATAGTGAGGGAGCAAGCAGCGGTCTCTTTAAGAAAAATGAAAGGGAGGCCCCTTGACGTGACATGGGCTGTCTCTCTTTGGTTCACAAAATGGCGGACGCTCTGTGCGGTTTGAGCATTTTAGCGTAGCATTTGTTACACAAAGCTTTTAATAAAAATAATCAGTAAACAAGTTCTCAGCTTCTTTTTGCAGAGAAAAACAACTTTTTACACAAAGGCACGGGTTTCAACCGTGAATTTTGGAGCTTTGACAAGACGGAGGTTTTTTCCCCGAGGTCAGCCTGTTAGCTTAGCTCGTAGCTTAGCTGCTCAGCTTAGCTGTTTTTAACGATCCAAAGATGTGGTTTTAATCAGTTAAAACAGATTTTAAAGAGAAAGGGAGGAGTCAGTGAAGAGCACCGGAGTTGAGCTTTTTGTCATCCAGTGTCTTCAGTAGAAAGAGAGAGGCGAAGAAACGATAAAGCCGATAAATGAAAGAGGTTGATAATTTTCATTTATCATGCGAGTAATTGATTTATTGTTTATCGCGACAGGCCTAATAAAAGCAATGGCAAAGTTTCTTCCAGATTTTGAAAATTTCATCCACATTTTTTTTTTTTATCTTTCAACTGCAAAGCTTGAAAAGGGACAGACATAAATAGAAAGTGTCTTTAGAGACACAAGTCAAAGACTTCTCAGAAACCTTTCCATTCTTTCAGTTGCAAGAGTTCGGCTGTGACATGAGCGTAACTGTAAGAACACGTCGACTCATGAGATTTGGTTGAACAGAGGCAGCGGGGCATTTCTTCACCCGGAGGAGAGAAGCATGATCGACCTGAGCCACCTGACGGAGGAGGAGCAGGAGGTGATTCTGATGGTGCTGAAGAGGGACGCCGATCTGAAGAGGGCCGAGGAGGAGAGGGTCAGGTATCGCACGTTCCATGATGTTTTGGTAATCTGAACGAGTTTAGGCTAATGTCACATTTTTCCCTCCAACACTTTTTCAACACACAAGAGCTCCTCCGGTGCTGAGAACTGAAGCATGGGGGGGGGGGGGGGGAGTTATGTAACGGACCACGCTGGGTCAGGCTCAGGAGCAGAAACCTTCAGAGACGAGGGCCACACTGCAGCTAAAACCAGCCTCTCAGTCAAACGAGCTCCTTTTAGCTTCAGATCCTAAATGATAAATGTTCTCGCACCTTTACGAAGAAACTTGTTCACCAGTCCAAATTAAACAAGTCATGAAGCAAACGGATATAAAAATAGAAAGGCTGATGTAAACAAAGATCTTCTCATTGGGACTTTAACAGAATTAGCCGTCCAGTCTTTATTTTTATCAGCGGGAGGCTGAATGCTCGCTGTGTCCACCTCGGTCTCGTGTAAAAGGATTACAGCGTGTAATGAAGTGCTACTCCTTTGTCACATGACAAATGAAACGATAAGCTGGAATGTTTTTCTTTCTTTTCTTCTTTTTTTTTTTTTAAGATGTTGGAATTTGTTTTGATGTCTCTGGTTTAATTGGAGCTTGACTGAGATGTTTCTCTGAATTCCCTCCTTAACTCTGATCATGTGAAGCTGGTTTATGAAGTGGAAGCTGCTTCCAGTAACATCCATAACATGACATATGTGTGTTGATCAGATGAATCCATTGTAGGTGTATGTTTCGTTATATCCTCGGCATCACGAGATATTTAGCTAACGGACAAACAAATAAACGCGTACACACGTCAGCTTTTATGGAGGCACATTGTAAGAATGGTGAAAAGATATAAAAATGCATAAAACCTGCATGACCTTAAAAGTTCTAATAATGAACAATTTTTAAAGAAATTTCAGAGTAGCACATTGTCAACATATTTTCGTCTTGTTTTTTTTAGGCAAGACAGAAATAAACATGCTTGACCGCACGGTTTCACATGAATAAAAAAGACAAGACAGGAGAATACAATAAAAAGCTGGATAAAATATCTTTTCTTTATCTGCTTACTTTTAAAAGCCACACACGATGACAGGAGAAGATTTTTTTTAAAACCCAGTTTACTTGCAAGGGCAGACAGGCTTACACAGATGTTGACACAGATGTTTAATTGAAGCTCCAGTCGTGAAGATCTGCAATGGGCAGTGTACAGGAAGTGTTTTTTTATAGATGCTTATCAGCACGATGGCCTCGACCTCTCAGACTCGGAGGCGTCAGGTGCCTGCAGGCTCCTCTCTGAGAGAGAACTAACTCTGACCTCACACACACGGTTCAACATTAACATTAGCAGTGATAAACATCCATCATCTTTACCCGCGTCTTCCTTTTTGGTTCGCGGGGGTCACCGGTGCCCATGTCCAGCTATCACTGTGCAAGAGGCGGGGGACATCCTGGACAGGTCTCCAGTCCAACACAGGGACACACAGAGACAAACAAACATTCACTCTCTCACTCACATCTAGAGACAATTTAGAGTTACCAATCAGTCTAACATGCATGTTTTTGATCTGTGGGAGGAAACCGGAGTATTCGGAGAAAACCCACGCAGCACAGAGAGAACATGCAAACTCCACCCAGAAAGTTCCCAGGCTGGGATTTGAACCGGAGCAACCTGCTCGCTGAGAGGCAGCAGGTCTACCAACTGCACCACCGTGCTGCCTTACCTAAATTCCCCTGACAAAATATATGATCAACATTAAAATAAATAAATACCCTATCTTTCAAACTATCAGGCGCACTTTAAATCTTTAATTTTCTCAAAAATCAACAGTGAGCTTTATGATCAGGTGCACCGTATGCATTAATTCTGGTTGTGCTTACTGACCTCGAACCGATTTGATGTGGTACACAGTGCTCAAAAATCTGTTAAAATGTTTTAGTTTTGCTTAATGCGCCTTATAATCCGTAAAATATGTAATTCAAATGTACTTAGGGAAGTAATGGCAGGTGTGGTAATTAGTAAACATAAACCAGGTGCGCTGATAAGAAAAAAACATTAAATTAACAGACAGAAATAAAAATGTATGCAAACCCATTTATGATTTAACTGCCTTGCTGTCCGGTTGTATGTTATAACATTCATAACAATAAGCAGTGTAACAAAATAAAATAAAGCAGCTGAAATCATATCTTAACAAAAAAAATGTTGACGTCATTTACTCAGCAGCTCAACTTTATTGGAATTTATTTTTAGTCGGCAGTGTTTTAACTTGTTTTTCAACAAACCAGATTCCAAAAAAGTTGGGACACTAAACAAATTGTGAATAAAAACTGAATGCAATGATGTGGAGATGGCAAATGTCAATATTTTATTCGTAATATAACAGATGACAGATCAAAAGTTTAATCTGAGTAAAAGTAACATTTTAAAGGAAAAATATGTTGCTTCAAAACTTCACAGTGTTAACAAATCCCCAAAAAGTTGGGACAAGTAGCAATAAGTGGCTGGAAAAGGAAATTGAGCATATAACGAACAGCTGGAAGACCAGTTAACACTAATTAGGTCAATTGACAACATGATTGGGTATAAAAAGAGCTTCTCAGAGTGTCAGTGTCTCTCAGAAGCCAAGATGGTAAGAGGATCACCAATTCCACCATTGTTGTGCAGAAAGAGTGCAGCAATTCCAGAATGGTGTTACCCAGCGTAAAATAGCAAAGACTTTTAAGTTATCATCATCAACCGTGCATAACATCATCAAAAGATTCAGAGAATCTGGAACAATCGCTGTGCGTAAGGGTCAAGGCCGTAAAACTCTACTGGATGCTCGTGATCTCCGGGCCCTTAAACGTCACTGCACCTCAAACAGGAACGCCACTGTCAAGGAAATAACAGAATGGGCTCAGGAATACTTCCAGAAAGCATTGTCAGTGAACACAATCCACCGTGCCATCCGCCGTTGCCAGCTGAAACTCTACAGTGCAAAGAGTAAGCCATTTCTAAGCAAGCTCCACAAGCTCAGATGTTTGCACTGGGCCAGGGTTCATTTAAAATGGAGTTTGCCAAAATGGAAGACTGTTCTGTGGTCAGATGAGTCACGATTTGAAGTTCTTTATGGAGCACTGGGACGCCATATCATCCGGACCAGAGAGGACAAGGATAGCCCAAGTTGTTATCAACGCTCTGTTCAGAAGCCTGCATCACTGATGGTATGGGGTTGCATGAGCGCTTGTGGCATGGGCAGCTTGCATGTCTGGAAAGGCACCATTAATGCAGAGAACTATGTTCAGGTTCTAGAACAACATATGCTCCCATCTAGACGTCATCTCTTTCAGGGAAGATCCTACATTTTTCAACACGATAATGCCAGACCACATTCTGCAGCAATCACAACATCATGGCTACGTAGGAGAAGGATCTGGGTACTGAAATGGCCAGCCTGCAGTCCAGATCTTTCACCTATAGAGAACATTTGGCGTATCATAAAGAGGAAGGTGCGACAAAGAAGGCCCAAGACGATTGAACAATTAGAGGCCTGTATTAGACATGAATGGGAGAGCATTCCTATTTCTAAACTTGAGAAACTGGTCTCCTCTGTCCCCAGACGTCTGTTGAGTGTTGTAAGAAGAAGGGGGGATGCCGCACGTCCCAACTTTTTTGAGATTTGTTGACACCATGAAATTTGGAAACAACAGATTTTTCCCTTAATATGATACATTCTCTCAGTTTAAACTTTTGATCTGTGATTTGTGTTCTATTCTGAATAAAATATTGACATTTGCCATCTCCACATCATTGCATTAAGTTTTTATTCACAATTTGTTTAGTGTCGCAACTTTTTTGGCATCCGGTTTGTACTCTTAGCCTTGGTCGCAGTTCACATTTGTATAATAATGCTTCACCAAACTAAATTAAAATATCAAATTCTCCATTTGGTGCAACAGCTTTTGATCTTGTAGCTCTGTAGTATTTTAGACTACATGCCACTCTTGGCTGTGTTTAAAAGAAATTTAACATTCTAGAAAAGTGCCTCGACTTGAGTGGTTGTGCTAATTTTGGGGTTTTTGTTCTCTAGAAAACTGGAGAAAATCCTGCCCAGCAGCTCTCAGCCGGACGTCAAGCTGAAGTACCTGACAGGAGAATGGTTTTACGAGGCCAAGTCTCGCAGACACAATGATAAGATCCACGGCTCGGAAATCATTCTGGCGGCCATGAAACAAGGAAAGGCAGCCAGTTTAGGTGTGTCGACAGAGGGTTGGTTTTAATTAACGTATTTTTAATCTTGGAAAACAAAATCTTTTTGGGTCATTTAGCATTAACTAGCTGTATAGTTAACCCTGCTCGATCGTGGTTTTCTTTCCCTTTCAGATGGGTCTCCAAGAATCAACAGATCCAAGAAACCCAGCAGTCGAGGCTCAGACGTCGGAGGTCCGCCAAAACCTCCCAGATGTTTTGAGACGTCGGAGCCACAGGATACAAAGTACGTCATCAGTGTTAGTCTTTGTTCTTGTTTTCACATCGTTCTTTAGCTGGAGTTGTTATTTCGCAGGACATGCTGTGATGGGCGTACATTATTGTGCAAAAGTATTGAGGCATCCCTCCTTTCGTTATATTTGGTTTCTAAGAACCCAAACATTCCTGACATTAGTGGAACAACCAGTTTGCCGGTGACAACCAAAACTAGCTGTTCACATTCAAAAGGAGGACCATCAGCTTAATGAGTGCTCTGATGGCCGCTTGCTAATCACAGGAGGCTGAGTGATACTTGCAATAACAGCATTTTAAGAAGGCAAGAATTGGACACGGAGGCCTCCACCCCTGTTTAATGATGGACAGGTTCTCTTCACAAAGATGGCCTCCTTCACTCCTCTTCAAACCATCATTCCTCTCTATCCAGGATGTGAACATCTTCATCCCTGAAAGAGTGACCGCTGGCCTGGAGATGAGTGTAGACCGCAGATTCCTGGCCTGATGATGTTGATCTTCTGTGCTGGTCCATCCTTTTGGCCAGTGGATGTTTAGTTTCCCCGATCACAGCCCTCATGACACTGAACAGCATGCATAACATTACTCTGTTTGTGCCGGGGGACTGGATCTTGGGGATGGACTTTGTTTCTCTGAAACTCCCTCAACATATGGAATGACCACTGGTCTGGGTTCCTCCTTTTCACCTGATGGCTGACTGGAGTCCTGTTTGGGTTTCTTCTCTGCTTTCAGGAAGGCCCAGTTAGGATATCCACATTGCTCTAGAGCCTGTCTTGTGTGGGATTTCTCTTCTGCCTGGCTCCTGAGTTAGTGGGGACGCTGTCTGCTCTGTGGTACAGAGTCCTGATGACTCCTAACTTGTGCTCCAATGGATGATTGGAGTCAAACCACAAATACTGGTCTGTGTGGGTTTGCGATACACATCAGCTATACACTTGTATAGCTGGTATTCTGCTAGCTAGTAATTTTGTTTTGAGGTTACTAATAATTACTAGTTAGTATCTTCAATCAATCAACCTTTATTTATACAGGTAAATCCCATTGAGCCTCGAGGACTCATTTACAAGAGAGACCTGATTTCAACAAAGAAAGATGACAACAATGGACAACAGCAACAACAATAAACAGTTATAAAAACTCATACTACAGTTTTTTTTTTTTTTTTTTAAACAAATAGGATGGCTAAAAGGAAAAAGGTAACAAAACAAAAAAACAGCTAGATTCCAAGACAAATGTAGAAAACTAAAAACAGGAACATGTCTGCATTGGACCCTGCCAGGAGTTATCTTATTAGGAGTTATCAGGATCAGTTATCAGGAGTTAGGAGTTATCTTATTAGCTAGAAACTTGAAAGCTAGTTACTGTGCTACGTTACCTAGTAACTTGTTAGCTAGTGGCATTGTTGTGCATTAGGAGGTAATTTTTAGACTGGACACTTCTTTTTTTGTCCTTCACTCGTTGACTCTTTTCATTTTTAAGCGCAGAGTGAACATTTTGTCGTCATGATCAAGAAATAATGAGTAAAAAGTCCAAAGAACACATCTGTGAGACTTTCAGAAAGCCTGGAAAATTACTGCTAAAGACTATTATCGTATGGGGCGGCTGTGGCTGAGTGGTTAGAGCAGTCGTCCTCCAATGCAAGAGTTGGGGGTTCGATTCCACCAGCAGTCACATGCCGAAGTGTCCCTGGGCAAGACACTGAACCCCTCATTTCCTCTGATGTGTGTCCCATTGGTGTATGAATGTGATAAAGTACTGATTATTCTTTGTACAGATCTAGTAAAGTGCTGTATGAATGGGTGAATGAGGCGCAGATTGTATAGTGAAGTGCTTTGAGTATCTTGATAAGATAGAAAGGTGTACAGTCCATTTACCATTTACCATATTATAAAGGTTACAGTAAAGCCAGTATCCTAGGAAGCAAAATATAACAAATATAGTGGTGGTTTTAATTTTTGGCACAAATTTATATGTTTCCAAAGCTCTAAGCAATCCTTTGAAGAGTTACCTATGTTCAGTTGAGAGATGTAGACTCAGTAATACATCATTTTAAAGGTATTCTGTCAGACTGTCTGTATAAATGTGTGTCTTTGGTGTGCTGAGTGTCTTGTGACTCTTCTTGAGCAAATATGCTCAGGTGGTGCGACTAGAAGCACTCGGTTTTATGACCCAACAGCTACTGCACCACACACACAACACATAAAATATATTAAAGCTTAGTTAAATAATGGATTCTTTCAAAACTAAACTTGCACCTGTGACCTAGTTACCTCAGAGATAGTTGTTTAAATAAAACCAATAATACACTGAACAAAATGTAAACTTTTGTTTTTGCTCCCATTTTTCATGAGCTGAACTCAGAGATCTAAGACTTTTTCTATAAACGCAATCAGTCTTTTTCTATCAAATGTTCACAAATTAGTATAAATCTATGTTAATGAGCACTTCTCCTTTGCCGAGATAATCCATCCACCTCACAGGTGTGGCACATCAAGATGCTGATTAGACAACATGATTGTTGCACAGGTGTGCCTTAGGCTGACCACAACAAAAGGCCACTCTAAAACGTGCAGTTTTATCACACAGGACAACGCCACAGATGTCGCATGTTTTGAAGGAGCGTGCAGTTGGCATGCTGACTGCAGGAATGTCCATGTTCAGAGAATATGGTAACATATATCAGTAACATACATCAAAATAACATACAAGAAAAAAAGGAACACATTGCTAAAGAAGTTATTTGTTGTTTATTTAATGTTTCATCCCAGTAAAAAAAGCAGATGCCGTTTGGATGCAATTGACATTTTTATTTATTTATTTATTTATTTGTTTATTTATTTATTTATTCAGCTTGGATGCAATTGACATAAATACTGTAAATATAAAATTAGCAAATTTTGTTAAATAATTAAACTTATGATAAACGGATGAGATCAAGTAATCATAAGACTAGATGTAGCACCAACATAACTGGTTTGTTCCACTTTGGAGTAAACTGTTTACGGGAAGAATCAGTTTTGTGTTGTGCGTTTCCTTGACTGATGAAGCCTTCTGGATGGAAGGTTAAACATTTCAGAAAAAAAAAAAAAAAAAACTGTCCAGATGACCTGACTGAAAATTGTTGGATTGTATACCTGGATTATTGAGCATGGACCTTTTTGGGTAAGACTAGATGTAGTTGACAAATACGTGAACTTTGCTGAGAAAATGTGTCACAGAATATTTAGTCAAATTTGAGGCATTTTATGTTTTTTTTTTTCTTGTAATTTTCTATATGAAAACCATTTTTATACATATACAGTGAATATATAAATTAATACAATATTTTGTGCTTCTTTCAAATATGCTTTTCCAAGTAAACATTTAACATTTGTATTTTGTCTTGCAGGGATGCAGAAAAAGAAAATCGATATTCACGAGTTCGTTCTCCGAGAATGGTAGGTAAATGTGTTTTAAAAGGTTTTTATTTTATTTTATTTTCTGTCAGACTGCAGCTGTTGTAAATTCTTCTTATTTTTCTTCTTTTCTTTTTCCAAGCCGAGGCACAACCCCTTTAACAATGCTTCCCCTACTACCGTTGACCCTCCTGAAAATATTCTGGACTTTTCAATCCAGCAGGACCAGGACTTAAAGAAAAAAGGTTAGAACTGAGATTTGGACCAGAAACATGCTGACAAAATAAATCAGAATGAACACAGGCCGCAGTGCAAAGTGGTGACATACTGTAAGATTTGCATAAAACCGAGTCCATAAAGACATCTAGCAACGTCAGTAACTAAAATAATATATCAAGGTCAAGGTGTCTTTGTCATTCACACCACATGTGGTACATGTGGTGGAATGAAACTATGTACACATGGTCCCAGTTACATCCAACAAAAATACAAATTGTAAAGAAAAACAGTAATAAGATCTAAGATATGAACTAAGAAATACACTAAATTAAGAATATACTAAGCACTAATAGTACAGAACAATGTGCGAAACAGCAGCACGAACATGAGTCTGTGTGAGCAGATGAGGACGAATGAACACAGCAACATGAAATAAATCAGCGGCATGAGATCAGCATCATAGAGCTTCAAATATACTTTGAAATCAAAGTTTTCTAACAGCTATGCCAAAAAAAGTATTCATTTTAATTCTACTTCTTTATGTTTTCTTTGAGATTGACCATTTTTTATCCGGCTGCTGTAGTTCTGGGAAATCCCTTTGTATAATATTTGGCTTTATTGTGAAGTTTGGGGACTCCCCTGTTAAATATAGGTGTTGATTTCACAATAACGTTATTCTAGACAAATAAAAATTGAGTTTTCAAACTGGTCCTGTCGTAAACAAAATTCGCTTGTTGCTGGGTCAGGTGATAATTTGCCAAATTGCATGAAACTAGTAATTTTCAATATTTTCAGATGGAAAATTTGAAAAAAAAAAAATTCTCATTGTGTCTTTTTGCCAGCGTGAGTAACATTTAGAAAGCTTTCCATGAGGTGTTGCGGTGCTTTAACTCTGTTTTTCCATTTAGAGTCCGTTTCTTTGCTGAAAAATCCCCCAGTAGGTGACTCCAGCCAGACCTCGGGGGGCTCCACATCAGAGGGCTCCTCTGTAGGTTTCAGGCCGGTACCGAAGAAGAGGACGCTCCTCTTGAGCCGCAGTCAGTTAGAAAACAACAACCAGCTGGGGTTGGACATCCAGGTGAGACCTGCAGAGATTGTTCCTGCTCCAAGACGACACCACCAGCAGCAATCCATCCCATCCGGCCTTAAGAGCAAAGATGAAACGTCCCAGGAAGGTGTTTTAAATCCGTCTGTTCAACCATCCAAAACACGAGAGGAAATTTCTCTGCAGCCACTCTGTGATGGATCTCAAGTCTCTTCTAATTCAAGTCTGGAGAGAGAAAGAACAAGAGACAGGTCTGGGCCTACTTTTATCTAAAATAGTTAATCAAACTATCTTCTCTCTCCAGTGAAACTCTAATTCTTTCTTCCTGCAGACCAGCGGCGTACACCAGGACGGATGTGAACGCCAGGAGAGAAACAGCAAAGTGGAAGAACGATCGAGAAGATCTGAACCCAAGAGAGCGAGCAGCCTCGAACGTTGTCTGTGTTCCGGAGAGGTTCGGGAGACGGGAGAATCTGAATTTGATCCAAAGTGATGCTGGTAAGTTCGCTAGCACGAGACAACTTTAGGTTTTTTTTTGCAGACTTTTATTATCCTTCCTGTTATGATCTTTTAAATTTCTTTATTTTTTCCCATTACTCACGTGCTTTTCCCCTCGAGACCTTAACGTTTGACCTAAAACTTTAAAAAAAACACCACCTTTCCCACCACTGTCAAGCTGCTTTTTGTTTGATTGCTGCATAATAAATGTACGTGTTCATTTGCTGCAAGTCAAAGTATTATTTTCTCACAAGCTACTGCAAATATTCCAGGTTTAAAATTCTACTATTTAAAAATGCTCACATTTAAAACAGCAGCTGTTACAAAAATGCTTAAAAATTACATCAATTAAGGTAAATTCGTGGAAAAAAATAAGAACAACGATAGTACTGAAAAAAAAAATTAAAAGCATTAAAGAAAAAAAACATAAAAACAGAACAAAAATACTAAATCAACTCACACTGTGTGAACTGCCAGAGAAAACAGATGTGTTTTAGCAGATTTAAAAATGGGAAGAGAAATTGCCTGTCTAATGTTGGGGGTGCAGATTGTTCCAAAGTTTGGGGCCCATGACTGAAAAAGTCCGATTACCTCTGAGCTTCAATCTTGTTTTTGGAACAGCCAAAAGCAGATGATCAGATGATCTCATGGCCCGAGAAGGAACATATGGTTTCAGTAGTTCAGAGAGATAAGGAGGTGCAAGACCATTTATGCACTTAAAGGTTAGCAGGAACATTTTTTAAATCAATTCTGGTACGCACAGGGAGCCAGTGAAGGGAGGACAAAACTGGTATAATACGCTCACACCTACGAGTTCCTGTTAAGAGCCGAGCTGCAGCATTTTGGATGAGATGGAGACGTGAAATGGAGACCTGACTGACCCCAACATCGAGTGTGTTGCAGTAGTCCAGTTTGGTAGTAATAAAGGCATGGACTAGTTTTTCAAGGTCAGATTTGGACAACACTGGCTTAAGCTTTAGCTACCTGTCTTAACTGGAAAAAGATTTTCTGCAGAACAGAGTTGATTTGTTTATTAAACCTAAAGTCAGAGTCTAAGACCATTCCAAGATTTGTAACAGACTGCTTAAGATATGGCTAAAGGGTGTCCAGGTTTACAGGATCAGAGACGGCGGTTGAACTAGGGCTAAACATAATGACGTCAGTCTTCTGATCATTAAAACTTGACAAATGTGAAGCCATCCATGCCTTACTGTCGTCCAGACATTTTAACAGAGGGTGAATGGAGCAGGAACTAGTTCGTTTTAAGGGTAGATAAATCTGACAATCAGCATAACAATGAAATGAAGACCATGTTTCCTCAGGATAGACCCCAGAGGGAGCAGGTGGAGTGAAAACAGAAGGGTTCCAAGTATTGAGCTCTGTGGGACCCTGCAGGAAAGAGGCACTGAAGCAGATATATTATCACCAACCTTAACACAGAAATACCTTGAATCTGCAACAGAATTTCTTCGAGGGAAAAAAAATTGTTGACATTTTCACTTTTATTTTATTTTATTTTTCATTTTTATTAGCTTTCTGAATGTTATAATGACAAGTGTCTCTTCAAAAGTATGTGGAACAAAATGTAAAAGGGACTTTGTAACAAGTTATTTAATTAATGTATTTATTAATAAAATATTAGTCATATTTTTAATGTTACTCTTTTGTTTATCTAGACTTTACTGCATACCAAACTTTAGCACAATAGACTAACCTGTTTTAAATAAAGGTTGAAAAATGAGTAAAACCGACAGTCATTTTTTGTGCTTGTTACAAACGATTGTGTGGCGGCTATCTTTAACTGGGTTTACACAATCACAAGCATGAAGAAAAACATTATTTCCCACGGTTTTGCTTTTTATTAATGGCAAAAAAGAGGACAAAACAAGAGGTGCAGAATTTGTAGTTTATACTGTCAGCAAAAAATTAAGTCAAAAGTAAAAAACAACAACAACAACAACAAAGCCTTCAGTAAAATATTGAATTTTAAGTTTACATTTTATGGATTTTTCTTTTGTGGTTTGTGCTTGTAAAATACGTAGAAACAGATATTAACATTCTTACAGAAACTCTTTCCCGTGAAAACTGAACAGTTGTTTTACAATATAAAATTAATTGCTGGTCGGTAAGTTGGTATCCTGACTTTTTAATAAAACATTCAGGCAAACACCCGTCGGAGACAGTTGCCGCTCTCAGAGCATAAAATTTTTGTCTCACGTCTTCTTTTTCAGATCCAGATCCTCCAGTTTCTTATGATCTCAACTTTATTGATAAATCTACTCAGCAAAATCAGAAATCTAATCAGACAAAAGCTTTTAAATTATCCACTCAAAGCCCAAGTCCCACTGGTGAAGATGAGGACTCCATCGCAAAAGTGCTGGACTGGTTCAACCGCAGCACAGACAGCAACGACTGGCTGGACGCAGAGGATGATCCGAACGCCTCAGAGCTCTCCGACAGACACAACGCTGCCAGTAAATCCAGAGGGGAAAATGTGTTTGATGGAGGCGAACGAAAGGTGGAAGTGACCGAAACAAAAAGAAGACCCAGGAAAGGAAGCGAGGAGCTGACTGAAACACAAGGCGATGTTAGGGTGGACACAAGAGTAAGAAAACCTTTACAGGATGTGAGAGAGAACGCTGATGAAAACCAACCAATGAAAATGTCTCATCTGAAGTCATTCTGGGAGAAAACCAACACGGGACCAAAGGTACTCTTCAGTAAACAGGTGACCACTGGTGACACAGGAGTAGACTCGGATGCCCTGTCTGACCTTGAGAGGTACAGCAGGAATAAATACAGCTCAGAACTAAGTGATGAAAGAGAGCAACAGCTGGTCATCGACCAACTAAATCATCACCAGCAGGAAGAAACTCTGGCGATTAATTCAACTCAAAGAAAGAACAATGACTCAGCTCATTTAAAGCTGCTCCCCAGCACTGAAATACCCAACAGAAGAGTCGACAGTTTATATGTAACCAGACCCGGCTCATCGGAAAGATCCATTATCGAGTCTGAGAGCATCATCGAGTCTGAGAGCATCATCGAGTCTGAGAGCATCTCTGCGGTCAAACCAAACCTGCCTTCAGAGTTGAAACAATCGTTAAGCCAAGATCTGTCATCCATTATCCGTCCTGTGCCTCAACGGGATACTGAACCCCAAACAAGGGTCAGTCTAGACTCTGAGAGGCTCATTTTGTCTGGAAACAACTCTTTTGTGGACTATGATCAAGGTGGTAGTGAAGAGAAAGTCGCCACCGAAGCACAAATTCACAGAGGTTCAAGCGAAGACGTTAAAAAGGAGGACAATGAGGATAAAGACAAGCATTCAGGCTCGTCTCCTACAAGAAGGGACGGTGCATCGACTAAAGAGAAGACAAATAATCCTCACCTGAATCGGCAGGCATCACGGCACCAAGGAAGCAGAGCGGAGAGAATCAAGCAACTCAAATCCTTCTGGGAACAGGAGCGCAACAAGCCCATGTTTTATACAGGAAAACCCAAAGCTCTCGGAGATGGGAAAGTCACTCGTGGAGCAAGTCAGGCCAGACTGAATAAAAGATTTACAAAATCTGAATTCGACCTGACCTCAGTCGGAAATGAGTCGGGCAGCGACGAGGAAGGTAGCAATAAAAATGCTAATTTCACGGTTATCCCATTGAGTCAGAGGCTGGATAAGATGTCTCCGACTCTCAGCGCCAGTCGGGCCCAGTTCAACACTCTGCGGGAGTTCTGGGACGAGGCCACGTCCAACTCCAACTCCAAGGGACTGTTGACCCCTGACAAACTGAAAAGTCCCAAAAGAAATAAGCCCCTGCGAGCCCAGCTCTCGGCTGATGAGTTAAAAAGCTCTGAATCTGAGGTTTGTCCCTTCAGTGACGCTGTGGAGAAAACAAAAGGAGTCGTCACAAAGTCATACCCATCTCCTCAGAGTAGATCAAAGTCCCCATGTGACAGAGCGATGGGGCCTGGGTCAAAAGTACAGACCGACAGCAAAAACATTCTGATCAGTTATACGTCCACTGAGCAGAAACAGTCCAAAAGGAGCTCAAAAGAGTCCAGTCAAGAAGACAAGTCCTCGAAACCGCAGAATGGCAAAGAGATCCGATCCCCAAAGAGCAGAAAAGACCGCTTTAGCTTCTCCAGCAGCCATGGAAATTCTCTACGCCGTGCCACAAGTATGTTTGCCTTGAGTGTCGCTGATGAAAAAGACCAGCTGCAAATGGAGGTGAACCCCATCCAGTCTCAGAGCCGAAAGCCCAGGCAGAACATAGATAAAGGTCCTCTGCTGAGAAGATCCTCAGATGAGACAGAAACTGTGGCTCCACGGGCGCGGGCGTTTGTTCCAACAGACTACCGTCACTACCTGGGGATGACGGACACCAGCAGCGTTCATGCAGCGCTCACCCCCGTGATGAAGGACGGGTCGGAGGTCAGGTCTGCGTATGTTCTTGACCTGGACAGACCTGTGAGGGCCAGCACGCCATCGAGTTCAGAGGAGCGTCCCAGCAGGAAGTCAAACAAGATGAGTCAGCGTCCAGCATGGGCGAACAACAGCGAGTCCGACACCGGTCACGAGTCGTCGATCAGCAGCACGTCAGAGACCTGGTCCAGCTCCAGGACCAGCTCGAACCGTGAGCGCCATCTTTGGTTTTATTTAAATTTTCCTCTCTAAATGTGTTTTCAGGTTCACCTCAGTGAAGAATTTTGGTCATTCAGCACTGACCTCTTGTCATTTTCTTTTCTCTCTTGGTTTTAATTAAGAGCACAAGGCTGATGTACAGTAGTCCCTCGATGATCGCGGTCGTTACGTTCCACACACCACCGCGATAGACGAAAAACCACAAAGTAGGGACGCTGTATTTATTTTATTATTTATATATATTTTAAGGCTATATGACCCCTTCCCACACTCTTGCAATATTCTAAACTCTTAAACCTACATACTTTTAACAACATACGTATATGTACTGTACAATACTACAAAATTTTATATGGGTACTCACCAGTAAAGATACAACTTGAAGGATGAGTTCAGCTTCAGGATTATTTGTGACTTTCTTGCCAGTTCTGTAAATTTCATAGATACATCGTTACTTCTGACTTTGTGTTGCAAAACTATTTTTACCGCATCGGTTTCTCTGCTAGCGTTTGCTCCCTCCATTGCTGTTGCTTGAATTTCAGCAGAAAACAGCGTCCGGAAGCACTGTTGGCTTCTGGGCTGTGTAGTTCTTTTGACTTGCGTTACAGTGTAGGCTTATTGAAAGAAAACTACAAAATGGCGGCGCCTGTCCGAAGATTTTTTTTATTTTTTGCATATTGAGTGGTTCCTGCTCCCGTTAACTTTTTATCTCGTACCGTCCCAATCACGTGAATAATATTCAAGTTTAAAATTGTGCATTGTGTACATTCTTACGTTGAAAAACCACAAAAGAGCGAGTCCGCGAAAGTCGAACCGCAAAGTAGCATGAGACTACTGTATGATTTAATATAAGTATGACCAACGAAAGACCCGAGGTTCATCCCTCTTGCATGGAGCTTCTGAGTTTTCACACGGTTTCAGCCTGAAAACAACCTTAATTACCGCATGACAAACACCAATGATTAGATCAGCTGCACAGAGACGATAATACAGTTAGCCAAGTGGGTGTGCTTCATGACTCAGCTCCGTGTTTACATTGTCTCTGACAAGAGCATGAGCACCTTTAGGTTGTATGATAACAATTTGGATCCAAAAAAGCAGGTTTCAAATACAAAAGCATACTTTTTTTCTTTTTTTTTTAAACTTGCCCATATTTAAATATGGCTTTCCTTCCAAC
Source organism: Nematolebias whitei (assembly GCF_014905685.2). NCBI lineage: Eukaryota > Metazoa > Chordata > Actinopteri > Cyprinodontiformes > Rivulidae > Nematolebias > Nematolebias whitei. Next base: position 35,499,320 of record NC_056503.1, read on the forward strand.
TACAAGTTTTACTCAGTGATTTCTGCAGACCTGAAATCAAAAGGTAAGGTCATCTAGTTTTTGGTATCGGAGTAATAATATTTTAGAGCAAAATAAACTATCAACTGTACAGATTATAGTTTTTATTTACGTTTTAGGATTTATAAAACCTAAAAAAAAAAAATGTGACTAAAGGCGAGTAAATGTGTCAAAAAGAAATAATAACTTTGTCAGATGACCAAAAAGGCTAAACTGTAAAGGTTTGAAAACAGAAACCTCAACATTTATTATCCTTGCATTACATTTACGTAATCTTTTGCCCAGAAATATAATCTCTTTAAAACGAAAGCACTAAAGCTAATTTCTGTAAATAGTTTGCTCCTGTGGTCAGCTGACTGTGTTTAGTTTGTGGGCCGGCCGCAAAGCCCCGACTTTACTGAAGTCACGTGAATTATCAGACAGTTTTCATTCAACCTTTATTTGTCCAGGTTAGTCTCACCGAGTCACGAGAACTCATTTACAAGAGAGTCCTGTTTTAGACACACACCATATGAAGCACAATAAACAAGAATAATTCAACAAAAAGCATTTAAAATCAAATAAAAGAATTTATAAACACAGTCAAATCAAGATGCCATATAAAACAAGGTAAATACTAAGAACTTTATTTATAGAACTTTATTTTTTAATTTCTTTATTTTTATTCAACTTTATTTATATTTGTCAAGTGAAGCCTAAAAAAACGCCTCAGAACTCAATTGGTCTGACACATAAATCTTTATTTAAAATATTGGACTCAGTTTAAAAAGAATTGCAACCATAAGGTTTAATACAGCGGGTACGACTGTCAGTGCTTGCATAAACTGTCAGAGTTCACCTTTAGGCAGACGAGATGTTTTCAAGACAAACAACGAAGTGCTTCCTAGATTCAATTTTCTATTTGAACATTTTATTTATTTATTCCATTTTATTTAAAAAAAATCTCGGACAAATCCAACAGAGCTGTCAGGTCCTCTGAACGGATTCTTTATGTTGAAACGTTTCGTCTTTCATCCAAAGGACTTCATCAGTCTGAGGAGCCACAGCAAACTCAGTCCCACAAACAGTACACTCGCATAGTGGGTCTACCAGTTTGATGGTGATAAGATGGTTTCTGGAGTTCGCCCTCTCCCCTGTCGACTCCTCTGAGGCAGCCATTTCAATGTGGTTCAAAAAAAAAAATTTTGATTATTGAGCATGAACTTTGATGTTTTGAACCACTTTGGCTATGGCTGCCTCAGAGGAGTCGACAGGGGAGAGGGCGGACTCCAGAAACCATCTTATCACTATCAAACTGGTTGGCCCACTATGCGAGTGTGCTGCTTATGGGACTGAGATTTTTGTGGCTCTTTAGACTGATGCTTCGTCTTTCATCCAAAGGACTTCGTTTCCACACAAAGAAACCATCCAGAGGACCTGACTTAACTTTGTTGGATTTTTAGCCTGGATTATTGAGCACGAACTTTGATATTCTCTGACATGGGATCTCACAATATCACAAGTGTTCATGGTAAGAATAAAGTAAATATCGCACAACAAAATAAAAGTTGCATTTATAAGAGGAATCCAACTGACGTCAGTGTCATTTACAAACAAGCTCAGTATTTTTTTGATTTTATTGTATCACAGTTGTTGAGTAAGCCACCTCCTTCATTTATTCACGTACAGAGTCACTCATGACCACCTCAGTTGTAAACTTTCCATCATGCAGACCCATTTTAGACTTTGAGTCCGTTCAGTTATGGATGGAGGTTCTGTCTTCTTCCAGTTTACCGTCATCTTTTTGGCTATTACTAAAACAATCCTTAAAATGTATTTAGTCTCTGAGCGGCATGTTTCTTTATGAATAATTCCCAGCAGAACCACCAGTGGGTCTTATGATGTATTTAGTTGTAAAATTTTTGTCAATTTTCGCTTTGAAAATTTCCAGAATCCCTGGATTACTGGACAGTCCCAAGACACGTGAATGATCAATTTTTCCACATTTCCTTCAACAGAGTTCCACATTAGGTTCTATTATGTATGATGAGATAACAAGGGGTGTGTTAAATACCGTATTTTTCCTTTCCAATCAAATTCTTTCCACAATTGGCTATTGAGTCCTTTATGATTCTTTCCATTGATTATCCCCAATTGTTACATTTAATTCCAGTTCCCATTTTTCTTTAATGTTTTCTGTATTTTGTGTAGCATCATATACTGTGTATCCTCTTGAGTCTTTTATGCAAGTTTAAAACATGCTTTATAATGGGTATTTTTCTGCAATATATATAAAATACTGTTCGTTTTATATACAGTATAAACTTGTAAATGAGTCCCCAAGGCTCAATGGGATTAACCTGGATAAATAAAGGTTGAATTAATAAAATAACCCTATTTAGCCCTAATATAGGGCGGCCACCATGCCGCCCAGCATGGCGGCCCAGTTGGTAGAGCCGCTGCCTCTCAGCGAGAAGGTTGCCAGATCGAATCCAGGCTGGGGACGCTTCTGGGTGGAGTTTGCATGTTCTCTCTGTGGATGAGTGGGTTTTCTCCAGGTACTCCAGTTTCCTCCCCCAAACTAAAAACATACATGTTAGGCTGATTGGTAACTCTAAATTGTCTCTAGGTGTGAGTGAGAGTGAATGGTTGTTTGTCTCTATGTGTCCCTGTGATGGACTGGAGACCTGTCCTGCCTCTCCCACAGTGACTGCTGGATATGGACACCAGTGACCCCACCAGGGGACATTTAGGTTCTTGTGTTTGGGTCCAAATGAACGATGTGCCCTCTCAGTCTTGATTTCCATTTCTGGTGGTCGTTTCAGTGTCTCCTGACGCAACTCTTTCATAAATCCAGTTAAAGTCTTTCCTTCACTTCCTTCTGGATTCTGAAAAATCCTGATGTTGTTTCTTCTTAGTCTATTTTATCTTCACACTTGATTGGAAGCTCCATACCACAGTGAACCAGGTACCACAGCCCCCTCTGCTGTCTCACGACTGTATCTTCTACCATGCTTCTCTTCGATCTATTCCTTCTTCATGTTTTGAAATTTGGTCTTTTATATCTATAACCACTTGTTTTAGTTGTTCTGGGAACATCTTAGTGTGATTATGTCCGTCCTGATTGTCACAGTTACTTAAGGGACCAGCCACCAAGTAACTGGTGTCAATACATCTATTGACACTAATGTTCAATTTAAATTCTAGTTTTATTTCAACTAAACTTATTCAGACTGAGTTCTGTCATAGATCCATCTATAAAATAAGATCACTTCGCTAAGAAAAAAAACATTATTTCAGTTTTATTAAATGTGTTTCTCGCAGACTGGATGAATGTTAAAATCTAGTTTTATTTTAAATTAACTCTTGGGTGGGCTGGACTGAGCTCACTCAAATGTGGAGGCCACCAGTTGAATAACTCCGCTCTATATTTACATTTGCATGTACTGTTAGCCAGTTTTTCTGGTTTGAAACTATGAACAGTGTCTCGTTGGTTTGATTTGGTTAATCGGAGTGTTTTCCTCCGATGTGAAGGTGCAAACGATGGCGACCTGAATCCTGTGAGGAGAGCTCTGTGGCGAGCAGAAACACGGCCTAAAAGCCTGACGAAGAGTCTGGAGGACCTCACGGCGCCGCCACGTGAGCTCGTTTTCTACTCTCAGGTTTGTGTTTCACACGTCCAGATGATTCTGATTCACTGTTTTTCTTTACTTGTTCCTGCAGGACAAGAAAGGAGAGCAGATCAAGCCGATGATCTCAGGCGCAGCGGGAACGGTAAAACAGCCTGGTCTTTTACTGAAGGATATTCTACAAACATGCTGTGAAATTTGTCGAGTTTCTTACATCCTGTCTCTCGAACGCCACAGTTTCAGCGACTCCTTCACCCTCCTCGTCCTCGTTCTCGGATTCGAGCCATTTAAAGAAGCTGAGCAAATCTGTCCCTTCATTCTTACAGAAGGAGGTAAAACCTCCCAGAATCCTTTTGTTCAGTAAAGTCTGCTACAGTGTCGGAGCTCTCCATGCCTGCTGTCTGCGTTTCAGGACGACCTCAGAGAGGCTGAAGGTCTGACGTCGGGCAGCTCCATGACGATGCTCAGCAGCTCCTCCGGCATGGCGTCGGTACGTCCTCACCCAACCGGCCCTGTTAGTTTTCAGTTTGTGCCAAACCTTTTCTTACACATCTATAATGTGACCTGTGCTGGCAAAATGAGCCACAATGAGGAGATTTTAGCCACTTGGTTATTATTATTTTTAAATTCTCTGTTTCAAGAGATTTAAATGATTTGTAGTTTGTTGACATTTGGTGATTTATCACCTGTTTGCACCGAAGTACCGGTTTGAAAACTCAATTTTAATTGATCTGGAGTGATGTTATTAGGAATTGCAGACATATTTTGTAAAAAGGGAATCCCGGAGCTTCGCATTGACGCTAAACATTATACGAAGGGATTTACCGGCGCCACGACAGCAGTCAGAGAAAAATGGTAATTTTTTTGGTCAGAATATTTGGCAGCTAAGATAAAGTTTTTAACCCTCAGATAATTTTGTGGTGGAAAATCAGCCACTCATTTATTTTTGTTTGTGTTTTTTTTTTCTTGTATTTTATTTTTATGTTTTCATTAAATGACTTCCGCACGGCTTCGAGGCGATTCTGGTCCACCATCCGGCGTCTCAGGGGGGGAAAGCGGCTCTTAAGCCTCCCTGGTAAGGTCTATTCGGGGGTTCTGGAGAGGAGGGTCCGTCGGATTGTCGAACCTCGGATTCAGGAGGAGCAGTGCGGTTTTTGTCCTGGCCGTGGAACACTGGACCAGCTCTACACTCGCAGCAGGGTCCTGGAGGGTGCGTGGGAGTTTGCCCAACCGGTCTACATGTGCTTTGTGGACTTGGAGAAGGCGTTCGACCGCGTCTCTCGGGGAACCCTGTGGGGGGTACTCTGGGAGTATGGGGTACCGGGCCCTTTGATACGGGCTGTTAGGTCCCTGTATGACCGGTGTCAGAACCTGGTCCGCATCGCCGGCAGTAAGTCGGGCTCGTTCCCGGTGAGAGTTGGACTCCGCCAAGGTTGCCCTTTGTCACCGATTCTGTTCATAACTTTTATGGACAGAATTTCTAGGCGCAGCCAAGGTGTTGAGGGGATCTGTTTTGGTGGCCTTAGGATTGCGTCTCTGCTTTTTGCAGATGATGTGGTCTTATTGGCTTCATCAGATCGTGATCTACAGCTTTCGCTGGAGCGGTTCGCAGCTGAATGCAACGCGGCCGGGATGAAGATCAGTTCCTCCAAATCCGAGGCCATGGTCTTGAGCCGGAAAAGGGTAGAGTGCCCCCTCCGAGTCAGGGAGGAGGTCCTACCCTCATCTATGGTCACGAGCTTTGGGTTGTGACAGAAAGAATGAGATCTCAGATACAAGCGGCCAAAATTAGTTTTCTCCACAGGGTGTCTGGGCACTCCCTTAGAGATAGGGTGAGAAACTCGATCATCCGGGAGGGACTCAGAGTAGAGCCGCTGCTTCTCCACGTCGAGAGGAGCCAGTTGAGGTGGCTTGGGCATCTGTTTAGGATGTCTCCTGGACGCGTTTCTCGGCTGGCCTGGGAACGCCTCGGGATTCCCCCGGAAGAGCTGGCCCAAGTGGCTGGGGAGAGGGAAGTCTGGGCCTCCCTACTTAGGCTGCTACCCCCGCGACCCGACCCCGGATAAGCGGAAGAAAATGGATGGATGGATGGTTTTCATTAAAGAAAGCTGTTCCATACACTCTTTTAAAAGTTTGAATGTAAAGAACAAAAACACACATGAGTAAGCACTTGGCACAAAACAGTACATCCAGTAAAGGGTTGTCTCCTGCCCCCCCAAAAAAGTCTGGACTGGAATATTTTTAAATTTTTTAGTGTCAAAATATCCATTGGAACATACTGGGGGGGGGGGGGGGGGGGATTTTCAAAAATTACCATAAATTAAATTGGTGATTTAATAAAAACTACTGAATCGTGGATTTTGTTGAGCCTAAAGGCCCTTAAGCAGCTAAAAGCTTAAAAAGTAATTTAAATTTGATATATAGTAATAGTAGTCCCTCATTTATCCATTAGGGACCATGCCCCCATCCCCACAACAGGTGAAAAACCGTAAAGTAGGGATAATAGTACAAGTAGTGGTAGTAGTAGTAGTAGTAGTGAGTAATAGTTTTAGTATTTATATATACAGTATTTTAAGGCATTTTAAACCCTTCCCACACTCTTGCAATGTTCCTAACAATTTTCTAAATGCTCTTAAAGAGCACAGCATGTCATGATCTCTACTCTCTGCCACCTGCAGCTCTCTGCCACGCCCACTTCTCCACTGCCGTCACTCAAGCTCATCACTCTCAATCCTTCTGTGTAAATAAACTATTTAAATTTAAATACTGTACTTTAATAGTTTAAATAAACAACGCATGCCGCTTGTGCGGCATCAATCAACCAATTGTGCGTCATGTCCAGTTTTATTTTGAAAAACCGTGTACGAGCGAGTCTGTGAAAGTCGAACCACGAAGTAGGGCGGGACTACTGTATATTTCAGGCTGAGATAGGTTCAAAACATTGACTAATTTATGGTAGACAAAAAAAATGTATTTTTTTTCCAGCTGTTTAAATCAGATGGTTGATATTCGCCCTAAGGAACATTTAGTCATAAAGTTAAAGAATAGTTTGAGGGTTAAGACTTTTTAAGGACTCAATCAAAGAACACGCTGCAGCCTCTCATAAAGCAGATACAGAGAACCTGTCAGAACCTACATTTTCCCACAATGCAACAGGACCGTCAGGTCTGCTGAACCGTTTGCTCCTGTTTGCCCTCAGCTGAGTGGAAGCGTGATGACCGTGTACAGCGGCGACTTCGTGGAGGTTCAGGGAAGCATCCAGTTCTCCATCACCTACGTCCAGAAGCTTCGAGAGTTCCACATTTTTGTGGCCGAGTGCCGCGACCTGGCTGCAGTCGACCCAAAGAGGAACCGCTCCGACCCGTGCGTTTTCTTCTTGGTGTTTGAGTAACAAATGTGGTGGAGCACGTTTTCTTTTTTTACTCAAGTAGAAGTACTTTTTTCATTGTGAAAAAGACACGGTTTGTGAATTTTATATGTATTAAAACAGTAGTTCTTCAAATTGCACAACTAAAAATACTGCAAACAAAAGTTCTGGGATTATCATACAGAACCATTGACCATGCATATTTGTATAAAAACAATTTTAATTTATTTTTGTAATGAAGCTCATTTACACCTATTTGCAAGAAGCTATTCTTTAAAAAAAAATAGTTTTCATTCTTCTATTTCTACTACTGATTGATTTAGAAAACATTTGACAACAGGATGTTTTCAGAATTATGAAAATACTTTACACTAATCCCAGAACTTTATAGTATTTTATAATAATACTGTATATCATAAATTGTAATTTATATATACATTTTAAGATATGTTTTAGTTGCAAATGTTTGAATTTTCGAATAAATTAATTATCCTTTTAATTAATATATCCTTTTAGCTAATTAATAATTAGATTTAATATTTTAACAAATTAAATCTTCAGTGAATATTAAATTTTATTACAAAAATGTGATCTTTACAATTTAGCTAGTGAAAAAAAAATTATACAGCAGTTTAGTTTGAAGATAAAAAGATATGAGAACTAAATAAATGTAATGGAAATTTAGTTGTTTTTTTTACTGCTTTCCACTTAGTGCACATTGTTTCTCACTTCAAAGTTGTATTTTTTATTAATTTTTTAAATTCAAAATATTGTTTTTTCTTTATCCTGTTGAATACTAAAGCTCAAGCTGTTTCCAACAATGTGCAAACAGAATTCCTGAGGGACTTTCCAATATGCCTCAAAATATTTGCGAGTGTTCTCAATTTCATCTCGCGAGTGGCGGGTCCTCACTCTCGTGTTGCAGGAGTACTGAACGAGTCGTTAAACATGTCTGGAAACCTTCTCAGTTTAGTTTCCGAGTGCAAAAAACATGAGACGAGTCTGGGTGGGTTTGGAAACCAGATCAGGACTGACTGGAGACAAAAAGAGAATAAACTGAGATCAAAATGAGATATGATTAAGACACATTTTGATTAAATTGCAACTAAAAACAATTTGTACCTCATTCACAGTAAAGTAACAATTTATCAGTGGTGGGCACAGCTGACCAAAAAGAGCTTCGCTAGCCCATATTCCGCTAATGCTAAACAGGTATTAAAAAAAAAACGAGTGGAAGCTAATGCTAAACCATTAACTGCTAAGACGACCATCACCCAGTCTACGTCACACGCCTTTGTCTCCTTCCAGTTGAAGCTGTCAATCAATGACATCTTGTCACATGTACATGTAATCAGCCAATATGGTTACTAACGGACTCTTTGATACACGCCCACAGCAGACAGGAAAAAAATTTATGAAGACTTAAAGTTGTTGAAACTTTATTTAGCGGAAGTTAATTCCACTAAATGAAAAATTAGTTCTGCATTAGCTGTTAGCGGATCAGTGCAACTGTGTCCGCCACTGCAACTTATTCTCAGTTACATACAAACCCAAGGATGTTGTATCAACCGTCCTGCTGCCGTTGGGTTAAAATGACCCATAAGGCTGATAAAGCTGAGCGCTTGTGGAACAGCAGGAGGGATAATGCAGTGATTCAAAGCAAAATTTTGCAATTTTTTTTTTTGTCTTGTAATTTTGTACATCTCACTATACGTCAACAGTTGCAGCTCAGTGAGAAATATCTAAACTCTGCAGTCAGTACAGAAGTTTACACTCAAGGAAGAATTTCCAATTCAATCACATAAATAATGAAAAATGGTAAATGGACTGTACTTATATCGCACCTTTCTATCTTATTAAAACACTCAAAGCTCTTTACAACACAATCTGTGCCCTCATTTACCCATTCATACAGCACTCTACTATATACAAAGACCAATCAGAGCTTTATCACATTCATTCACCGATGGGACACACATCGGAGGCAATGAGGGGTTCAATGTCTTGCCCAGGAACACTTAAGCATGTGAATGCTGGTGGAATCGAACCCCCAACTCTTGCATTGGAGGAGGACTGCTGTAACCACTCAGCCACAGCCACCCCCCCAAAATACAAGTTTGTCAACCAGCATTTGTGAATAAAAATCAGAATCATATTTTCTTCACATTAAACAACAATCTGTTATGTTATTACAAGATTCAGCCATGATGGATGAGTTTTATTTAAAATCGTCAGTAAAATATACTGCAGGTGTGTCCTGCTGGAACTGGATCAGCTGCATAAAGAGGCCTTGTGGGTCATTTTGACCCAAGGCCAACTGGAGGGTTACGTAACAGACGGTGTGTTCTGTTTTGTTACTTTATAAGGTATGTGAAAAGCTACCTGGTCCCCGACAAAGCTAATCTAGGAAAAAGGAAGACGTCTGTCAAGAAAAAGACTCTAAATCCAAAGTTCAACGAGATCCTCAGAGTAAGAGTACCACCTCACACCCAGAGTATTTTCCCACGCCGAGCTGATGAACAAAAGCGTCATCTTCACTGTTTTCACAGTATCGTGTTCGCATGGAGTACCTCCGAACCCAGACCCTCATTCTCTCCGTCTGGCATCATGACACCTTTGGCAGGAACAGCTTCTTGGGCGAGGTGGACGTGGATCTCTCAAAGTGGGACTCTGACCACACCCAGATGAATTTCTTGGCTCTGAAAGCAAAAGTAAATGCAAACACGCTCGTACACAAAAGCTGCTTTGTCTACGCTTGGTTTTCTTTCTTCCCCTTCACCAGACACCACCGTTTTATCAGCGAGATCAGAGCGATTGTTCCTTGTAACAAGGCTGTAAATTGTCTGTTTCAGACCATTCCTTCGATTGCACCCCTAAATGGTGGCAGAGGAGAGATGAGACTGGCTTTACGTTTTCTTCCCCAGATCAGCCACAGCGAAGGTTTGCCCACAATCCTTCATTTTGACAATTCAATATATGGCTAAATGTGAAAATGTAATGTCCACAAAAGGCAGTTCAAACAAGTGGGACGTCCCCCGTTGCTGTGGAGTTTGAATAGTGAATGTTTGTAGCTTTCGAGAGAAGTGTTTTTCTGGCCTGGAACTGAAAATGGAATGCAAGTAAACCTTCATGTTTTTGGTGCAAAATATTCAAGTGGCTAGGAGTTGTACAGTGTAGAAGAAGAAAGGTACCAGTAGTTCTTTTTTGCTTGTCTGAGGCGGCGTAGAGTGATGGATCCTTTATCCATCACCAGGTGCAATGACAGAGCCATAGGGTGGCCAATGGTAGCCTTGGCCACCATAGATTAATCGTCAGCCACCCCACTGGCCACCCCAGTTGTTTGAAGAAACTACTTTTAAGCTATATAAAAACTCAAAAGCATGGTTTTCTCATTCAACCTTTATTTAAACGGGTAGATCCCATTGAGCCTCGAGGACTCATTTAAAAGAGAGACCTCCTCAAATGACTGGGGTGGCTGGTTAACATATATTTATACGATGGTGGCCATCTTGGATTTTAACGTGGCATTCATTCATTCAACCTTTATTTAAACAGATGAGTCACATTGAGCCTCGAAAACTCATTTACACTGAGACTTGTTTGGACAGACAATAAAAAGTGGTGAAAAATTATACAAAGGGGTTTGGAGACAAAAAAAATTCCTAACATGCTTTTGACTCCTGAAGGTCAAAAATGTGATAATGAAAAAAAATCTCGCAACCAAATTTTTGAAAGGAACCTTTCTTACACCAACATGTAGCCACACACAAAAATGGAAGTCGGTACCTCACTTATTTTTCAAGGTATTGCACTCAACATTCACGGTCGACGGAAGGTATTTCCAGTTCCCCTGTTCTGTTCTGTGATGGAGGACAACAAACAAATGAACCTTCTTCATTCAACGTTTTGTTTTTATTTAACCAGTTTGACCCAAAAGTTATTTGACTGCTGTACATTTTGTTAGACGTTTACTTATGAACTTATTTAATTTAATTTCCCTCTGGGATTAATAAAGTATTTTTGAATTGACCATTTACTCAAATATTTTACTCGTCAAAAGGCAGATGTGTTGTGGGATAATCTCCATTTGTCTGTCCGTCCGTAAACTTTTTCTTGTACCGCCCATATAAAATGATAGTTCAGATTTTGTGAAGTGTTATTTAAAACAACAAACTTGTGAACAATTATTACCTTTTTGACTGTTACTTAATGTGGATAGCTGTTTGAACCAATTCAATTTGGATAAATAGTTTAATTCTAACCAGATCAGCGAGCTAATGTCTAGTCCGAGTGTGGACAGGACCAATGTGGACCGCTGCCTCTTAAAACAAACTCCAGTTTAAAAAATCCCAAAGCTGTTCGTGCAGTCGCAACTTTATAAAACTCGACATTGGCATACATTTTTCAATACAGTATTTTATGTTGAATACAAGGAATATTTTGCAAATATTAGCAGCAGCAGCTATATGTAGCACTTCTGACGGTAATATCACGTGTTTATCCTGAAATAACAGTATTTTATGATTAATTGGCGATGATTTTTTTTCCTGAAATTCAAAAATTTCCAGTGTTCATAATTTTATGCCTTTTCCTGAGTTTTGTTTTTCCCATATTCATAAACATTTTGTTTGTTAAAAGGTTTAACAAAAGACGTTTCCAACACCGGAGAGATTCACATTTGGGTGAAAGAATGTAAGAACCTGCCTTTAATCAGGACCACCATTGACCCGTATGTCAAGTGGTGAGTTAAAAAGTCAACACTTGGCTTGTCTCGAGTAAGACGACCCAGTACGTTTGTTGTGTTACTAAACTGGAAACCTTTCCTTCATTTCAAGCTTTGTGCTGCCGGACACCAGCAGGAAAAGCCGCCAGAAGACTCGCGTCCTTCGGAGAACCGTGGATCCGGTGTTTAACCACACGATGGTGTACGACGGGATCAACGAGACTGACCTGTCGGAGGTCTGTGTGGAGCTCACCGTCTGGGACCGAGACAGGCTGGCGAGCAGCCTGCTGGGGGGCCTGAGGCTCGGAGCCGGAACAGGTACACAGTTTACTAAGTTCAGCTGCAGAAGCAGAACGTTTGATGTAAAAATCAGAACATGAGAGACACGAAAAACTAAAAACTGCAAACACAAGATGGTGTATCTATTTATTTCCTGTAGCAATTCATGTTTCAGCCTGGTACTTACAGGGTACTGTATGTATTGAATAATTACTGGATGCTTTACCAGTTATGTACCCTGTAAGTATCTGGTAATTATCAGTATGTACTGAGTACTTACTGGTACTGGTTCAAAGGAATACCAAGAACACTGTAGAGGTGTCGATGTGACACTACTCGGATGTGGATTAGCACTTTTTAAGTTGTGTGACTTTTATTTTTATTTTTCAGGGTAAAATGATTCTCAGTGGACAGTTCAATAAACACACCCTGAGCTTCATTTATTTATCAAAATGTCTTTTTTAGGTTTTTAATTTGAGTTTTCATGCTTCAAACAGAATTTCTGCATCAATGTTTGTTTGGGTGTTAATGTAACCCAAACTCTTCAGGGTTTTTGTACAATTTTCATGAGAAAACAGCATAAATATTACTCACCTTCGGCCAAGTTCAGCAGTCAGGTTGGATCACTTCCGGACATTTTCCATATCTCAGCGTAGCTCATTTGCATCAGATCTTAGCCACAACTTCTGCTTCAACACTCTCCACCGTTTAATTTCCTATTTGACTTCTGTCAACTCATCCTCAAACATTTAATCACTGTTTCTATTCCAAAGATGAGAGACGACCTTCACCTATTCACTTTGGACCATCTTTAATTCTCCTGTTTTCTCTCTGGCTCTTTACATCCACAGATTATTTTACTGATCTAATACCTGTCACACTCCAAGACTGTCCGAAATGTACTTGTCAATGTTCAGGTGTAAACAAATGACTCGTTGTCAACAAAACAAGACTCTTCTGATTTTTCTCATGAACTACAGGACTGTTCAAGTCTGGCCCGCTGATGAGTTCAGTAATAAAAAGAAGAAGAAAGCAAAACAATCAGAAATAATCCATGAGAGAGACCTTAAAACAATTTGTAATGGCAAAGGTTTCAGTCAGAGGCAATCCTATTATGTGCCCATCTCAATTTTCATCATTTTCATGAGTATACAAAAGTTGCACGTTGCTGCTGCTAAAAAGCGCGGCCCCTTATTTCGTTATCAGAATACTTTTAGAAAGGCAAAGGGAAGAACCATGAGGATAGATAGTGGTATTACAAAAAAGATCTCCACATCTTGAGCAAGTACATTTATAAACGCATTGCATATGCATTTGTTGAGGCCACAGTTCTGATAAGCCTGCACAGAAGTTCTCAGGTGGGATAGACAAAGCTTTGTCCCTAGTTACCCATGTCCCAGGAGAAATTTGATAGTCTGCTTGAATCCAAGGCCAAACGGGGGAGTCAGATTCAGATAAGCCACACTTGTTGATTTTTTTTTCTCCAGGCAGACTGTTTTTACTCATCAGCCTTGAGTCCTGCTGGAACTTTCCAGTCCAAAATGGCCAAATTTATGGTATTCTACTCCACTAATCCGTGTTATGAGCCCTCTCCAAGGTCGATCCCAAAATCCTGACGAGTCCTTGGAGCCGCAGGTGGCCTACGATTCTCACAAATCGCCTCCATCTTACAGTTTAGCTCATAGATCAGCTGATTTTGAATACTCATAGCACGAACCAAACCTTGAATCTTTGCCATGGCCGAAACTGCTGCTGAAGTCTTCTTCAAAAGTTGATAAAACAGAGCCTCGCTGATGCCAAAGAGCAGAACCCCTGCTATCATAAATCCAAATATATAAACGTCTTCAGCGTCCTCCTGAGACAGAACTGAGAGACACATTAGCTGCCAAACTCCCCACGGATCTCTGACGTACCCCACAGCATGAGTCTCAGCCAGACAAAAGAGTTCTTCAGGACACTGTCGTTTTGTTGAGAAGATTTTGTCGATTGCGTTGAAAGTCCAGCTCGCCAGATCCATAATCGTATTTTTCGTTCAGGAGATGTGTACCAGGAGCTTCAAACACGCAGAGAGCAGAGCAGGAGGAAAACAGGGGGAGGGAGAGCAGGTGCATCCGCCTTGAGTGAGAGCCAGAGTAGGAAGGAGTGAGTTAATTCATTTTAGTCAATGACACGAAGGAGTTCGACTCACATCGTGCTCGCTTTCAACCCAGCTGAGTTCTGCTCCGCCTCTGTTGAAGCTCACACCTGAGCGGGACATGGATGCTTCACCTGTGATCTATGAACCGTTTGAGGAAGAACTGGTCTGGGCAGTCATTTCAACTGGTTCTTAATGGACTTGAACAGCAACATGTCTCATTCAGGGAACATAAAAAACAGTAAACTTTTTTTTTTTTAAACTTAAGGCTAGTCCGAGATGGCAGAAAATATCTGTCAACTTTGAGACATTTTTGTTTTTAATATAGTTTCACAGAAAATCACTACTTTTATTGCAAGAAAATAAATCTTCAAATATAATTTCTTTGAATTACACTTTTGGATTATTTTTATTGCATTTATGATTCAGTGCAGCAAAGTAAACAGGTTTAAAAGGTAACAGATAATTATAATACTTGGTTTATTTACATGCTGATGTTCATTGTTTTTATGTTATGAGTGCTTAGTGTATATTTAGTTGATGTTTTTCTTAGTTCATATCTTAGATGTTATTACTGTTTTTCTTATACATTTTATTGTTGGATGTAACTGGGACCCTGTGTACATAATTTCGCTCCACCACATGTACCACATGAGGTGCGAATGACAATAAAGAAACTCTGACTCTGACTCTGAAAATGCTGGCCCCTGAGCTGTTGGCAGTAACTGTGGCCCCTGAGCCCTCTAGTTGTATAGCCCTGGACTTATATGGTACATTTGGTAGTGAATAGTGCGGTTATTTATTTATTTATTTATTTTTTAATCACATATGATACGCATATACCAGACATTCAAATCAACACCATTGGAAAAACTGGATAAACTGATAATTTTGACAACTCTTTTGTGGCTTTAATGTTTTTCTTTCTCAGTATTTTCCCTTTTTGACCCATGGAAATGCAGAAAACCTGCAAAGATTGGGCAGAAGTTTTATATGTCTTGTAATTTTTTGGTCATCATGTCCCCCAATGGTCTTTTTATTGTAAACATTTTGAAGAAAAATCATGGAAGCTAAATCTGGAGCCATTTTCAGTAACATTAGGTAAAAGGAGGCAAATTTAAGTAAATAAAATATGTGTACAGAGACATACAGCTCTGTTTCACTTACTGGCCTCCGGCCTTGATAGATGGAAAAGAGAACAGCACATTTCAAAAGGACAAAAAACATAAGTAACCTGAACCAGGCTGATGATAAACAAAGAGCCTGTGACCTTTCCAAGGTTTAATGCTGCAATATCAGAATCATGAGGAAAAGTCTTAATAAAACTAAATATAAAATATACAGCAGCTTTAGAAGTGTCAAACAAAGAAAACGGCTGAAGATGTCAAGATTCCAGTTGAGGTTCAGACTTAATGTGTGGGGCTGAAAATATAAAAAAGTAATAATAATAATATAATGTGATGTAATATATAAGTTACATCAGTTTCTGGATGTTTTTCCATCTGCAGGGATAAGTTACGGAGCTCTGGTGGACTGGATGGACTCGGGTCCGTACGAAGTGGCGCTGTGGGACCGGATGATGGCTTCCCCGAGTGAATGGGTGGAGGACGTGCTGCCGCTCAGGATCCTCATTTCTGCCAGAACAGCTTTCAAATAACCAAACGGCTACAGGAGTGATTGTTCCTATCTGCGCATGAAAAAATCCTTGTAAACTTGTCATTTTAAATATCGCTGTAAACTTATCAATACAAAATAAAGAGCAATGAAATGATGGACCTGGAGAAATGTTATGATGCAAACCAATGGTGACAAACAAAATAATATCTGAGTTTGATTAATATTTAAAAAGAATAAAACTGAACAACACGAGATGTGACTTGGATGAAAGCCGTGGTTTGAACACGAGTGTTACGAGACTTTAAAAAAAATTACTAGACGAGTTTGTGTTCTAACTTTTTACAATACAACACCTTAAACGAATGCTTCAGATCTTTCACATCTTTCTGTGGAAAGATTATGAACAACTAACGTCTTACCTGCTGTGCATAGCTCTTTGTTTGGAGAAAACTGGCCTAATTAATGAGCGAACTGCTAGTCTGAACTAACACCAAGGTAGACTTCTGCTGTCTTGGTTCTTTGCGAGCACATTTAGCAGTAGCAGCTTGTTGTAGCACGTCTGGTGCAGCGCAGGCCACTTCCTGCAGGAACATGGCGATATTTCTGCCAGAACAAGAGCGCAACGTTTTACTGACTGTAGTGTAAAGTTTTACAATATACCATTTAAACTGCTATGAAATCTTTTTCACAAGAGTTTGATCTAGTTTCCATTAGTTTGTCAGTCTGGTCAGAATCAAACTCTTCTTCAAACTGAGGTCGTTCAAAAAGATATCTACAGCAGGTAAGATATTATATTATTGTTCCCAACCTTTCCACTGAACCCCACTTCAAAAGGTTTGAACAACTTCTGAACTGCTTTAAAGCTTTGCCAGTGGGATGTAGATCCCCTTTAAGTAACTCATTACCTTATGCCAGGGGTCTGCGACCTTTATGATCAACAGAGCCATTTTTACACCTTCGTTTACTACATTAAATGTGTCCGGAGCAGCAACAACCTGATACAACTGTGGTTATCAACTGGTGGCCTGTGAGCCACTTTAGGTTTGCTGGAGGGGGGGGTTTGTGGCCAGTAGGGCTGACATTATAAAGCAAAAAAAAAAAAAAGATGATTTTTAACATTTTTTCAAGTAAAAGGCCAGATTCATGTAAAGAAGGGAGGGAAAAAAGTTTTTACATATTTTTTTTAAATAAAAAAAATCTATAAACTATGCAGACAGTTCTTCATATTAATAAATAAAGCACTAAGTTCAAGTATGTTTTACTCCTTGTACTCGCTGAAGTTTTCACACATTTGCAAAAGAAAGAACAGGAAAGTTGTTTGAACTAATCCTTTTTTGTTGTTTGTATAACCAGTAAAATTCAGTTTGATGTCCGTTTTGGTCAAAGCTTGAAAGAGCCACTGAAGATGGACCAAAATGTGTCTCCAGAGCCACAAGTTGCAGACCTCTGCTTTATACAGTACTTGGAGACTATATATACTGGTACATATACTGGTGAGTGTATGTATGTATGTGTGTGTGTGTGTATATATATACACACACATACTGTGTGTGTGTGTGTGTGTATATATATATATATAATTTTTTTGCCCTTGTAGTTGTGTATTTGAATAAAATTAAAAGGTATTCAAAACTTCTAGCGTGGCTGCTTCTTTTTTTAGACTAGATACTACACAAATGTTTCAGTCGTCTAAATTATAGATTTCAGTTTTACATCCACATTAGCCTTTTCACCATTTACATTTTATTAAATCTCTGATGGGTTTTTTTTGTTTGTTTGTTTGTTTGTTTTTTGGGGAGGGGGGTCATTTTTTTTCCCTCCCCTCCCTTTCTTTTTTTCCCTTTTATTTTCCCTAAAAGGATGGAAAAAAGGAAAAAGAAGGGGGAAAAGAAAAAAAGATAAAAAAATAAAACCATCACTGTTTTTGGTTTATTTTAGTTGGCTTTGAGTGCAATGTATGAGTTGTGTTCGGTCAAATCACTGAAAATAATTGCTTTCAGTCTAGTTTCATTATATTTTTGCCTTTGAAGGTTCAAGGTTCTTTGTCATTCACTTCACATGTGGTACATGAGGTGGAACGAAATTATGTACTCAAGGTCCCAGTTACCTCCAACAATAGCAAAACTTTAAAGAATAAAAAGAAACAGTATATAAGTGTTTAAGATATGTACACTAAGATGCATGAAAAGATATGCTAAAAGATCCCAGATATACGCTAAACACTAATAATGTAAAATAAAGCGGTATATTAAAGAGCAGCCCGAACATGAGCATGTGGTGAGTGTAGTCTAGTGAAAGGGTTAAGAGTTTTATCTGCTTTATGTTCGTTCACTCCGTCATTCTGACACTTCTTACACTTGTTTTGACAATATTTTCATGATTCAGACAAGACATCCATTCATTATCTTTACCTGCTTCTTCCTTTCCGGGTCACTGGTTCCCAGCAGTCTCTGTGCGAGAGGCGGGGGACACCATGGACAGGTCTCACTCCATCACAGAGACACATAGACAGAATATTTATATAAGATCTGAACAAGGCTGTATTATAACTAAAAAACTTCATTTTTTTCTTTATATTTTTATATTTAGATAATAGCTGCTTAAACTTTTTTTTTTAACAGTAACTTTGTCAAGATTTTTGAGTCATGCTTCTCTGGAAATCCAAAGATTTGTAGTCTCAGCGTTTTTTGTGTACTTTAGGTGACTGAGCGTTTCCTTACCTGTTGGATGGCCCACTTTAAATATTGGTTAAGAGATGTTTGTTCCCTTAGGAAGAACTTTAGGGACTCTTGTGATTCCTTAATTTCTGATTTCATTTCAATATTTCATAAATTTTATTGTACTTTGCATAAGGTACAATACTTTAACAACAGAAACACTGTAGCAACAAATGACATTACAGGACTTGATAAAGTATACCTTTTAAAATAAATTGTGTGAACTACACATGCATACCACGCATTTAACGCTCAAAACGGACATTTATCTATAACCAAAAGAAATGGCACGTTTTGTGTAATTTTTATGTAAAGAATAAAAATTGTTAAAATTCTTTAGCCTTTTAATTTTTTTCATCTGTTTTCAGATGCCTATACAAAACAAAAAAATAAAAATATGAATAATTCCTGCAGTTTTGGGCAAGAGAACATCCACCCTCTTCCGATCTCGACTGATCTGTTAGCACTCTGAGTATGCACTAGGGATAACTCTCAGCTACTACACCAAGTTTTAAACGCAATTTCTGCAAGACTGATTCACATACAGACATTTTTGTGTTTACTAATGACAATTAGCTGTGGGGGCCATCTTAAAATGAGTTGACTTCAAGGTTCTTTATTGTCGTTCACATAAACGCATCACATGACGTGGAATGAAATTGTGTACTCACCCAAAAATAGAAAAAATATAAATAATAAAAAAGAAACGGTATACAAAGATCTAAGATGTACCCTAACAACAATACTATAATACGGTGAATTAAACAGCAGCCTGAACATGAGTCTGCTATGAGCAGATGGGTATGAATACAGCTGCTTATGGGTAAGAAATCAGCAGCATGGATAATCAGCAGCACAGATAAAGTGACATATCACCAGTTAAAGTTGTATTGTCCTGGTTAGAGATTCATGAGTCTAACAGCCTCAGGGTAGAAGCTGTTCCTCAGTCTAGTGGTTCTGCACTCAATGCTCCTCAACCTCCTTCCTGAGGGGAGCGAGGCAAAAAGTGTGTGTGCTGGGTGGGTGGGGTGTACAGTATATAATATAAAAGTATATAATGAGTTGACTTCAAAGCCTAACTAATTTTAGATCTTTACCTAATGCTTACTTTTTAAAAGTTTCAATGAAATCTGGTTCATGAGATATTTTGCTAACAGATAGACAGGTAACTTGCTTGCTGCCATAAAATGTGGGTGATAAAGATGAATAAAATGGCTATCTAAGAAGCTCATGTTTTATTGATGATGAAGAGCTGGCGATGATTCAGATGGTTTTATCCCATCAGTTGTTTGTTGGTCTCATGCAGATGAAGTAAGCAGCCAGAGCCACGATGGAAAACGTAAGGATGCTGATGCAGACGATGACGGCGACCATGGGACGGCTGTAGGTGATGTGAGTTGAAACTGTTGGAGAAGCAACAAAGAAAGACAGAATGTAAGACAACACGATAATATGATATACTTTTTGCACATCTACTGAGCAAGTATCAAGTAAGTCGTCCACTAAATATCGCGTGTTTATAACTTTTTGCGTTGGGGGGGGGGGGGTGTTAATGACACAAAGCCTGTCAATGTGTTTTACACATGTACAAAGTCACTAAATTTCAAACTCAGTTCAAAAATTAAATCCGACACTGCTGATACCTTATAGGTGGTAATGTGTTTGTAGCACTGATATAGATATATAGTGTGAAGGACCCCCCCGCCCAACCCCTCTGCCTGTATGACCTCGGACTTAGTCATCTTTCAAGCAACTGTACTGTGTAAAAGGTTTATTCTGTTGGGCTCAGTTTATGAAAGTGTAGCATGTTGAATGAATTATAGTAATTTAAAAATACCTTAGTAACCAACTTAAACTGATGCAGTTTTTGACAAAATGCCAACATTGCACTTTACAATGAGACGAGTGCAGGATCCGAGTCATTCATTTTATACAAATGCGTGCAGAGTTCAAATTAAAGGCTTTATTTTCCTTAAAGGAATGCGTATCGCCTGCTGCCTTGACTGCTAAAACTGAAAGGAAAGATCCAACAAAGTTAAGTCAGGTCCTCTGGACGGTCAATAAACTGAGCATGAATCAGGATGTTTTGAACCACTTTGGTCATGACTGTCTCAGACTAGTCAGTGGGGGAGAAGGCGGAGTCCAGAAATAATCTGAGCACCATCAAACTGGTAGACCCACTATGTAAGGTGTCATTTATAAGACTGAGTTTGTTGTGACTCCTCAGACTAATGAAGTCTTTTGGTTGAAAGACGAAACGTTTCGACATAAAGAAACCGTCCAGAGGACCTTTGTTGGATTTTTCTACCTGGATTATTGAGCATGCATCAGGATGTTAAATGAAAGATCTTATGTGATTTGTTGTCTCTCAGTGTATGTGATGGAGATGAATCTCAGCTATTAACACAAACATTTTGTCTCGGTGTCTGTAAAATGTCAACTGAGTTTTAGCCATTTTTGTGTTTGCTTAGGTTAGACTATGGCAACTACGCAAATTAAATCAGTTGTAGATGTACAGTTGGTTCAAGGTTCTTCATTGTCATTCCCATGACATGTGGCACATGAGGTGGAATGAACTTGTGTACTCAAGGTCCCAGTTACACCCAAAAATAGCAAAGATATAAAGTATAAAAAGAAACAGTATACGAGGATCTAAGACGCACACTAAACAATGAAAGCAGAAAGGGAGGAAGGAATAAAAAGTTCTCTGGAATATATTAGAGATGAATGAAAAGTTCGAAAATTGTTTTTTTGTGATTGCATCTCTGTTGGGACATCTGTTTTTGTTGGTGCAAGAAGAGGGGTTCAAAGGAAGAACAAAAAAAAAAAGCCTGGGAACCACTGCTCCAGAACAACACCCAGTATAGATTATTACCTTGAGAATTTGAAGAGTTTTGGAAAACATCTGCAAAATAAGAAGAAAAAAATAAAGTTCAAAAATCAACACAGTTAGAGAAATGTTTGCACTGAGATTTCAACAAGTGTTTTGTTTAAATTCAACATTTGTGCCTCTTTTCATCATCAGTTTTGAATAAATTGTTGTTTTACCAGTTTTTCTGATTGATGGCTCACCAAAGTTATCCTTGACAAGTATTTGATAAGAGGTGATTGTGGTGCCGGGTGAATTGTCAATGGCCTCCCTCTTCCTTCTTCTAGAACAGACCTATGGATAAGAAATCAAAATATAGAACAGGCGTCACCAACAACTTGCTCAGGCAGGTGCCAACAATTTTTCAGAACAGACTCTGCGGGGGGCCAGCCATTAATGTAGAAAATAAATTATAATAGTAATAATGTTTGCGAAGCCTCACAGCTGTCCAGCTTGATGTTAAGATGTTTGAGGAAAAAAAATCTAGTTTCTCCCATGAGTCAAAAAATTCAGCACAAGTGAAGCATTTTTATTTGATGCACAGAAGCTGAGGAACAGTGAACTATTTTAATTTAAAAACTTTTAAAAGCTGTTTCATTCATTTATATTGATTTTATGCTGTCACTAGGGGGTGGAAATTTTCAGGGAAAATTTCAGGGAACTTTCCAGAAACTTGCCATGAGAAGTTCAGTTAGGGGATTTTGGAATTATTCCAAATATTATTTTTTTTTTAATAGGAATTAATGGGAAATAACTGGGAATTGGGGGAAATTTAAACAAACTGTATCATATCTAAACGAAAATGCAATTATGTTTTGTCATAAATAATGCTGTAGGCCACTGGTGGGCACAACTAACCAAAAATATTGCAAATATTAATATTAATATTGCTTGTATATTGCTTTGTGTGTTACCTGTTGTTTTGTCTGTACAGCACTTTGGTTGGCCTTGTTGCTGTTTTAAGTGCTTTATAAATAAAGTGGTATGGTATGGTAAAAAGTTAGCTTTGCGAACCCATATTTTACTAACTAAATAATTAAATTTGCTAACGCTAAACCACTAACTACTAAGACAACTGTCACTTAGTCTGCTTCACACATCTTCATCTCCTTCCAGCTGAAGTTGTGTTAACCAGTAAGCGCTTGTCATGAGTACACATAGTAAGCCAATAGCATGCCTTGAGCTAGCTGCTGCTGCATCAGTCACTCACATCTTGTCACGCGTGCACGTAGTAAGCCAATAGGGTGCCTAATGGACTCTCCGAGACATGCCCACAACAGAGAGGAACAAGTGAAACCACTCAACTCCTCATGCAACACGTGTTCCAGGTCCATGGAATTCTGTCAGATGTGGTTTCTGACCCAAGACCTCAATTTGTTTCCCAGGTATGGCTGTACTTTTGCAGCACCCTGGGGGCCTCCGTTAGCCTTACTTCTGGTTACCACTTCCAGTCTTATGGGCAGACAGAACAATGTAACCAAGAGCTGAAGGCCACACTCTTGTGTGTTGTTGAGAGTAACCCATTAGCCTGGATTTGGTGTGGGTTGAATATGCCCACAATACACACACAAATCTTCAGCTACTGGCTTATCACCGTTTCAAGCATCTGTGGGCTGCTCACCCCCTTTTTCCCCAGCCAGGAGACTGACATTTCAGTTTCTTCTGTGCAACTCGATTTCCATCAGTGTCACAGAGTCTGGAGGCGGATCAAAGCAGCCCTCCTTCGCACAGTTGCCCATAATAAAATGTTTGCTGACCGTCACTGCTCTGCAGTTCCTTTCTACCACATTGGAAAAAAGGTATGGCTTTCCACACGCAGCATTACCTTAAAGGACACCCCAAGAAAGCTGGCACCATGTTTCATCGGGCCATTCCCAGTGGTTCGCATCATCAATAATTCTGCTGTACGACTTCAACTACCCACTTCCCTGAGGATCCATACAACCTTCCACATGTCCAAGATTAAGCCAGTCTCTGAGAGCCCTGAGTGCCCTCCCATCCACCTCCCTCCACCCCCAGTCTCATCGACAACAATCCTGCCTCTACAGCCCAGCACATATTGGATGTAAGATTCTATGGTTAGGGAATTCAGTACATCATTGACTGGGAAGGTTATGGCCTGGAGGAGAGGTCCTGGATCCCTAGATCCTTCATTCTGGACCCAAGTCTCATCACCTCCTTTTTCAAGACCCACTCCGAAAAGCGCCTCAGGTTGCCGGAGGTGATTCTTGAAGGGGGGAGGGGGGGGGGTACTATGGAAGTTCCTGTTTCACTTTTGTCCTGAGGTCACTAGATGGCTCCAAACTACTACACCTGCAAACAATCTCCCTGATGAGGTACCAAGTGTATAAAATGCATCTGATGACTTCTCTTCAATTCTGGAGCATTGCCTTGCCAATGGTTTGTGCTTCTAACCACTTAATCTTCACTTGACTTGAGATTACTTACCTGTGTCTTTGATGTTTCCAGTGTACCTCCTGAGACTGACCTTTTCCCGAACTCTTCTGTGAAACTCTGGAAACTTCCTTGTGGCCTCCTCATCTGTCTTCCTTGTTAAGGCCCCCACATACTTGGGCATACGCTGTGTACTCCGTGAGCTGCGCAGACTCTGCGCATACTGTCCGCAGACGGCTGAGACTTCATATTTGAGCGTACACCCTGATGGGCTGCAGCCCGGCCCTGCAGGTAAGGGGCGTTTATCTTCAGGACAAATTGAGGTCGCCAATTGGTCATTTGCTGACACGCCTACTGGATTGATTGACAGGTTATAATGTGGACCTGACTCATGAAAAAAATAAAAAACCGAGAACTGCTGGTCGCCCTGGGTAGAGGCAGGGAGCAGCGGTAGCAATGTTCTATGTTTATATGTTGTTAATAAAAAGTTCTATAAAAAAACAACAACAACAAACAAAAAAACAACGGGGAGCACTGACCCTGCAGCCCACACATTATAATAATAAATAATAATGAATTTAATTTGTAACACACTTTTCATTAACAAAAATCTCAAAGTGCTACAGAGTGCAACTAAAATCAATGATAAAATCAACTAAAATCAATGATACAATCATGTGGAGGCAGAATAGGCTTGCTTAAAAAGAAAAGTCTTTAAGCCTTTTTTAAAGTCAGTCAATGATTGTGGAGCTCTCAGATAGTCAGGGAGGGAGTCGCAGAGGCGGGGGGCAGCCACACAGAATGCCCGATCTCCCATGGTCCTTAATTTAGTTCGTGGAAGGTGGAGGAGATTACTGTTCTGTGATCGTAGGGACCGGGTGGATGAATATGGAGCAAGAACGTCCTTCAGATAAACTGGTGAATTTCCGTATAAACACTGATGTGTAATGAGAGCAATTTTGTACTGAATTCTGTAGGTGACAGGAAGCTAATGGAAGTTATGGAGAATGGGTGTAATATGTTCAAATTTACGAGCTCTCAATAAAATTCTGGCTGCACTGTTTTGAATATATTGAAGCTTCTGAAGGTTTTTGCCGGGTATACCAGTAAACAGGGAGTTGCAGTAGTCGAGCCTGGAGGAGACAAAGGCATGAAAGAGTTTCTCTGCATCAACAAAAGTGAGAGATGGGCGCAGTTTGGAGATATTTCGAAGATGGAAGAAACAGGTTTTAAACAGATGCTTAATGTGATTTTCAAATGTAAGATGAGAGTTCATTTTTATTCCAAGATTTGTAACAGAGGTGGAGAGGGGGATGTCTTGTCCAGAAAATGAAATAGTCGTTATAGTTGAAGTTTGAACCTGGTGAGGGGTGCCAATCAGTATGGCCTCTGTTTTGGAGCAATTTAACTGAAGAAAGTTCTGATTCATCCATGCCCTTATCTCCTCCAGGCAGGTAGAGAGAGCAACAAGTGAAGATGGAGATGAAAAGGATGAAGATGATGCTCCAGTCCTGATGTAAAGCTATGTATCGTCGGCATAACAGTGAAAAGAAATGTTGTACTGATTAATAATTTGACCTAAAGGCAGCATGTAAAGGGAAAATAGCAGGGGCCCTAGAACTGACCCTTGAGGGACACCACAGGAGACACAGACAGTCTGGGACTTGGCATTGCCAAGACTAACACATTCCAGCCTATTGGAGAGGAAATATTTAAACCAGTCCAGGACAGTGTCACAGAGACCGACCTCCACATGAAGACGGTGGAGGAGGATACTATGGTCCACAGTGTCGAAAGCTGCAGTGAGGTCAAGGAGAACAAGGAGGGAGGGAGAACCAGTGTCAGCAGCCATGAGGACATCATTGGTGACTCTCAGCAGTGTGGTCTCAGTACTGTGAGCTGCACGGAAGCCAGACTGAAACTTCTCATACAGGGAGTGTTGTTGTAGGTGTCATAGCTCTGCTCTCTGTCAGCTCCTCTGTCATGCTGCACACTCAGTAATCACTCAACTCATGTCACCTGTCACCGCTCATTATCCCACAGCTCCACCACCTGGTCCAGTCAGTACTTAAGTTCACTCATTCCTCTCAGTCTGGGCCAGATTCTCTATCCTGTCTCATCAGCAGTAGACTTTCCAGCATTCCATTGATTGACTCTTCACGTTCATGACCCTTGCCTTGACCACGACCACGCTTTTGCCTCAGCCCTCGTCTGCTTTTGCTCATCTGATCAGGTACCGACTCATGCTCTTGTTTTTTGACTCTCTCTTTGGATCACGTACTGGATACTTCTGTTGAACAACTGACTTCACGGTATGAACTCTGCCTTTCCCTTCTGACTGTTTTTTGGATCACGGATTAAAGGTCAAGCTCATTCTGTATCACGGACTTATCCTTATCCCTGAATCTGATTCCCACAGATTCATTTCCCCTATTAGTCTCTTTCCCCCTGCATCTACTAACCTTTATCTTTTAGTTGCAAGCCTGTTGGACTCCGTTCCAGTGGACCTTAACATCAGTTCTACTTCTACTGGCAGCCCGCCACTTCAACACTTTCCAATCACGAACTACCAATCAGAAGATCGGAACCAGCCCAGAACCGGACCTACTCCAGGGTTTTACTTTATTTCACAATAAATCTTTTAACCCTCTCAGTGGTTGTTGTTGTTGTTTGCGATCCGGCCTCTGGTTCATGACAGTAGGTGGATCTGCAGCTGGGCAGCAACTGCTTTTTCCAGCACTTAGGACAGAAATGGGAGGTGAGAAATTGGGAGGTAATTAGAAAGTATGTCTGGATCCAAATTAGATTTTTTTCAGAAGGGGCCTAATGATGGCAGTTTTAAGAGGCAGTGGAACTTGACCAGATTGCAGTGACTTATTTATTATTTGTGTGATTAATGGGCTTATTGCAGAGTGATTGGATTTTATGAGAGACGAGGGGAAGGGATCCAGGGCGCAGGATGAAGGTTTCATTTTCTTGATGATGGTCTCCACTTCACTCTCAGCAACTTCATCAAAGCAGCTCAGGGACCCAGAATGCAGACGGGTAGATGGCAGATGAAGATCAGGGAGGCTATGGAGCTGAGATCTAATGGAGTTAACTTTGTTTTTTAAGAATGAAAGGAACAGGTTGCATTTTTGAACAGAGTCCTCATGAGACTGTTTAATGGGATTAAGGAGATTATTATTATTATTGCATTAGGCCGCCCCACCGAGAAATCTCCAGACCCTCCCGAGTAGCCACACCGGGCCTGAGCGTACAGAGTTTAATTCTCTCGTGACAAATTCTTCACTTCTCACAATTGTAGTCATGGTGTCAACAGATGAGGAGGAAGAGATCTCTTGCCTCTTGGCAAAAAAACAAATAAAAAGAAAAAGCCATTAAACCAGACCAGGGATGAATAAGGGGAATATGAAGAGGACATGAAGATGATGGACAGTGAGAAACATTTTGAATATTTTCAAATGGATTCTAGCAAGTTCGATGAGCTAGTTGGGCGCTTTCTTCACCACCAGAACAGCCACTGCACACCTGTCAGTGCTGCACAGAGAGCTGCAGTCGCGCTGCACATCCTTGCGACTGCACAGAGAGCGGTTGGTGTTGCATACAAAACAGTCTGTCGTTGTGCGACACAGAGTACACGTACACAGTCTTAAAAATTGATCTTTGCACGGACATGGCCGGCGGACGTCCACTTCGACTCCGCGTTGAGTCCACCTCAAATACATGCGGACTTCCACAGAGTGAAGTATGCCCAAGTGTGTGGGGGGCCTTTATCCTCTGTGAAAGCCCTAGAAGTCTCCTTGTGGTCTCCTCAGCTGTTTTCCTTGCCTTCCAACCACACGCTCACCAGACACTACATTCCACTCTGGACTACTCCTTGTTTGTACAAGACTATTGGAACCAGTCCTCCTCCAACAATCATTCTCCAACTAGTAAGAACCAGGGACAATCTAATTAATCTATTCCTGCAGTACTTCAGATCTGACCCTTCTCCTTGTTTCCCAGGGTTCCTGACATTACCTGTGATATTAAACACTGTAAATGAAATCATTGAATTTGCCTTCTTGTCGTTGAGTTGTTCATATTCAGTCCTTATTAGAAAACAAACATATCACAAATTAAATCTTTAAAAAAAACATCAAATTTTTATTATCTCATTCACAATGTATGTATGTATGCAGACAGATCCTCTGCTATCCCTCTGTAACCCTACTTCCAACAGATATGTACACCTTATCAATCAGTGTTAGCAGAAACTTGAGCAAGACATGAGTCATATGTACTCACAGGCTTTAGGGAGGCACATGCGCTTGTCTCACAGAGTCTGGTGAGGCAGTGCAGGTAGAAAGTGGAAATTGTCAGATTTTTGTGTTCCACAAATCTGAAGGCCTCGAAGTTGAAACGTGCCGACTGTGAATCGCCGTTTAAATCAATGACCGTCTGTGGGTCACGGGTACACCTTGGGTACAACAAGAGATGGGTGGACATTTTTAACTAAAAGGAGTACAAAGAGCTCCTGTCCAGGAATAAAAGGTGTTAAAAAGTGTTTAGTTGTGGTTTCTTGTATGTAACTCACCCAACAAAGAGGTCGTAGTAGGTGCTTAGAGCAGGTAATGGACTTGTTGTGGCGTAGCATCTGTCCAGTAAAACGTAGAACCTTTTAGGAACAGAGAATCAGGATTTTACTAATCTTGTTCATGTTTTGTGCTCATATGACCAGTCTTCAGTAAATTATTGAAAGTGTAATTACTTCTGTGTTAGATTAGTAGCTTTAACTTCCACATAAATCTTGGTCTTAAGGTTGAGTCCTGTTGCTGGGATCTGTAGCACCTGTTGATACTTGTTATCCTGTTTTGTGGAAAAGAAAATACTAAATCAAATGGATGAAATAAAATACATTCGTTTGGGGATGTACAAAAAGAGTAAGAGTATGTCGTACGCTGTACAGCTGCATACTCAGAGTACTGATGAAGCTACCATTGTTGTCTCTTATGGCAACGTTCACCCCTGACCTGCAATTAAAAATCATCACAGTTCATCAGATTTACAAGTACTTTACTATAAAATTGTCAAGTTATAATTGTGCCAGGCATACAGTACTCACACGCTGAGCTGAGTGTTGTTGAGCAAATAGTGCAGAGGGTAGTAGCAGGAGAAGTAGTACAGGATCTGCGAACGATATGTGATCGTACCTGCAGAGGGGTCGATGGCCGTAACGGCGCCAGAGATGTTGATGAACTGAACATGTGAGAAATCTGAAAACTGTCCTGTTCCCATTTCATTGATTATCTATGAAAAATAAAAATGAAACAAGACGTTAGTAAAATTGGCTTAGGCTTAACCCTCCTGCTGCCCTTGGGTTAAATGACGCCAAAGTGAGGCCTTGTGGGTCATTCAGACCCAAGGGCAGCAGAAGGGTAAAAGACAACCTCAAACTATTTGTTTCATGAAAAATGCTTAAAACCACATTCTAAGATTTAAACTATTTTTCTGTATTTTGAAATAATTCAAATGCCTTAGCGTGCAGAGCTGATTAAATCTGTTGAATTAACAGCGGTAGAAGGCGTTTGAACTAAATACCACGTATTTGTTGGCGCAGCTTGCGGAGGAGGTGTCGTTAATAGGGAATCTGAATTTTAAAATTGGAGGGGTGGCGTTGAAGTCAGCAGTCCCGTAACAGTCAGGGTTTTTGATCTGGTTATTCATCACCATCAGTGACTCGTTGTACTGAGCGTTATAAATGGGACAAAGGT